>NC_060144.1:596677206-596996905 GCF_021461385.2 Schistocerca piceifrons
TTCCACTACTCAGTCTCCTCCCAGATAGTCAGAAACGCCACAGTAAATTTAGGAGAGGAATTTACTCCATAAATTACAACAGATTTAAGAAATTAAACATGAAAGGAATCCAACAGAGACCTTTCAACTTATATTCCTAAGGTGGTTCTAAGTTCCGCCAGCAATCCCTTTTTCTCGTCTTTTGGGAGAATCCCATACACAGATCCAAAGTACCAAGAAGAGTAACACTTGGGTGGCCATGTAATGGCCTTTTACTTACTTCTTTTACTTTAAGGACTGCTGTTACCAGATCATCAAATGTTTGTATGGTAGGAAGTCAACAAGAAATTGGATTTTCGAAGCTATATATATATATATATATATATATATATATATATATATATATATATATAAGCTGAGGAAACAACTGAAAGAGTAACTAGGTGACAGTTTCTATCGTGCTACTATCATTTTCAGGTTATTAAAGCTCTGAGAAAAGACTGATGTAAAGGTCCAAAGGACAAGACTTAGGTATAAACCAATTTAAGTGATGCAACTAATTTAAGATACTCTTTCATATCTACCCATGACAGCTGCAGAGGCAGTGCGAAGCGACGATAAACACTGGTGGCTAACTGACGCATGGAGGCTTGGAGTTACGTAGGGGAGGCTCTTCCCACTGACTCGCGCATAACGTCATTTATAGCCAATGATTACAGAGTTTGACATACTTTCATTATAATATTGCAATGAAGTGTAATAATTATAGGTGTAATAGAAAAAAAACGTAAATATACGATGATATTTATTTTAAAACAAGGGGAGTTTCTGTGAAGTTTGGAAGATAGGAAACGAGGTAATGGCAGAAGTAAATCTGTGAGGACGAGGCCTGAGTCGTGTTTGGGTAGCTCAGATGGCAGAGCACTTACCTGCGAAAAGAAAAAGTCCCGTGTTCGAATCCCGGTCCGGCACACAGTTTAAATCTGCCAGGAAGTTTCATACCTGCGCACACTCCACTGCAGGGTAGAAATCACATTCTGGATATTTATTTTATTTACGATAGAGAATCGAAAAGAAGAAATAATCCGCAACATGCAATATTTCAACGAGGTCTGCCCTCTGTAGGATTTTCCAAAACATGGCCTACAGGACGGAAGTGGTTACCCAGGAGACGACACCTGAACTGACACATACTGTTACCGATCGGCGCTGTTATGGAATATGTAATAGCCTGACGCAAGCTAAAATAAACAGTAAACATTATCTATTGAAGTTTCTTTTTTTAATTTTGATAGCTGTTTCCCAGTAATAATCTGCGAAAAGAGATTAATACTTTTCCTTGTCAGGCTCATGGAAATTAACCAGGACAAAAATTATGAAATTGAACACAAAAACAAACTCCAGTAGGTTATGTTTACTGAAGAAACTTATTCCGAAATAAATTAAAAATAAATTTTAACCTCGATTCGAATGTTGCTGACTTTGTGAAATGAAAGACGGAATATGGTGGGTTAAAGTCGAAATTAGGAATTCTCACAAAGAAAATGCGAATCTCAGTAATTAAATATATGATTTACATCTGTTACAAGGGAAACAACATTCTCCCCTGATGCTTGACAATTTATTGTTCTTGACAAAAGAAAGAATTAACTCTATAAGGAGACTGTTACCGACAAACATCAGAAAAAGATAGACGCATAAATGAAACTTCCTGGCAGATTAAAACTGTGTGCCCGACCGAGACTCGAACTCGGGACCTTTGCCTTTCGCGGGCAAGTGCTCTACCATCTGAGTTTTAATCTGCCAGGAAGTTTCATATCAGCGCACACTCCGCTGCAGAGTGAAAATCTCATTCTGGAAACATCCCCCAGGCTGTGACTAAGCCATGTCTCCGCAGTATCCTTTCTTTCAGGAGTGCTAGTTCTGCAAGGTTCGCAGGAGAGCTTCTGTAAAGTTTGGAAGGTAGGAGACGAGATACTGGCAGAAGTAAAGCTGTGAGGACCGGGCGTGAGTCGTGCTTCGGTAGCTCAGATGGCAGAGCACTTGCCCGCGAAAAGCAAAGGTCCCGAGTTCGAGTCTCGGTCGGGCACACAGTTTTAATCTGCCAGGAAGTTTCATATCAGCGCACACTCCGCTGCAGAGTGAAAATCTCATTCTGGAGACGCATAAATGCTAAGCAGCATGAACTAAAATCAGATTCCATTGACGATATACATCCATTCTATGCTAGAGTTTCCTACCTGACTAGCAACAAGCAAAAATTGTTAGGGAAAGGCCTTAAATACAGTTTGGTTCCTCCAGTTGATCATTCAAATATTAAACGTTTAAAAGCAGACATTAGAGCTGCAACTAAGTTTTCCAGATGCAATAAGCCTGAGACCTGTCAAATAGTTCTCAAAACTGAGGGCGTGACTTTAAGAGAGAAACATAGGAACAACCATAAAATGTATTATGATGCAAAAACGGCCAAAAGATTACTGATAAATTAAAAAATAGAGGCGATATAGTCATAAAATCAGGTAAGGGAAACACTCCTATTGTAGGAGAAGAACAGGGCTATGTTCCCAAAACTTTAAAATTTTTCAGGGAAAACTTCATCGCAGAAGTCAAGAAAGTCCCAACTCCCAAATTTTATGCAGACATTAAAAAACTTATTCATGGCAATTCTCTCTTGGTATCTAAAGAAAAAGTTGCTCTCAAAATGATGAACCGTCAGTTACGAAAGTTAGGATCCCAAATTAAGCTTAATAAGCCTAATTTATCTATTTGTCCAATTGTAAATAATAGAAACAGTCTATCTTACAGTTTAAACAAAAGATTGAATACTATTCTGAACTTCAGTATTAGAAATGCATTCCAGTTGGCAAAGCAAACTTTTGAAGATTCCTATTAATGCAAGATTTGCGTCATTAGATATCACCATATCCCTATTATGGAATCTGTTATTATTATATAGGATAATTTTATTAAACCTAAAATCATGAGCGCTGGCGAAATTTCAGGATTCCTCCTTAAGTGTGTTTTATCCTTTAATTACTTTTTCTTCAAAGAATGATGTCCTTGTAATGTACAATTCTTTAAAGACACAACTGTAGATTTTTTCTGAATCTTTTAGAAGTATAACTTTTTAAAAATAATCCTGATACAGCTAGAAAAGTCGTCTACTATAAGAGATACATAGATGATCCACTCATGTTGTATGAAGGTTCTCAAGAGGAAATAATTCCCTTACTACTAGGCTGAACAACACGCATCCCAAGTTGACGTTCATGGTTGAACTTCAGTCCAATAAAAACGTAAAATTCCTCGATAGCACTATAATGAATTACGACAGTAAACAACAATTCCTCAATTACAGAATACCAATAACTTCAGATATTTGCTTAATGCCTCTTCTTGTCACCAGTATCGATGCAAAAAAGCATTCTTCCACATTATGATCTCTAGAATTTTGAAACAGTCCTTATGAACTGGTGCAATCCAAAAAGAAATAAACATTATCAAAAAAATTGCTGTAGATAATAATTATGAGTCCAACTATTTTGACGTATTTTGAGCACAGATTACAAATACTAATAAAAATAACTACAAGTTTACAAAAATGATATATTTGGACCATAATTACGATATAATTAACAATCTGTTTAAAAACACACAGATTACAACTGTATTCTCTATGAATAATCTTTTGCAAAATAAATTAATTGTAGGCATCCACAATCAGGATAGCGAATTCTCAAACTCTCATGTTTATAAAAGACACCTGTGATAATCGTTGTGTTTCCGAACTGGCAAAAAAATCAGATTTCATGAGCATATCTCTGGGACAACAAGCACTAAATATGTTTTTGGGCAACAGATTACCTGAAATAAGCATTCTTAAGGATAAGTTCCTGACAATCTCAAAATTCTTCACACACATCCCAAAGGTATGTTGCTTAGCACATTAGAAGAACTCGAAATCTATATATGTTAGAAAAAGGAACCAGCACTTCTCCTCAGCGAACAACTAGACTTCAAAGAAAGGGTTTTCTTTGACCTTTTCTGAAAATATTCATTAACGACATTGCAGTTCTTCCGTTTCATTTGCTTTTATTATGACATAATCAAATCACTATTTTTATAGAATTCCATCAACTTTAGCAACTTTAATTTCATTCAATTTATGTGCTTTTAGCGTTATACGCTACTTCATATTTTATTTGAATGAAAGAATATAACTTCAAAATAAACAACATTTCCGCTAAATTTCTTGTAAGTTTATGTTATTAGCGTCAAATTTAATGTACATTATTCCGTTTGTAGAGTTTTTCTGTAGTTGTTGTTGATTTCGCTGATCCAAGCTGAAACAGTTCTATCATGCTTTAATGCACTGACATGCGTTGGCGTTTTGTGATGTGAGGCGTTGTATGTTGGCACAAATACCTGTGATGATTTGTGAATGTTAATGACTTTTTTTATGGTGCTTCACCTTTCAGGCGGAGCAATGAAAATGAAACAGTTCCATTATTCCTTGTTGCCTACATAACCTGTTGATGTTTGTGCGATACCATGCTCTATACACTCGTACAAATGCTTATGTATGCTACACTGTATATGCTCTGTCAGTCGACAAGAAGCAATACATCGCTTTAGTTCTTCCTTTTTTATATAACCGTTGACGTCTTTTTTATTTCTCTTATTGCCACCTCTTATTATTTCAAAAAGTCAAATACGCATGTACACATCATACACATTTTGTTAAAGTGCTAGAGGAATATGTAACCTGCACTTCTGCTTATAACGTTACAGATTACATTTTCACTTACGTAATTTCACCTTCGTTTTTTTGATATATCACGTATTTTGACGTATATTTTTAGCTTATCGTGTGTTATTAGTAATGGCATACAATCATATATTATGGCAACTTGCGTCAGGCTATTACTGATTCCATAATATCGCCGAACAATAGCAGTACGTATCGATTCATTTTTCATATCCTAGGTAATTACTTGGCGTTCTGTCAGCCATTTTCGAACTGTGTGTAGCTATCGTAACCACCTACACATGGAAGGTCACGTAGAGATTTGATGTTCAGGGAGAGAGCGGCCCTTGTGAAAACGAACGTGATTGGGTGATCAGCAGCGACGCCATTTTCTTGCTACAGGTCTCTCTCGATCCGCACGATCGCAGTGCTTTCTAGAGTTCGATTATTGTTCTGAATATATTTGGAAAACTGTTTCAGAGTATAGCATACCACGTCTACAGATTTCTTGTCTTTGGAAGAGCAAAATTGATTTCGAAAGTTTCTGGGCACCATTATCAACAAACCATTTGTGCGGCTGCCTGTCGTAATATCTCGTGTAACTCAGTAACTAACATTCAGTGCTGTCGGCAGCTCGGTTTGCACTGTTACCAAATACTTTTTTCTTACTTTTATTTGAAGTGTATTTGTCGAGGCGGCCGAAGTGGCCGTGCGGTTCTAGGCACTGCAGTCTGGAACCGCGAGACCGCTGTGGTCGCAGGTTTGAATCCTGCCTCGGGCATGGATGGGTGTGATGTCCTTAGGTTATTTAGGTTTAACTAGTTCTAAGTTCTAGGGGACTGATGACCTCAGAAGTTGAGTCCCAAAGTGCTCAGAGCCATTTGAACTATTTTTTTAACCATTTATCGAATTGCATTTTCCATTAATAAATCCTGGATCATAATCATTTTATGTGTAGTTACTGATCTCGTGATGCGAGTATCCATAATGATGGAAGATCCGTCACCGAAAGTCAGCTACTGTGGAATTGTTTGCCATGCTTTCAGTGTTTAGCGTTCCTAAACGGCGTTACAGAAGTATGCCTTCTGGGTTTTTCCGCGATAGGATATAGTTTCTACACGCACAATGATCTCATCTAAAATATGTTAATTGAGACAGAAAAAACTATATAACGTTTAGTGGTTATTGAGTTCAACAATGAATATCCAAGCAGAAGAGTTTGAAATCGCTTCAGAGTGTCTCTAGTAATACAACTGAAACTCTTTTTTTTTTTCTTGGTCGATTCCCATTTTTTCTTTGGAGTGTGTGATAAATGGCTAATACACTGGGGGATCCTGGTGTATTTTCATTTATTCCTCATTAAATGTATAGTATTTGTGTATTAAACCGGGGAGCTAGAAACGACGATGAGGCTTCGTCCCGCTGTAGGTCTCAGTGGTTCACAACCCCACAACAGGCCACAGCAGTCCACCCACCCACTGCCGGCCCACACCGAACCCAGAGCCCCCAGTGAACACCACCTTCCCCCCCCCCCCCCGTCCCCCCCTCAGGAACATCTCACACCAGACGAGTGTAACCCCAGATGTTTGCGTGGTAAAATAGTGACGGTGTACACGTACATGGAAACGGTGTTTGCGCAGCAATCTCCGACACAGTGTAACTGAGGCGGAATAAGGGGAACCAGCTCGCATTTGCCGAGCTGGATGGAAATCCCCCTTAAAAATCATCCACAGGCAAGCGCAGCTAGCCGGAAGGGCTAAATGTATAGTAGTCGTATACTAAATAACAAGACATAATTCCTGCTGTAATGTGAGGGTCAAATCCATGTCTTGTGATAGTCAACAGGCGAAAGTATTTCCTGCGCGAATTCTGGCAAAAAATGGGGGTCGCTTGTGGATATTATCTATGGTCTAAGGAGCACTGACCACTCTCTCTCTGCACATAGGCTCTCTAAAATATCGTACGCTGCGGAACATTTCTTCCTTTCTATTCTCTCTCCTAAGTAAATTAACTATTACCTCTTATTTATGTAGTTTTGCTGTTACATCTATAATAATTACGCTTCATTGAAATCTCATTGCGAACTTATGGCATACTCTATAACCATTGGCTGCGAATGACGTCGTGTGGTAGACAGTGGTCGGGGCCTCCGCCAGAGTCCCCACAGGATACGGTGGCCGACTGCACAGTGACCTGTTTGCATCCAAAGGGCTGAATGATTTCGTTCTTTTGTTCGGGAGGGGAGGCCAACAAGCGTTTTCCACCTTTCGAACGGTCGGCGATGACAAAATCGAGGCGCACACCCTGAAATTTTCCTCTAATGATTTTACAGAAACTATTCGGTAAAAAAAAACATTTTTGCGTTACTTATAGCTTTGTATGTTAGGTTCATTATGAAGTGCCTATCATTTTGTGAATGGTCATAGTTATTGTGATTTTTACGTGGCAGTAAGACACCGCTCGAAATTCGAGTTTGGAATGGAAAATAGGGTTTTTTGCGTTTGGTGCATGTCACTTAATAAGTTGCTACATATGAAATTTAGCTAGCTTACTGAATTTTTCTTTAACTTGAATGGAGGTCTCTATCTGTCACCAGTCTCGAGAAAACTGATCTGACATAGTGCACTCATTTGCGATCGTCCGCTCCAGCGATAAAGCCAGAGTGACACATCCACAACATTCCTCATACTTCATAAATCGTTTGAGATATCGAAATGAGATTTTGGCAAATGATAGCGTACGGTTATTACACAAAACTTCATTGTCTACAGTCTTGTTCCACTAACAACAGAATGCTATATTTAAGGGCTACAGATAGCAGGTGAAATGAGAAATGGTTTGGGTTTTGGAGCAACATAATCGGGAAATCCAGGTTCGATTCCGGGTCGGGTACAAATTTTCATTCTCGTCATTCCATTCTACAGCTGACGGCAGTCATTACCCGCAATTGCAAATTCATTTGAAATGCTCTGAAAGGTGCCCAGGAGTGAAAGACACTGGTCTGAAGTGGTAAGAAAGCAGGAAGAAAAAACAGTGAACAGATGGAGGTGTACTGGAAGGAAAGATCCAAACAACGAATAAGAAATTGAAATTGTCATGTGATCCATACATAGTTGACCCATCCGAGAATAAAAAAAAGTTTAAAACAAAAATTCTCAGAGGGGAACTTTTTAGTCTCTTAAAAAGTTCCTCGCATATGAGCGTAAAGTGTGCCCAGTAATTGTAATTGTGTTAGACATGGAAGAGAAGCAAAAATTGTGGAACATTCATTGTGCATTTCGAACTTGAAATTTTTTTTTTTTTAGCGTAGTGGACTGGATTCTCAGAAGTTACCTTACCGCCCACCGAGATCCACATCCCACACCTCAGCCAGCTATCCCCTCCAGTTATCAGTTACTGCACCACCACCTCTAACAGGTTTACTATGTGATGTGAAAGAAAATAAAAATAAACAGGACATTATAAAATAGCAGTGCGAATATGAAAAGGTGACTGCAGTAAAAATATACAGAACAACACATACGGAGACGCCAAATTTTAGGACTACGCTACTTCCACAGCACATGGATAATACAAATAATATTGTCAACTGCAGTGAGCTGCACATGGAAAAATGTAACAGGTGCAGCGTTTCTGTTATTTAAATGAGATATACATCTGACACAATGCCAAATGACATTCGCTGGGGACTTGCCCGAGACCAGCGCGCTGTCAATTTCTTCTATGATCGGAACCATCGATTAACTGGACGTCAGACGCCACAAATACGCCGTTTTGATAATAATAAACACCCCCACGGGCAGCGACAGTAGGGACAGCAGAACGGTAGCAATCTGGACGGGCACTCAAAAACGCAGAAGAAGAGTATGAAAAACTATGCCTTACAAGGTGCTGTCGTGATATGGCCTTATCCTTGCTGAGAAACAATTAAAACCTTAATGATAACAACTCTCATGTTTGGAGCATTTTGAGAGTTGAAGAAAGGGTGGTACGTATGTGAGGGATGAAGCTTTCAAAGTAATGCGAAGACAGACCGACTAGCAGAATAAGCGGAGAGTGTGAAGGGCAAGAGCATGACAAAGAAATTCAGACATCGGACTCCATGTCAGACGTAACACAAAAACTCAAAGAAATGTTCTGATAAATATGGCAAAGACACGACCTAGATAGCAGACAGCACTCAAGATACGTACAATCAGAGGCCCCACGACAGCACTGGAGTCGATAACTGTATGTTACAGAACTTTTATAAGATTTTTCGAGACTGTAATTTAATTACAGGTATTACAAGAAATTTTTATTCCGAGTAGATGTGATGGGTTCCTCCCATAGCAGAGAGTAGAGATATAAATGACGTCTTGCGTTTGTGGAAAAAATGTCAGCGAACATCAGTAGATTAATAAACACCTTGTGAGCCTGAATTGTGAATCAGCAGCTTGCCTGATTTCCAGGGTCATGATATGTTACAGAGTAATATGTATTCACTGGACTTAACGCATGATGGAGCAGATTGTACGTCATGTGTATTAAAGTTAATGGAAGTACGTGATGATGCAGAAACCACTTTTCATTGTGATGTAATAAACAATTTAATATCATCAAGCGTGCATGTGTGTGCGTTTGAAGCTTTTCGAAGTACTAATAGTAACAGATACAAACAAATTGCGTGGCTGTAAGCACTTGTTTTCAAATGCCAAATAAAAAAGAAGTACCAAGCAAACATTACAGCGAATGTAGATTGTTCATTAAACACGATTACTTCAGAGCCTACAGGCTCTGTTACATCACGCCAGGTTTTAAAATATTCGAAAGTTTTATGATGGGCGTCCTGTTCTGATCGGTTGCAAAATGGAAACCATAGTGAAAATCAGATGAAACTTTGCACAGATGTATTGGGCGGTGTCTGAGTCTCTAGTATGCCCGTCGATTGTGTCATATTACACATTCTGAGGGCATATTGCACTTGTAAAGAAGCCTAGAGAATAGTGTCCACTGGCAGGTATGGGTGCCTGCCGAGACATTTCGCCTGATTTCATGTAACCTTATAAGGCGCCCGCATTTTTCGGACCTTACATAAGCCTCATAGAAACGATACAGAAAGTGAACGCAGTGTTCAGGCAGACCAGAACACGTGGCTAATGGAATTGGGAAACCCAATTAACATTAACAAAAGAAGGCCTAGCTGCAGTGCAGAAAAAAATAAGGCGAGTACAATATAATACCTTTTAGAATAAACACAGCCGAGACCGTGAGTAAATGGCGTTACTAGCAGCGACCCGGGCAAGAAAAATAAGAATTCACCTACAACGAGGAAGCAGTTGGTCGAAGCCATACTGTGTGACTTGGTAGAATCGCGGTGGGGAGAGTAACGTCATACAAAAGCATTTTGAGAATTGAATTAACACGCAGAGAGCTCTCGTCTCGCGGCGGGCCACACACATGCGTGTGGTAAAATTAGCGAAGGCGTTGAGACTCAAACTTTATGTTTGTGAATCCCGTATCGTGGTGACAACCGTAAAGCGGTAGTTCATATTCCTGCGGGAATTTTTGCGGACTGAGATTTGTGCACGTCGCTCCATCCCATAGCAAGTGTGCAGTTGCCAGCAATTTCGACTAGGGGAAATTTAACGTTCGACGGAACGCAGTAATGTTCAGACAGATTGGATTCAGTCTAGGCCAGAGTAGGGAATTAGCGTTTCAGATCCAGCATGGAGACAACGCTGCCACAGTTCCTGATTGGTAATGTACCAACGCGCTTTAGGCGAGGTTAAATGTTGAGTCCAGAGTTTGTTCACTCCAACCTGCGTACGCTTTAAATATAGAAATTCGGGAGATAATTACTAATACACCCTCCATTGAGTACATGAGAGTTTTGATTAGTTCAAAAGATAAAGTTAATTCCCCACCAACTTAGCCCATTGCTCAGCTACGGCAACATAGATGTAAACATCATTTATAAAGGTTTAACTGATTCATTTGTCAAAATTGTTTCATATGTAGAGATAAAGTTTTAATAATCACATATTCAATGTCTAAATCTTAATTAATTTGTTGGGAGTTGAAAGTAATTAAACCTTCTTGTTGTTTATGACTTGAACCTTGAAGACTTTGATAAAATTAAAAAGTAGAATGAGAAAGGGAGAGGTTGTGTTATCATTTTAGGATAAATCCCAAACTTTTCGTATTAATTTGTGTATTCTTGTAATGTCACAGTGGCATTTCAGATAGGGCCAAAAATTATAGCCATGTGGAATGCCTGTTTACCACCCCGGGCTTGAGACGACAGGTAAGATACACTATCCACTGGCGCGTAAGATACGTTATCCACTTGCATAGAGACCGTAAGAAACGACAGCCCGCTTACAACCTCACACAACATAGCTGTCATGCATTTCCTTTTACGTAACAATTCTAGTCCGCGCAGTGCAGGGGCAATAAAGACGCTCCTGCAGCGTTTTCGATGCGAAGTGTTTGATCGTCCGCCATACAGCCCGGACGCGGCTCCCTCCGATTTTCATCTCTGCTCACGTGGACCGCTGGCCATGAAGATAACATTTTGGCACAGGAAACGGGCTCTGTAGCGTAGAGAGTTGGCGGAAATCGCAACCGGCTGCCGTCTGTGACAGATGTTAGTTCGAGCTGCGACTATGTGGAGAGCCGGCCGAAGTGGCCGTGCGGTTAAAGGCGCTGCAGTCTGGAACCGCAAGACCGCTACGGTCGCAGGTTCGAATCCTGCCTCGGGCATGGATGTTTGTGATGTCCTTAGGTTAGTTAGGTTTAACTAGTTCTAAGTTCTAGGGGACTAATGACCTCAGCAGTTGAGTCCCATAGTGCTCAGAGCCATTTGAACCATTTGAACTATGTGGAGAACTAGCTGGAAGGTATAACTAACTCTTGCGACTACAAATAAAACATTTCTGATCTTCACTGTGGTTTCCATTTCGCGCGCCGCGCGAAGTGGCCGCGCGGTTTGAGGCGCCATATCACGGATTGTGCGGCCCTCCCGCCGGAGGTTCGAGTCCTCGGGCATGGGTATGTATGTGTTGTTCTTAGCACAAGTTACTTTAAGTAGTGCCTAAGTCTAGGGACCGATGATCTCAGCAGTTTGGTCCCTTAGGTGTTCACACACATTTAAACATTTTCCATTTCGGGCCTTGCTGGAACTTACTTTCTGGACAACCCTCGTACTTTACAATTTAATTAAGCAATGATAGCACTATAAACACGTAATAGGGAATAATAATGGCGAAAACGTATTTTGGACAGGTTTTATACAAAACTACCACTGATACAAGCAGGGGAATCATTGATGATCTTTCCACAGAGGCTGAGAAGAAATAATACAGCGAAACGCCAAAGAAATTAGTAAAGGCATGCGTATTCAAATACAGAGATATGTAGACAGACACAATACGGCGCTGCGGTCGGCAACGCCTATATAAGACAAAAAGTGTCTGGCGTAGCTGTTAGATCGGTTACTGCTGCTACAAAAGCAAGTAATCAAGATTTGAGTGAGATTGAATGTGGTCTTATAATCGGCGCACGAGCGAGCGGACACAGCATCTCCGAGGTAGGGATGAAGTGGGGTTTTTCCGGTGCGACCATTTCACAAGTGTACCGTGAATACCAGGAATCGGGTAAAACATCAAATCTGCGACCTCGCTGTGGTCGGAAGAAGATCGTCCAAGCACGGGACCAACGTCGACTGAAGAGAATAGTTCAGTGTGACAGAATTGCAACCCTTTCGCACACTGCTGCGAATCTCAGTTCTGGGCCATCAAAAAGTGTCAGCGTGCGAATCATTCAACGAAACATCATCGATATGGTCTTTCCGAGCCGAAGGCCCACTCGTGTACCCTTGATGTCTGCACGACACAAAGCCTTACGCCTCTAGTGGGCCAGTCAACACAGACATTGGTCTGTTGATGACTGAAAACACTTTGCCTGGAGAGACGAGTCTCGTTTCAAATTGTATCGATCGGATGGACGTGTACGGGTGTGGAAACAACCTCATGAATCCATGGACCTTGCAAGTCGCAGGGGACTGTTCAAGCTGGTGGAGGTTCTGTAATAGTGCGGGGCGTGTGCAGCTGGAGTGATATGGGACCCCTGATACGTGTAGATACGACTCTGACAGGTCACACGCACTGCATCCACTCATGTCCATTGTGCATTCCGACGGACTTGGGCAATTCCAGCAGGACAGTGCGACACCCCACACGTTAGAATTGGTACATAGTGGCTCCAGGATCACTTCTCTGAGTTTAAACACTTCCTCTGACCACCAAACTCCCTCGACATGAACATTATTGAGCGTATCTAGGATGATTTGCAACGAGCTGTTGAGAAGAGATCTACATCTACATCTACATCATACTCCGCAACCCACCTAATGGTGTGTGGCGGAGGGTACTTTCTGTACCACTCTCTGATCCCTCCAACCCCGTTCCACTCGCGAATAGTGCGTCGGAAGAGTGTTTGTCGGTAAGCCTCTGTATTGGCTCTAATTACTCGAATTTTCTCCTCGTGGTCACTATGAGAGACGTATGGGGGGAGGGGGGAGGAAGTAATATGTTGTTATATGTTGCGTGACTCCTCTTGAAAGGTACTGTTCCGAAATTTCGTTAGTAAATCTCTCTGTGATGCACAACGCCTCTCTTGCAACGTCTGCCAGTGGAGTTTGTTTAGCATCTCCGTAACGCTCTCTCGCCAGCTAAACGATACCGTGACGAAACGCGCCGCTCTTCGTTGGATCGTCTCTACTTGTATCTGTCCTACCTGATAGGGATCCCAGATAGATGAACAAGACTCAAGAATGGGACGAACAAGCGCCTTATAAGCCTCTTCTTTCGTGGATGAGTTACATGTCCTTAGGATTCTTCTGATGAATCTGAGTCTTGTGTCTGCATTTCCCTCTATCTGTTTTATATGATCATTCCACTTAAGGTTGCTGTGGATAGTTAAGCCTAGATATTTCACTGCAGACGCTGTCTCCAGCTGTTTGTCATCAGTAGTGTAGCTGTACAGTAGTGGATCTCTTTTCCTATGTATGCGCAATACGTTATATTTATTTACGTTCAGAGCCTGCACCAGTCATCAGTTCTCTGCAGGTCGTCCTGTAAATTCTTATTATCTTCCACCTTGCTACTTTCAAATGGTTCAAATGGCGCTGAGCACTATGGGATTCAACTGCTGAGGTCATTAGTCCCCTAGAACTTAGAACTAGTTAAACCTAACTAACCTAAGGACATCACAAACATCCACGCCCAAGACAGGATTCGAACCTGCGACCGTAGCGGTCTTGCGGTTCCAGACTGCAGCGCCTTTAACCGCACGGCCACTTCGGCCGGCCTTGCTACTTTAGTACAGACAACTGCATCATGTGCAAATAGCCTTAAAGAGCATCCGACCCATTCTAATGGTACTCCGGATATTACCATTACATCTGTCGATTTAGTTCCGTTAAGAGCGACGTGTTGAGTTCTGTCTGCAAGAAAGTCTTCAATCCAGTCGCAGGTCTGCTCCAATACTCTGTGAGCTCGTATTTTTTTCCATTAAACGGCAATGCGGGACGGTGTCAGATGCCTTTTACTGAAGTCGAGGAAGACGGCACCAGCCTGAGCGCCGTTGTCCACTGCTATGTGGGTCTCACGGGGGAACAGAGAAATAGCTGAGTTTTGCAGGATCTCTGTTTGCGGAATCCGTGTTGATTTTTATAGGGGAGATGTTCTTTTTCCAGGAACGTCATAATTCTTGACCATAAGACATGTTCCATAATTCTACAACAGATTGGCGTCAACGATTTAAGTCTATAATTGTGTGGCTCTGTCTTACGGCCTTTCTTAAAAAGGGAATGACCTGTGCTTTTTTCCAATCGTTAGGTAAGTTTCGATGATCAAGCGATCTATGATAAATTACTGCTAGAAGGGGAGCAAGTTCTTTCGCATAATCTTCATAAAATCTTATAGGTTTCTGAAGCCTTTCCACTAATAAGCGACTGTAGCTTTTCAATTCCGCGATCGATTTTCTTAATATCCACCATTTCGACGTTCGCGCGACGATTGAAAGGAGGCTCTCCACCCCCTCGAAATCTTACGGATTTGTGGACAGCCCTGCGGCATCCACGGTGTCAGTTCCCTCCAGCAGAGCTTCAGACTTTAGCCGAGTCCATGGTGTCAGTTCCCTCCAGCAGTACTCCAGACTTTAGCCGAGTCCATGGTGTCAGTTCCCTCCAGCAGAGCTTCAGACTTTAGCCGAGTCCATGGCTCGACGTGTTGCTACACTTCTGCGTGCTCGCGGGGACCTACATAATACTGTATTAGGCAGGTGTAGCAGTTGTTTTGACTCTTTATTGTAGAAGAACAACAGTAACTGTTGAGAAGTTAATTTAAGCATCAGGAAAGTTAGTCAACACGTTACGGTATTAATGAGATATACGAAAGATAAACGTAGTTAAACTATCTCACATTTAAGCTTCAAGATATGGCGAAGGTTTCGTGGTGAAGAAGCTTGATCTGTGGTAACAGTAAAAATGGTGCGTTAGAAATAAAATAGGAAACATCAAGTCGTCTTGTAGCTAACAATTAGAGCCAGGTTTGGGTGAATGAACATTCCAAAGGCATAGTTAGCAAATGAAATATTTTGATGGAGTACAAACAATGTATTTACCTTAATAGTGTTCGAAAGTCATTATAACAGTTCATGACATCCAGTCTTATAAATTTCCTTTTTCTGGCGGATACACGTCCAGACCGTCCGCTCTCAAAACTCCGCCATCTCTCTCCCCACATCCACCACTGCTGGCGACTCACCTTCAACTGCGCAACGCTACGCGCTGTTCACATCCAACTACCCAACACTACAATAGCAAATACTCCGACACTGCAAACCAGCCACAGACTGCACACAGCACTGTCAGTGATTCTCATACAGAGCGCTAGGTGGCGATACCAACATAAAAATCTAAACAGTCTACTTACACTGTGGTTCATGAACTGTGGCATAGATGTTAAACAGTACGGAGAGACGTACCCGCTTCTGTCATTCAAGCTCAGTTCGACTCGACGCCAAGCTGAGTTAGAGACGTTGCTACTGCCAGAGGAAGCTGACTTTTGCACTCTCTACAGCCACAAATCATCCACGTGTTAGGACCAACCCTTCCTTCCGGGGCCGAGGGAGGTGGCGCACTGGTTAGACACTGGACTGGCATTCGGGAGGACGACGGTTCAAACCCGCGTCCGGCCATCCTGATTTACGCCTTCAGTGATTTCCCTGAATCACTTCAGGCAAATTCCGGGATGGTTCCTTTGGAAGGGCACGGCCGACATTCTTCCCTAATTCAATGTGGCCGATGACCTCCCTTTTTGGTCGCCTTCCCCGAATCAACCTACCTACCAAGCAACCTTCCTTCCGTTTCCTTGGGCATAATTCATTTACACACACCTGGACTTCAGTGGAGGGCTTGCGCCTTCAGTGGGGACGCTCATTGCGTGTCAGTGGCACGTTAGATCGAGTAGTGCCGTAACCGCAGTGACGTGTTGCACCACATCACATACCTGGAGTCAGGGAATGGCCTTGTCTGGTTACAATATCTCCGGATGTAATTAACATTTTACAATGCAACAAACGGCACTGATTACGTATTTGTTTATATGTTCAGATGTGCTAACAAAACTAACGTGGTTCCATTTTAAAAAACGTAGGTTTGTGTTAAAAAACATACTTCCGTGCACTTTTGTATCGTTTGTATTAAACAATTACAATAGCCCCTCTCCTCACGTTCGGTCTGTGGAATCGGTTCGTCAGTATTTGATGTGGTTTACGAAATATCTCCAGCGGTAACGTTAAGTGACTCACACTGTATATATATATACACTCCTGGAAATTGAAATAAGAACACCGTGAATTCATTGTCCCAGGAAGGGGAAACTTTATTGACACATTCCTGGGGTCAGATACATCACATGATCACACTGACAGAACCACAGGCACATAGACACAGGCAACAGAGCATGCACAATGTCGGCACTAGTACAGTGTATATCCACCTTTCGCAGCAATGCAGGCTGCTATTCTCCCATGGAGACGATCGTAGAGATGCTGGATGTAGTCCTGTGGAACGGCTTGCTATGCCATTTCCACCTGGCGCCTCAGTTGGACCAGCGTTCGTGCTGGACGTGCAGACCGCGTGAGACGACGCTTCATCCAGTCCCAAACATGCTCAATGGGGGACAGATCCGGAGATCTTGCTGGCCAGGGTAGTTGACTTACACCTTCTAGAGCACGTTGGGTGGCACGGGATACATGCGGACGTGCATTGTCCAGTTGGAACAGCGAGTTCCCTTGCCGGTCTAGGAATAGTAGAACGATGGGTTCGATGACGGTTTGGATGTACCGTGCACTATTCAGGGTCCCCTCGACGATCACCAGTGGTGTACGGCCAGTGTAGGAGATCGCTCCCCACACCATGATGCCGGGTGTTGGCCCTGTGTGCCTCGGTCGTATGCAGTCCTGATTGTGGCGCTCACCTGCACGGCGCCAAACACGCATACGACCATCATTGGCACCAAGGCAGAAGCGACTCTCATCGCTGAAGACGACACGTCTCCATTCGTCCCTCCATTCACGCCTGTCGCGACACCACTGGAGGCGGGCTGCACGATGTTGGGGCGTGAGCGGAAGACGGCCTAACGGTGTGCGGGACCGTAGCCCAGCTTCATGGAGACGGTTGCGAATGGTCCTCGCCGATACCCCAGGAGCAACAGTGTCCCTAATTTGCTGGGAAGTGGCAGTGCGGTCCCCTACGGCACTGCGTAGGATCCTACGGTCTTGGCGTGCATCCGTGCGTCGCTGCGGTCCGGTCCCAGGTCGACGGGCACGTGCACCTTCCGCCGACCACTGGCGATAACATCGATGTACTGTGGAGACCTCACGCCCCACGTGTTGAGCAATTCGGCGGTACGTCCACCCGGCCTCCCGCATGCCCACTATACGCCCTCGCTCAAAGTCCGTCAACTGCACATACGGTTCACGTCCACGCTGTCGCGGCATGCTACCAGTGTTAAAGACTGCGATGGAGCTCCGTATGCCACGGCAAACTGGCTGACACTGAAGGCGGCGGTGCACAAATGCTGCGCAGCTAGCGCCATTCGACGGCCAACACCGCGGTTCCTGGTGTGTCCGCTGTGCCGTGCGTGTGATCATTGCTTGTACAGCCCTCTCGCAGTGTCCGGAGCAAGTATGGTGGGTCTGACACACCGGTGTCAATGTGTTCTTTTTTCCATTTCCAGGAGTGTATATTCCGCGTAGTCAGCGCGTAGACAACTTTCCCACTAGAGCGCGCCCCACTAAGCACAACAGCGCAAGCGCAGCGCTCGTCCGTCTCCTCACTACGAGATGGTGCTGCCTTAGAGACGGACCAAATTCTGCTTCCGCCAATCCACATATTAATATGTAACGCAGCTAATGAGATTGCTGCTAACGTAGAACCTTTTCTCCTCGCGGATCACACTCGCGCAGTGATACCTGAATGTGCGAGGTATTGACATCTGAGTTCATCAGTCCCCTAGATTTAGAACTACGAAAACCTAACTAACCTAAGGACATCACACACTTAAACCTAAGTAACCTAAGGACATCACACACATGTATGCTCGAGGCAAGATTCGAACCTGCGACCGAAGCGGTCGCGCGGTTCCAGACTGACGCGCCTCGAACCGCTTGGTCACATCGCCCAAGGAGGACGGTTCAAACCCGCGTCCGGCCATCCTGATTTAGGTTTTCCGTGATTTCCCTCCATCACTTCAGCCAAATACCGGAAGAGTTCCTTTTACAGGGCACGGCCGATTTCCTTCCCCATCGTTCGCTAATCCGATGGAACCGATGACCTCGCTGTTCGGTCCCCTCCCCCAAATCAACCAAACAACCAATTTAGTCGTCGTCTTAGCATTACAAATGCGGCCCATAGCCTCATGCTGTGCTCACTGTTGGATACCTCCTGTCCGCCCCCTGTTGCTATTAGGAGCCGATGTTGTGGTTGCATGGAAGACAGTATATAGGGCGTCGAATGCCGTAAACATCGTTGGCCATTTGCGACGTCGCACTGAAGCTGTTCCCTGTAAGTGTCGCAGCCCCAAAAAAACAAAAAGAGGAACAAGTAATGCCAACGTTTTTCGCCGCTGCTCATGTGTAGTGATAGGACTGTTTGACCCAAGGGAGAGCTTGACAGAGATGCTGAAGGACTCTGGCATACGTCTGAAGATAGATACCAGCTATTATTCCCCGAAAGTCTAGTTAAATAATTCCCAGAAGCAGCATTGTTCGAGGAAACTGTGTGCCGGACCGAGACTCGAACTCGGGGCCTTTGCCTTTCGCGGGCAAGTGCTCTACCATCTGAGCTAGCCAAGCACGATTCACGCCCCGTCCTCACAGCTTTACTTCTGCCAGTACCTCGTCTCCAACTTCACAGAAGCTCTCCCGCGAACCTTGCAGAACTAGCACTCCTGGAAGAAAGGATTTTGCGGAGACATGGCTTAGCCACAGCCTTGGGGATGATTCCAGAATGAGATATCAGCGCACACTCCGCTGCAGAGTGAAAATCTCATTCTGGAAACATTTCGCAGGCTATGCCTAAGCCATGTATCCGCAATATCCTTTCTTCCAGGAGTGCTAGGTTTGCAAGGTTCGCGGGAGAGCTTCTGTGAAGTTTGGAAAGTAGGAGACGAGGTACTGGTGGAAGTAAAGCTGTGTGGAGGTGGCGTGAGTCGTGCGTGGGTAGCTCAGTTGGTAGAGCACTTGCCCGCAAAAGACAAAGGTCCCGAGTTCGAGTCTCGGTCCGGCACACAGTTTTAATCTGCCAGGAAGTTTCATATCAGTGCACACTCCGCTGCAGAGTGAAAATCTCATTCCGGATTGTTGGAGGAATTAGAGACTACACTACAAAGACTAATGACGTAGCGCACAGAAGAGATTAAGAAGTCACTATTCCCACGGTGCACGTGCGGAAAGAACCGCTAGTAACTAGTACAATGGGAACTATCCCCTTCCCTGTACGTCACAGCCGTGTTGGTATAGGTGCCAATTTTCCTCGGTGACGATAGTGTCGGCTGCAGTATCGGGCTTGATGGAGTGGTTTACGCCGCGCCCCTATAGTCCGGCGCGCCCGCGAGCTACGCGCCCGACACTGCCTACACGGTTTTGCTCTTTGTTTCGTTCCCACGGCGATTTCTCGTCGCGTTTTGTCCCGAACGTTAAGCGACGGGCGTCAGGGAGAGTTGATAGCCGCGGGTCACGTCGTAGCTGCAGCCAGGCGGCCCTGCCCGCTCGTAAACGAAAACGGAGAAAAGGAACGGCGGAGGCTTGTACTGTGCTGCACGGAAGCCGCATTCCTGCCGCTATCCGGCCGCCATCTGCCCGCCGCGCCGCCGCCTCCTAAGTGACTGCACCGTTACCGCCGCCTCCGCCTCCCCGGCTGCCGGCGGCTTTCTACGAGTAATTACCCCTATTATTCCACGTTGTTACCGGCGACCTGCGCGGACAGTGGTTTGCCTGCGAGGGTAGCACCTGCTCCTGCGGCTGCGGCTGCCAGCCCAGCTGGAGAACAGGTGGCGGCCCTAAGCGCCGCAGCGTGGTGTGAGAGCCCTCGCGGAGCTGACTGATGCCGCACGGGCGCTCCGGGGCACTTCTGCGGCCTGGTAACGACCTTCGTGACGCGGAGCTACGTCACAACGTCAGCTGGGCAAAAACCACGTTGTTCTATTCCAGATAACGGTGGCTGAGGTCTGCAGCTGTGGATAAAATTATTCTACTAGAGAAATATATAACAGGGAGCCTTTTTTGTTTATTGTTTTTTCAGGTAGCGTCAGTTATGGATAGGTCATCAAAAGATAAATGTCGATATTCCCTATATTCGAATAGTGACCACTGATCGAAAGAAAAATAATGACGGTTCAGTATATCGGTACCGAATACATAGATTTAGAACTCAAAAATTCGCCTTATGATTGAAAGTGTTATTTAAAACAGTGAACAGTGGGTTTTATGAAAATAGAAAAATAAGGAAAACCATATTTAATTATATAGTATTTTATATATAAATGGAGAAATCTTACGAAAAAGTAGAAGTCGTCATACTACAGCAAATGAAAGAAAGACAGAAGAAGTCACTCAAAATACGAGTACAGATAGTATAGATGGAACATTATCAGTTCCAAAACTTATTTTCTAACGTACTTTTAAAAAATTAATTTCTTGGCATATTCGGCTTTTAATCTACTTGTCTGAGCAGAAATCACTTCGCTAGATTTTGAAAACAACAGATAAATAATTCCTCACTGACAGTATTTCCGCCAACCTTACTTCCGAGTGAGAAGAGGTTACGAAAATACACAACTGACAACAGTCAAATTTTCTCTACGAACTTAAAAGTAAAAACCGGTAGGTTCAAATGGCTCTGAGCACTATGGGACTTAACAGCTATGGTCATCAGTCCCCTAGAACTTAGAAGTACTTAAACCTAACTAACCTAAGGACAGCACACAACACCCAGCCATCACGAGGCAGAGAAAATCCCTGACCCCGCCGGGAATCGAACCCGGGAACCCGGGCGTGGGAAGCGAGAACGCTACCGCACGACCACGAGATGCGGGAAACCGGTAGGTAACTTACTTATTGCGTAAATGTTTAAATATTAAAACGAAAACAAGAGCCGCATTAACTTCCTTACTGTGTAAATGTTTCAATATTTAAACTAAAAGTGCAGTCGTTTTCTGTTATCAGTTAGATACTAATAATGATAAAATTTTCCGACTTTATCGCCACAAAATATCGACGGTACCGATGCACCTGCTTAACAAATATCGATTAAAGATAACGCGTTATTGATTCCACTATATCGGTATTTCTATATACAGCTGTCCGATACACCAACACAGGTGGGAGTATCCAGGAAACCAAGTCCCACAGCTGTAGACGATTTGCCTCAGGAGGACGGTTCTGTGATATCGTTCCCAAACAAGTCAGAGAATGTAGCCACACCAGAAACGATGCAACGTCCTATTCATAACTTGGCTCAACTGCCAAGTTCTTCAAAAATTTGACTCGATTTTGTAATCACTAAAATTGCATCACATGCACTATGCGATAAAAAGTATCCGGACACCCCCAAAAACATAGTTTTTCATGTTAGGTGCATTTTGCTGCCACCTACTGCCAGCTACTCCATATCAGTAGTCACTAGACATCGTGAGAGAGCAGAATGGGGCGCTCCGAAGAACTCACGGACTTCGAACGTGGTCAGGTGATTGGGTATCACTTGTGTCATACGTCTGTACGCGTGATTTCCACACTCCCAAACATCCCTAGGTCCACTGTGATAGTTAACTGGAAACGTGAAGGGACACGTAAAGCACGAAAGCACCTCGTCTGTTCAGTGACAGAGACTGTCGACAGTTGAAGAGGGTTGACGCCAGAGATCACCATCTATCCTACTTTACAGAGCCGACAAGCTCCGAGACGCACGGTCTGCGAGAAGTGGTGGACGCCCAACTATTTTTGCGCCTAGTGATAGTTTCACTGCCCTTTGATCTCTTTCCATAGATGCTCACGACAGTAGCACGTGAACATTCGATCAGTTTCGCCGTGTTCGAGATACTCGTTCACAGGATCTGCATAATAATAATCCGCACAATTCAAAGACACTTATCTTAGTGGATTTCCCTATCTGCAGCCCATATCTTCGCTAGTGTGATCCCCGGTCCATGTCTGCTCCACTTACATACCGCGTCACGCGCCCGCAACGACCACAGGCAGCATCCAACGTCACGGTGGACAGGGGTCATAATGTTTTGGCTCAACAGTGAATACGACATAATGTTTTTAAGCCGCACACATTTATTGGCAAATAACGATTACGAATTGATCTCGCATACTCTCTGGGAGACTTCAAATGTTACACATAGCAGCCGCACTCTTTTTTCCGTGCGTCTAGGTATTCAGTTCCGTATCGGTATCAGTTGTGCCATAAGAAGTGAAACAAAAGAAAGGGAAGTAATCGTCTTACATTAGCAGAGGGGAAAACTGAAAATCTGAGCTGGAGAGAGACTCGTACCCGGATTTTTCCGTTTCTCGTGAACAGTCACCCGGCCATCTGGACATTGACCTGCCCAAACTCCAGCTTATCCACGAACTGCTGACGTAGTGCCCGTGGCGATTATCCTCAATAGTCTCAGCGATTCGCTGATTCCCGTAAGAGTTCGAGCACGTGTAACCTTCCCCTCACTTATCGACCTTAATGACAGTGAAAAATTAAACCGCGTGCACATGAAAAATTGGGAAAAGCAATCGTCACCGAAGTTAATTTGTCGGTAAAGAGGGAGGAAAGGGTTACATCTAAATGAAAGGAAAATTGCAAATGAAATTGGTGGAAATTAATTTTGAGAAAAGGGTAAAATCAATAAAGAAAGTAAATGTGCGGTCCTTACGTTAACAATTAATTGGTGTTAATTAGATATTTGAGATTTGGGGAAAATTACGGTCGCCAGTCCTATGGACAACTACTATAATAACTGAAAATGAAAGATTAATGCACATACAATTAGCACTAAAAGAGTGGCAACTGAAGGTTGACACGTGTTGTGTGAAAAATGAATGTTTGTCAGAAATAATAGATTTCGCTACCCCCTGACTTATTTTAGCAAAAGAATTAATAAAACCAGAAAATTGAAAGTTAATTTAGTGACTGAAATTAATAGTGAACTTTGTTTCTGAAGCACTACGAAATTCAGTAAAAAAGGTTAGTCTTGGGCTACTTCAACAATCATTTCAAAAGCTACTTGTATCTACGCAATTTAGAAATAAGAGATTTAACTTTGAACTTGAATTAAATGATTCTGAACAATTAACAATAGTAAAATTTAGTACGTACCAAGCTGAGCTACAGTCACAGGTAAGCTAAAATACGGTAACAAAACTCGCACTCTTAATTTGTGCTTGTGTAATCTAAATATTGTAGCCAGCTATGAATACCTTAACTGAACTTTGAAATTAAAGCAGTGAAATGGAATGATATTACTTTATTGCTGGCGTTTGAATTTTTACGACACTCGGGTTCCTTCCGGAAAAGGAAGGGACCCTGCTTGGTAATGCAATTGCACAATGAGCAACAAAGGTTCATGCTACGTTGCTGTAATTTAGTGAGAAAAATTTAACAGGTTGAAAAGCTGAGGTCTGCCATACAGTTCTAAAACTTTACGTGCTACCAGTCTTCCTTGTTGGTTGATTGAAGGTTTGAAGTCGCCGATCGAGGAGGTGGCGACAGTCACTCATTGTCGGCCGTCGCTGTTGCAGAAGCTGGATGTTGGCGCGCCTTCTTCTCGACACGGTCACCAGGCGAAACTGGCTCTTGATGTGCGCCACCTAATGCTTCCCATCCGCGACATCGTTTCAGAAACTATCATAGCAAGTCGAGCGCAATTACATCCTGCCAAACCCCGAAAGCGCGGCAACTCGCGGGAGCGTCACACAACACACCTGCTCCACTGCACTACCCCAGCCAGACCCCCCTCTGCTCGCGCTCCACGCGACAGAGTTAACACTACCAAAGATCCTAAACACTTTGGTTCTCCACACGACCTATCGATGTATTCGTTCGATAGCACAGTTTTCCCTAGGCAAGACCTAGCGTAAAAATACAAATAGTATTTACAAAACAAACCAATTATAGATCGACATAAATGCATAAATATATATATATATATATATATATATATATATATATATATATATATACAAATAGTAAAACTATTACAATAGACAAAGACACAGAAACGTCATATCTTCAGGTAACAAAATAAGGAAAAAAATTTATAATACAATAGATGGAAATAGGAGGATATGCATTTCCGGCGTTACACACGTTGTCGCATTGCTGTGAGTGTTGGTCGTAGCGGACATTCCTTTAATCTCCAACGAGTGGCTTAAGCTAGGATGTGGCGTATCTGGAGGAAATTGTTGATTTTCTTTCTCGCCGAATTGACTCTATTATCAAGCCTAGGTGCCGACAGGTGTGAAAATTATTGAACTTAGAGTTCGAGAAGCATGGGTGTAAAATACCAACATGAATTCTTTACAGACGAATGGAAAAACTGTAAGACCAGTTTGGATTCCGTGAAAATGTTGGAACACGCTAAGCAATACTGTCTCACGACTTATTTTAGAACAGAGGTTAAGGAAAGGCATATCTACGTTTATAGCATTTGTAGTCTTAGAGAAAGCTTCTGACAATGTTGTATGGAATATTCCCTTTCAAATTCTGAAGGTGCCAGAGATCAGATACAGGGAGCGAAAGGCTATTTACAATTTGTACAGGAAAAAAAACAGACGGCAGATACAAGAGTCGAGGGCCACGAAATGCAAGCAGTAGTTGAGAAGGGATTGAGACAGTGTAGTAGCCTATCTCCAATGTTATTCAGTCTGTATATTGAGCAAGCAGTAAAGGAAACAAAAGAAAAATTTGGAGTAGGAATTAAAATGCAGGGAGAAGAAATGAAAACCTTGAGGTTTGCTGAAGACGTTCTAATTCTGTCAGAGACAGCATAGGACTTGGAAGAACAGTAGAATGGAATGGACGGTGTCTTGAAAGGAGGATATAAGATGAACATCAACAAAAGCAAAACGAGGATAATTTAATGTAGTAAAATTAAGTCAGAAGATACTTAGGGAATTAGATTACGAAATGAGACGCTTAAAATAGCAGATGCGTTTTGCTATTTGGGCGTCAAAGTTCTAACATGAGTCAGACTGGTTCTGATCTATCTTCCTACCACAGTTGCGCAAGGATGCTCGGTGACTGTTTTAGGAATTTGGTGTTGAACCTACGGCTTGCGAGGTAGAAGATACGATCTCATGCATGCAGAGCTCAGAAGAGTGCAGCAGCACGGACAGTGATGTAATGTCAGTTTCACTACACTCCCTGTAAAAGTAATGTTACGGCTAACAGAAATTAGTGCACGGGTTCAGGCGTAACTACATGTTAGCAAAAATGAAAATCTCCGATTATCATTATAAAGGTTTATTTTCACTGTAAATAAGACTTAATGACATAGAAATGTTAGCAAAATTTCGTACAGAATTGCAAAATTTTGAAATTGAGTATTCGCAACTATGAAGCGAAATGGACAATGAAAATACCCAAAACTGAATGGGAGTCAGTGAAGAGCAATCAAAATGAAAGTACACAGTTAAAACAATTCCATAATCACCCTACAGTGGCTGATCAGTCCCTTTTATTAGAGCGGATTTCTCGTGTTCTGCTTCAGTTAAGCCTGACAATCATGAATATGTTTAACTACAGGTCAGGGTTGTATGTACGAAAAAATATGAGACAGAGACAACCGCAGTTCTGAGTGTCAACTGAATATCACTTGCCGGTGTAGCACGAGCGCGCGTGTTTACCTTGCATAGGCGGTGGCAGTGCCGGCTGTGGGCATGAGCTGTGAACCTGAGAATCTATTCTGAATCTCTCTCGACTGTTAAACGCCAGTCGGACACATTTCCTACGTCTTTGGTGAAGCCAAGACTCCTAGTTATTTCCTAGCTAAGTTAATTGGCGTGGTACATGTTATTCGGCTGGAATAGTGCACAAATTCACTGCCCTCAAATCGCTCGCATGCATTAACTGCCAGTGCTCGGTGCGATACCTCATACTAGCAGTTCAACTCCTTATGAGTTAATACAAGCCTGCGAATAAGTGTTCACGTAAACACTCTGGCAATCGTCTCACCGCTGCGCGAGTCGCCTTACTCAAACACTCGATTTGTTGCAAGAGAAGAAGCGAATTACTCTGTCTGCTATTTCACTATTTCAAAGCTGGTGGCCACACATTTTCTTTCTGGGCAATCAGAGTGTTGTGACTCCGCCCACTAGAGTTTTTGTAGCCTATCACAGGTGTCTTTTCTTTCGCAGGGCAGAGTTCGTCTGCCATGTAATACTGAGATAAAGAGCTTTTTCTTTCATGCAATTGTTATCACAGGTGGCTACAGTGAGTAACCAATGTTTTGAGTTGAGTTTCTTCGGACGTTTATCTGGCATCTCCCGCCATGTTCCTGTAGGAAGCCTCTCCGAAACGTCATAGCTAAAACCAGGGACAACGGCTGCTTGGCTGCTTTTGTCGGCCGCCTACACAGTGTGTCCGGCGTCTCATCGTGTCCAGTAGCTGTTTCGCTGTGAATGCGGGATGGGCATTCCATCATAAAAATTCTCCTCCCCTCAGAACTCGTCTCATAGCTTGGGTCTGGGAAACTACTTGCCTGCAGTTACTGGTGTGTTTATTAGTGGTTTATATTCATGAAATGTTGGTTTGTTTTGCCGGCCGAAGTGGCCGAGCGGTTCTAGGCGCTACAGTCTGGAACCGCGCGACCGCGACGGTCGCAGGTTCGAATCCTGCCTCGGGCATGGATGTGTGTGTTGTCCTTAGGTTAGTTAGGTTCAAGTAGTTCTAAGTTCTAGGGGACTGATGCCCTCCGATGTTAAGTCCCATAGTGCTCAGAGCCATTTTGTTGGTTTGTTTATTCGCTTTGCCTATCAATAAAAGTTGTGCATTTTCACGTAAGTATGTCATGTGACACATAGAGGTAACTGGAATTGTTTCAGGAATTCAACGTAAGGTGTGTTATTTGTTTGACACCTTATATATTACCAGCCTTCCGCAATAATTTTTGTACTGATGTTGGCACTGTCTGAGTCACCAAAAATTATACTTTTTTTCAAGCATTAAATATTGGTCAGCCACTTAGTCTAGCTCTTTTTCTGTTTAATTATATTGCTTTGTATACTTTAATTTTTAACGTGGCTAACTTTGTTAATAATTTAATTGTATCTCTTAAGTAGAGACTATATTTTTTTGTTAATATTGATATCAACTTGTATGAATATCAAGAGCTCAGATGGCAACCCAGTTCTAAGCAAAGAAGGGAAGGCAGAAAGGTGGAAGGAGTATATAGAGGGTTTATACAAGGGCGAAGTACTTGAGGACAATATTATGGAAATGGAAGAGGATGTAGATGAAGACGAAATGGGAGATAAGATACTGCGTGAAGAGTGTGAGAGTGTGACAGAGCACTGAAAGACCTGAGTCGAAACAAGTCCCCGGGAGTAGACAACATTCCATTAGAACTACTGATGGCCTCGGGAAAGCCAGTCATGACAAAACTCTACCATCTGGTGAGCAAGATGTATGAGAGAGGCGAAATACCCTCAGACTTCAAGAAGAATATAATAATTCCAATCCCAAAGAAAGCAGGTGTTGACAGATGTGAAAATTATTAGGCGCTTCTCTCCGGAATTCTTGAAGTATGTGTTTTGTAGTAGTTCATACTTCACTCTATTTCGCTCTTCACTTGACCAGTAGCGTGAGACAAACTTATCTCTGAAATCTTCATATGATCGACACGTAGCTGCTACTTTTTGCATCGTTTCTCGTACTGCTCCAGACATTTGGGCACGTATTACGTCTAATTTTTGTGTTAATCTCCAATGTTCTGGTAGTCCTACTCTGAATCGATCAACGAAGTTTCGTGGATGCAGTGAGTTTCCTTCACGGAAATGGTGAAACTTCCTTACAGTGAGGAAATGATGGTTATCGTAGCTCATCATGGTACCATACGAAATTCGAGAAACCTCGCCCCTTCTGTTTCCGGTCATTTCACGTGTCAGTCTTTCAGGTTGTGGTAAATCCATTGGATATTTCCCACTGTAACTTTCGCCTACTCTTGCATGATATCGTTGTAACGGAACGCAGTGACTTTATCCATCGGCTCAGCGCGAGTGGTGGTACGCATTACGCTACAGTGTTCTCGCGGCCTTACATTTCCCTGTCACGTATTGTCTCGGTGTCTCTTGCCACTTCGTCACGTGGTCCGAATTGTTCCGGAAAGTATGCCTGGGCTGCCCGATGTCTTCGTGGTGCCGTCTGCTCTTCGTAATTTCCGAAGCGTGCCTGAGGCATCGCAGGCGGTCGGCTATCGCGAAATTTCTTCTCCGCCTGTGACTGGTGATGTATTTGCGTGAAATCTTTTTTTAGTTCCTTGTGAATCTTCTTGCCTTTCTGGTAGCATTATTGACTCCGAAGTTGTTACGGATTCAGAGCTTGTATGATCTTGATCACTGTGCGCTTGTATAGTTGGCAACAGTCCTTCTCTGAGTTTTCCGAACTTATTCTTCATTTTCGCTTCTATTCTCACGATGCGAGTATCTTATCCCTTGAGAACCGCTTTCGTGATGCCTTTTTGTAACACACTATCTTCAACTATTTGTCATGCTGTGCCCGCTGCTTGGCGTGTAATTGCATGAACCTGTTGGGTTATCTTTGCAATTTCACCGTGGGTATCGTCACGTAATGCTTTGTTATCATCACGCAGTATTTTGACGTCGTCACATAATGTTTTAATTTCGTCCTGAGTATTGTCACGCAACGTTTTTACTTCGGTCTGGGTGTCATCCCGCAATGTATGCATGTCTACTTGGACCATGTCAGTATCTCTTCTTAACTGCCTGTGACCTATTATTAAATTTTCGATATCTAGGGATTCTTTTATCTCTTCTTCAATGTTACTTAACTGCTGTTTGATCTCATGCAGTTGTTTCGCTGTTCCCGCATTTTGCTCACATAGGTGTTGCTGCAGTTGTTTCGCTGTTCCCGCAATCTGTTCACATATATGTTGTTTTATCACTCTGTTCTGTATCGTTATGGAGCGCGTTAATTGCTGGACAATTTCCGACAAATTAACGGCTCCTACAACTTCTTCTTCCAAAGCGCTTCGTTCTGCGTTTACATTCTCGTGTCTGTCCGCAACTGACTTGTATTGCCTGTAATTGGTTGTGAGGGAGATCTTATTACATGTACTATGGGTTTCTACGTATTCAAGAGGTCCCCCATCTTCTTGCACCTCTGCAATAAATTGGTCGCCGCTTACGGCACCTTGTTGCTTAGTATTTACTTCCTGTTGCACCCCCTGATCTGTTTCTCACGGCGTTGTGTCGTCCGTTGTTCTGTACTGAAGTTCCCGTATGTTATCTTGGTGGGTGTCAATCTCAATTCGGTCAGGGTCTCGATCTGCCATTGCTAATCTCTCTGATTCCCGTCTTTGGAATTTTAACTGACGCGTCCTACTTCGTGTAATCATGCGATCATACGGCCTTACTCGCTTCATAAAATTATTACCTTCACCCTTTCTCGACTATTCCTAATTCCGTCACTTACTGGTTGGGACACAACCAACTTCTCAATGCTGTGCAGGCACTGTGCGCTTACAAGAAGAGCTTGAAGCTAACGATGGCATTACAACTATACTATGGTGGTACTGCGTATATCTTTCAGTGAATTGCACGTCTCTGTCTCCCTACTTGTGAGTAGCCACTAATATTTACCATTGGTTGATACAACGTAAAAACTTATTATAAAAATTTTTAAGAGGATATTCTTTTTATCCTAGTAAGTACATATGGTTGACCACCTTACTATGGTATTTTACCATCCTGGCAGCGTCACCATTATCTGTGTGAGACTGCTTCTGATCTATCTTCCTGCCAAAGTGGCGCAAGGATGCCTGGTGAGTGTTTTAGGAATTTGGTGTTGAACCTACGGCCTCCAAGGTAGAAATATACCATCTCATGCATGTAGAGTTCAGAAGAGTGCAGCAGTATCGGCAGTGATGTAAGCAGACAATGATCTCAATGTCGGTTCCACCACACTCTTTGTAAAGGAAATGCTATCGCTAACAGAAATTAGTGCACGGGTTCAGGCGTAACTATATGTTAGCAAAAATGAAAACCTTAGATTTTCGTTTTAAAGGCTAATTTTTCTCTAAGTATGACTTCATGATATAGCAATGTTAGCATAGTTATATACAGGATGGTAAAATATTGATATGGGTGTTCACAAGCGAAATTCCTAACTAAGCGAAATTCCTAACTATTATCAGGTACTTTAAAGGTAAGATGGTTGATGACCATGTATGGGGGGTCGATAAAAAGATAAACAAATTAAATGCAATTGGGGCCAGAGATATCAATCACACTAAACTACACAATTAAAATGCCCAAAACTGAATAGGGGTCAGTAAAGAGCAACCAAAAAGAAGTACACAGTTAAAACAATTCATAACTCTACAGTTGCTGATCACGCCTTTTCATTAGATCAGATATCTCGCCTTTCTGCTTCAATTAAGCCCAACAATCGTCAATATGTTTAACTGCAGGTGATGGTTGTATGTACCAAAAATAGGAGATATGGAGATAAACGCAGTTCTGAGTGTCAATTGAATATCATTGCTGGCGTAGCGCGAGCATGGTGTTTACCTTGCGACAGTGGTGGCTGTCTACACGAGCTGTGAACCTGAGAATTTATTCTAAATCTCTCTCGACTCTTAAACACCAGTTCTTCAGTGAAGCCGAGACTCCTAGTTATTCCCTAGCCAAGTTAAATGGCATGGTTAACTCCACTTAGCTGGAGTAGCTGGTACACTGTTGCCCTCAAATCGCTCCCAGTCATTAACTGCCAGTTCTCGGTGCGATTCTATGCACTACAAGACTTTGCACTTTAATTCCTTACAAGTTCAGACGAGCCTGTGAATAAGTGTTCACATAATGACTCTCACAATCGTCTCAGCTTGGCGCGAGTCGCCTTGGTCAAACACTCGACGATTTGCTGCAAGAGAAGAAGTGAATTACTCTGACTGCAATTTGCCTATATCAAAGCTGGTGGCCACGCATTTTATTTCTGACCAATCAGAGCACTGTAACTCACTCCACCCACTAGAGTTTTGTAGCCTATCACAGGCGTCATTTCTTTCGTAGGGTAGAGTTTAATTTCTGCTACATAACACTTAGATAAACAGCTTTTTCTTACATGCAACTTTTAACACAGGTGACTGCACTGAGTCACCAGTTTTTTGGGCTGGGTTTCTCCGGATGTTTATCTGGAACCTCCCACCGTGTCCCTGTAGAAAGGCTTTCCGGAAGGTCATCCTTAAAGCTGCTTTTGCCAGCGGCCTACACAGTGGCTCCGGCATCTCATTGTGTCCGCTAGGTGTCCCACTGTGAAAGTTTCAGCCAAATGCGGGACAGGCATTCCGTCGTAAAAATTCTCCTTCCCTCAGAACTGCATTTCATATCTTGTGTCTGGGAAATAACTTGCCTGCAATTACTAGTGTGTGTGTTAGTGGTTTATATTCACAAAATATCGCTTTGTTTATTCACTTTGCCTATCAATAAAATTCGTATATGTTCACATCACTGTGTCATATGACATACCGAATTAAACAGAATTCTTTCAGGAATTCAGTGTAAGGTGTGTTAACAAAATGACTGATGATGGTTGAAGTAGAGAGGATATATAATGTAGACTGCCGACGGTAAGGAAAGCGCTTCTGAAGAGGACAAATTTGTTAATATGTAGTAGAAATTTAAGTGCCAGGAAGTCTCTTCTGAAAGTATTTGTATGGAGTGTAGCCATGTATGGAAGATAAACAGTGTAGACAAGAAGAGAATAGAAGCTTTCGAATTGTGGTGCTACAGAAGAATGCTGAAGATTAGGTGTGTAGATCACGTAACTAATGGTGGGGTACTGAATAGAATTGGGGAGAAGAGGAATTTGTTACACAACTTGATAGAAGAAGGGATCGATTGGTAGGAAACATTCTGAGGCCTCAGTGGATCGCCAGTTTAGGATTGGAGGGAAGGTTGGGGCTAAAAATCGTAGAGGGAGATCAAGAGATCAAGAGATGAATACAGTAAGCAGAAGGACGTAGGTTTCAGTAGTTACTTGGAGATGAAGAGGCTTGTAGCATGGTGAGCTGCATCAAATAAGTCTTTGGACTGAAGAGCACAACAACATCAAGCCTAGTTGGGGTGTTGCACGGTATAAACGTGACGTCTGCTCGGTGTGATCTGCACTTGTGTGAAGCCTTTTAACGCGCTCTACCGTACACACTGGCTGCAGTGACCCAGCAGACGTGAGTCAACGTCGTCCCTCCCCGCAGGCTAACAGTTCGCAGCACCGGCCACCGGCCCGAAGCTTCTCTCCTGTTCCGAGAACGCGCCGTCATCTCGGAACCGTCAGCCGTCTGAAAGCGCTCGACCGCCGCACTCCACACACGCTTTCCACATTCTCGCGCATGCCTCTCACTTTCCCGCATCGCTGCCGAGTAAAGTTCCGCGTTCTTCACAACTGTCGGCGCATTTGCTTACTGTTTCTCATGTTCGCTTTCCAACTCCTACTTCTACGAAAACCGCACGCAAGACGCCGGTGCTATTTATTCTAGAGTACTAATTCAGTGCTCATAGTCTCTGGCGATTAGGCACGACAGCAGCCAGTGAAGGAGTTCGGCGATGCGTTAGTAACGTGGAACGTAAATGCCCAGGAACGTGAATGTAAACGTCTCGAGATAACCTAGTAGGTATATCAGGAAGGCTGCCTATACACCTTGTGCAGAACATGAGAGAGCATGGGACCGTACCAAGGAATGTAATCACATATTTGACCTCGCGGAGGTCCTATGTATTGGGCCTGGCAGGAGTTACATGTGAGTTGGTATATTTCAGCATGGCTGAACTTTTGTGGGACTCTTTTGTCTGGTGTTAGGCTTTGTTGAACTGTGTTTTTTGTTCCGAATGTTATTGGGATCCCTTGCTTTTTCAATATGTTGCCAATTGTATGTGCCTTTTTATTATTATATGTTGATGTGTACCATCTGTTTCTTTTTCTTGATGTGATGTTGTCTGCTGTGTTGTCTGGGTGTCCTGCCTCTGGGTTTTCAGATTCTTTGTTCGCACTCTCGAATGGGTGGCCCTATTGTTATGTTCCATTTTTAACTTGTAGTTGAATTTGTGTATGGTGTCTGTTTTGCAATGTTTTTAACAGAACTCTGATTATATTTAAGTCCTATGAGTAGTTTTCTAGTTTAAGAGGTGTTCTGTTTATCCTGTGGTGCATGTGTGTGAAACTGGCATATTTATGCCCTGTCAGGTGGTTGTATGAGCTATGGATAACAGTGCTTGTGGATGTGGGTTTTGTGTAGATGGAAAATTCATGTTTTTTGTTGTTTCTTGTAACTGTAAGAACCAGGAAATTTAGTTTCTTGTCTATTTCTATTTCCGTAGTGAAGTGGATTTGTGGGTGTACAGTGTTGATGTTACTGTGCAGCTCTTCTATCCTGTTTTGTATTTCATCTGTATGATAGACTGTGTCATCCACATATGGGTACCTGTAAATTATTTTGTACACTTCTTGTTTTACAATATTGTCGAATATTGTGTTCTCTGTAGTATCCAAGGAAATGTTGGCTAAATTTCCACTTTATGGGGAACCACTTGGGTAGTCCATTTGTTGCAAACAGAAGTAGTTGTTGAAATTGAAGTAACTTTGTTCTGTGATTAGCCTCAGAATCGATGAGATTTCATTTATTTGTACGTCTGGGAATTTCTTCCTTTTTAGCTGTAGTTCAATAATGTTTGTAGCTTCTTCTGTGGGTAAGTTGCCTACATGGATGTAATGTCAAAATATATCAGTTTTGATTTTGGGTGATGCCGATGTTCTTAATTTTCTGTGTTTTTAAGACTTCTGATCTTTGTGTATGTGTATGTTTTCTGTAGAAATGTGTGCATGTGTCTCTCCAGTAAGTAAGTCTACCACTGGCCTGATGTTTGTGGACCTCTGGAAGGCTTGTTAAAACTGGAGATGTAGGATTCTTTTGTTTCGTTCTTTTTGTCTGGTTTTGTGTGAGGATGTGTGTGATGCTTTTTAAGAGAATCTTTGGGTTTTTTGGCACCATTGTGTTGGGTCACTAGTCAGCTTGGTTATTTTAATCTCTTTCAGGATATTTTCTGTTTCTCAACGTATTCTGCCTCCGTTATTACGTCTAGAAAGTTCCCTCTGTCGGTCTTGGTGAAGAGTGCATACCTTGTTTTAGTTTTTGTGTGTACTGTTTATGGTTTTCTCATCAGAAGCTCTTGTATTTTCATTTATAGGTGGTTGTTCTTTCTAATTATGTGCTTCATTTCCTCTGTCACTAGTTCTCCTGTTAGGCCCGGGCTGAACTCTGGTGCGTTAGATTTTTCATGTTGCCCTATAATGTAATGAGATTGTCTCTGGTCTTACGTGTTATGTCGGTGCTGAAATTGTATTTTGGGACTTTCTCAAGTGGCTCGTGTTCTTATTTTGTGAATATTATGTCACTAAAATTAATCAAGCGTTCATGGAATGCGTGCTGTGTGTGTGCGCCTTAGTTTCAGAGCTGGCTTTGTTCACGAGTTTATTTCATTTCTGTTCCTGTTCCTGCCGTTTCTTTCGCATTATCGACTGTGTGTGGTTAATTATTCTTTCCATTATGTCATACGGTATTGAGGAGCTGGTGATCTTGTTTGCTAGTTCGAAGTATAATCTGATAAGGTGACATCCAATTCTTGTGTGTCTTTTTTTTTTTTTTTTTTTTTTTTTTAAATGACATGTTGTCATATTGTTATTTCTGCATGTTTTAGAATCAAAGAACCCACTGAAGATTGCGATATTTGTCACTGAAACTAGTTTGGGAATAAATAAATAAGTAATCTGCGTGTTTAGCATCAAGGCGGACCCGTAACTACACAGTGTTGTTTCTGTATGCAAACAGGTACCATTGGGAGAGTTTCGAGATAAAATTACAGAAGCTACGCAGATGCCACCTGGCTGTGGCTTGGACTGTATCGTTGTTGCTGTTGTAATAGATGGACTCTGTTTCTTACTGCATTATTTGTAATGTCGTCGTTCACTTGGAGAAACGGAAGTTGAGTAAATCTTCTGTTTGCTGCGTTATTTGCTCACTAATCATTACAGCTCCTGTCCAGCACCACTCCGTAGTCCAGCTCACCTTGCATAACATTAATAGTAGCCTATATAACGGTATAGTTGGTTCTCCATGAAACAGGAGATGTACCGTACCTGTCGCGCCGCGGCCGTGACTGGATAAAGGGCACCGTGTGGGGAAGGAAGGAGGTTTATACCTCCTGTCGTTGTGAGGGCTGCGTGACCGCCGCGTGCGCACGGCCGGTATAAGCGGGTAATCCGGGCCAGACAGCGCGGTGGCCGGCGCAGGGTCGCGTGCCGCCCACCATTAGGGAGCGACGTGTCTGCACGTGGGCGGCGGGGGCGGCGGCGGCGGCGGAGGCGGAGGCGGAGGAGCCGCGGCCGCCCTCCCTCCCTCCCTCCCTTTTATTGCCACTCCCTTTTCTCCGCCTCACTTGGCCGAGGCCCCTTAAGCCTCTCCACCGCCCCTAATTCTTCTCTCTTCAGCTTTATTGCGCCCTTATCTGCGCTGCTCTTCCGGGGCCATAACCAATACTTCAGCCGCTCTCTGTCTCTCTCGGCGCCGCACTGCGCTGCTGAATTTCATATCTTGCGCGCCGCTGCCGCTGCCGGTGGGTCCTCCTCGGCTGCCCCTACCCCAGCCCCTCCTCCGCCCCCGCGTTCTTTCTCCCCGGCAATCGCGCGCTCCGACTGCGCCCCCGCGCGCTCTGCTGGCTGCGAATTGTTCCGGAGATAGGCGCCTGGCCGCCCCCGCGCCACTGCCGACACCGAGGCGGCGACCCACCCCCGCCCCCGCCCCTGCTGCTCCTGGTGTGACGTTTCCGCTGCCGCGTCATTACCGTTCCTCGCAGCCTCGAGACGCTGCGCACTCAGCCCACTGCCACAGAGTCACAAACACCTCGCAATTTCGAAATTCTCTGCCCGTGCTTCCAGAGAACGTGTTTACCAGGTTACTCCTTCCAACAAAACACATTTTGTGTGTTCCTGTTTGCCTGAAAATAACGATGTTTTCCAAACAGCAAATGGAGGTGAACGGGTAGATTCCGTATCTGAGTGGTCAGCGCATCCGTCTCTTGTCCAGAGTGTCTCGGTTCAATTCCTGCTACTGCCAGCGATTGTTTCCCAGTGGGACTACTGGAATGGAAGGAGCTGCCAGCATCGTGTATCTCGCGTATGAACAATGAGGATACAAAAAAAAAAAGAGATGCGTGGAGAGTGAAATTACGCAGATCAAGCAGTATATTATGACGACCTATCTAATAACCGGTATGTCCACATTTGACACGGAGAACAGCGGCGACGCGTCGTAGCATGCAAGCAGTGAGGTCTCGGTAGGTCACTAGGCGCACTTAGCACCACACCCAATTCCCGTAAATTCCGAGCAGAGGCTGACGAGCTCTGGCGTCACATTCAATCACATGTCAGATGTGTTCGATTGGGTTCAGATCTGCCGAGTTGGGAGGGCCAGCACATCAACTGGAGCTCGCCACTGTGTTCCTCGAACCACTCCATCATACTCCTGACCCTTTGATATGGAGCATTATCTTGTTGAAAAATGCCACTGCAGTCGGGAAACGTGATCGTCGTGAACGGGTGTACGTGGTCTGCAACCAGTGTACGACACTCTGTGGCCGTCATAGTGTCTTGCACGAGATCCACTGCACCCATGGACGCCCACACGAATGTTCCCCAGAGCGTAATGGAGCCGCCGCCACATTGTCTCCGTCCCACAGTGCAGGTGTGAAGGAGCTGTTGCCCTGGATGACGACGGAGTCACGCCCTCCCATCGGCGTCATGATGAAGGTATCTGTATTCATCATACCGTGCAAAACTGTGCCACTGTGGCGCCAATGTCCAGCGCTGATGGTCACGAGCCCATTTCAGTCATAGTTGGCGATCTCGTGATGTCAACATTCAAACATGCATGGGTCGTCGACTGCAGAGGCCCTCTTAGGAGTGTTCGGTGCACTGTGTGTTCAACGCAATTGTACTCTGCCTTTCATTAAAGTCTGATGTTAGTTCTGTCACAGTTCGCCGCCTGTCCTGTTTTACCAATCTGCTAAGCCTACGACGTCTGACACCTGTAATGAGAGGTGGCCATCCGATCCCACGACGTATGGATGTGGTTTCACCTTAGTTACGCCGTTTGTTGAAGACTCTCACCACAGCACTCCTCGGACGCCCGTCGAGTCGTGCAGTTTCCGAATTGCTCGTCCCGAGCCTCCGGGCCATCGCAGTCTGTCTGCCCTTGGTCCAACTCAGATAGATCGCGCGTCCTCCCCATTTAACATCCGAACAGCACCCTCGGCGATACTACATGCTCCGGACGCGTGTCTGTCAGTCATTCAACTCCAGGTGACGCTGCTATCGCCTCGACGGGTTTTATATCGGTGGTCATAATGTTCGGGCTGATGAGAGTGTAACAGGAGAAGAAGAGGGTGGCTTTAACGCAAGCCGGTCCGTGCAGAAGCTATATTTCCTATATAAGAGAGAGTTCATGATTTTCGTAGATTTACAAAAAGCACATAACATCGCACCAGTAAAGAATCCAAATCGATATCTTGAGGAGAGCACAATAAATAACATACACGGAGCGAAATAAAATTGCAACATCAAAAAGTAAGTAATGGAGAGTATTGAAATTTCGGGAACACATTTGTCTAGGTAACATATTCAAGTGATTAAAATTGCAAGGACACAGTTTAACATAAACGCGAGATAAGCGGTTTTAAATGTGAAATTCTGGTACATTAATAACCAGTATAATCGCGAGAATGATGAATGAAAGCATCCAAACGTGCACGAATTGTGTTGCACAAGTTCCGGACGTCTGTTTCTGGGGTGGAGTTCCATTCGTGTTGCACTCGGTTGGTCCGTACAGGGACTGTTAATGCTGTCTGTGGATGGTACTGGAATGGTGGTCCGATGATGTGCCATGCGTGCTCGAGAGGAGACAGGTCTGGTGGTCGAGCAGGCCAAGGCGACACGTCGACACCCTGTACAACGTGCCAGGCTACAACAGCGTTATGTGGGAGACCGTTACCCTGTTGGAAAACACGCCTCGAGTGCTGATCACGGGTGGCAGCACAACAGGTCGAACGACCAGACTGACTCACAAATTTGCAGTCAGGGTGCTTGCGATAACCGTGAGAGTACTCTCGCTGTTGCACGAAATCGCAGCCCCGGACCGTAACTCCAGCAGCAGGTCCAGAGTGCCCAGCACGCACGCAGCTCGGCTGCACGACCTCGACTGACCTCCTCGTAACAAACACACGGCCATCACTGGCACCGAGGCAGAACCAGCTTTCATCAGAGGACACAACAGACCTCCTCCCTGGCCGCCAAGAAGCTCTCGCTCGACACCACTGAAGTCGCAAAAGTTGGTGGCTTGAGCTCAGTGGAATGCACGCTGCAGATCGTCTGGCTCCGAGCTGTCCTCGAAGTAACCGATTTGTAGCAGTTCGTTGTGTCACTGTGGTGCCGACTGCTCCTCAGATTGTTGCTGCAGACGCAGTACGATGGTCCAGAGCCACACACCGAAAACGAGATCCTCCCTCTCGGTAGTGCCACGTGGCAGAAGGGAGCCCGATCCTATTGCGACCGTGCATTCTAGTGACCACCAATGGCAGTAGTCATGTACACTGGCTACATTCCTGCCAAGTCTATCTGCAGTATCGCAGAAAGAACATCCAGCTTCTCGTAGTCCTTTTACACGACCTTGTTCAATCTCAGCGAGGTGCTGATAATAGCGTCTTTGTCTGGTTAAAGTAATTCGTGGTTACTATCAACTCACCATGTCCCATCTGGAAGGAACGCTCACGTCTGTGAAAGCATGCATTTAAAGCAAACCTGATTTACATCCTCATAGTGACGCTATTAGCGCAACTCTTATGCTATTGGCGCGAAACTTGGATAGACATCATCTTTCAGATGTAGAAACATGCCTACCAACTTTCGTTTGTGTCGCAGAGCTCCTTCTTGGTTTTCTGGTTTTCTTTCCGTCAGTATACATATTACTGCCGTTACAAAAACTAATGAGGGATTACACACAAAAACTGAAATAGGAAAAGAAACCTTCCAATTAATGCAGCCACCAAAGGGCTTAGAAAAGGGTGTTGATTGCACCTAATCTATTCAAATATTATCTGAACGGCATTCTTAAAGAATGGTTGAAAAATTGTGTAGAAATGGTCCTAGTCGTAAATGTAGATTCCCTGTCGAGTTTACTATTCGCCAATAGTCTGTAGGTAAGTATGCTAGATAGTAGATGAAGAAGAAAATCCTAGAAACTTACAGTAAGGCCAGAATAACAAATATTTTTCTTGGTCACAATATCTCTCCGTAGGAGGCAAACAACATGTCATTATCAGAGATGGAAAAACTATTGAAGCATGTAAGCATGTAAGTATCTGGCAACTATAATCTCAGATCAGGATTCCAGTAAACAAGAAATAAGGCAGAGGATAAGCTAAACAACCAATCAATAAGCTCAGTTCCGTTCTTTGGTCAGATTAAATTATGAAGCATACAAAAAATCTTATATGAATTAATAATGCAAAGCGTTTGTTTACATAGATGGGTTCCTGGAAATGAAAGAAAAGGTAAAAGAAGACTTGAAGCCGTGCAGATGGATTTTTTGCGAAGAAGTTGTAGGGTTTCAAGGTGAGAGAAGATCCCAAATAAAGGAACTAGGAAGCAAACCTAAACTCCCACGTACATCACCGAAGAGGTGTTTAAAATAGGCAGCGGCATGTAATGCTATTAGGGGATGAACGATGACCGAGAAAAGTACCTTGTTGGCAACTATCACGCAAGAGGAAAAGAGGTACGTCCTGAGAAGAATGGGAAAATCATGTGGAGGGGGAAAAAATTGAAAGATGATTTATTCAAGGATCGGGAAGCTTCGACACGAGGTTGCGAGAAAAGGGCTAAAGAGCTGTCAACAATTTGCAAAAAAAAGGCATACACATTGTAATTTTCCCTCGCTCAGTAGACGAACGAATCTGGACAGAAAATTGCTAATATTGGCTTGTACAATGCAGATGTGGATTTTATAAGCTCTGTGATTGTGCTTGCAGAAGATTTATCAGGATGTACCTTCCGACGAAACAGTTTTATCTCTTTGTGTTTGCCCAATCATGTCTGGTAAAAATTTAAGCATTTTCAGTGAGCGTAAACTGTAAAAAACTTTATTATCCGGAACGTGCCTTACACGGTTGTCTGATTACCTCAGCCTTTTCTGCTGTCAGTTAGGGTGGACGCGACCAGATAGGCGATCTGTGTTCTTCATCGGTTTTTAGTTACTTCTGTCCTCAATACCTCTATACCTTTCACATTATCAACAACGTCAATGTTTCATCATGACCGCTTTATGCCTGAGTTCTGTCTTTCATTTCATTCGATGCCTTTAACACATTACTTTTCCCTCTTCTGTAGAATAGTGTATTTCTTTTCCAGTTATGATTCCTTCTTGCTGTGGCCACATGCATTTCCATTTGTATGTAATTATGCGCATTCGATAGGAATATAATAAAGAAACTGTTTTATGCCGTATTAGTACAATTGATATTACAAATGTACCGTAATTTAATAACTATATCTATTATTATTATTGAAACGTTTTGCTTCCTGTAGCTTCCTGAGTCAAGGATGGAGTATGTCCTTCATGTGCGTTATGATTAAATCTTGCTACATAAACGTTGCTCTCTGCTATAGGTGAACCGTACAAGGTCGTTAACCAGAAGTATCAGGAAAAGCCCAAAACAAAGATTCAGATCTACATGATATCGAAAATGTCTCCCATTCATTAATTTATTATGAAAATCGTAAGACTACTACGAGGTTTCTAAATTTAAGTCAAGGCTGAGTCTAACAAAATTTTAGTTGCTCTACTGAATTAAATGTTGACAGAGAGAAAATTTCTCTAAAAAGTCAGTTGACACTGAAGAAATTGACGGTAACACAGTGGGGTACGGTAGGCTGCATGGAGAAAAAGCGAAAAGATTTCCTAGTCAGAGCAGCTAGCGTATTCAAAGTTGTTGCTGTTGTGGTCTTCATTCCAGAGACTGGTTTGATGCAGCTGTCCATGCTACTCTATCCTGTGCAAGCTTCTTCATCTCCCAGTACCTACTGCAACCTACATCCTTCTAAATCTGCTTAGTGTATTCATCTCTTGGTCTCCCTCTACGATTTTTACCCTCCACGCTGCCCTCCAATACTAAATTGGTGATCCCTTGATGCCTCAGAATATGCCGTACCAACCGATCCCTTCTTCTAGTCAAGTTGTGCCACAAACTCCTCTTTTCTCGAATTCTGTTCAATGCCTCCTCATTAGTTATGTGATCTACCCATCTAATCTTCAGCATTCTTCAGTAGCACAACATATCGAAAGCTTCTATTATATCTTGTATAAACGGTTTATCGTCGACGTTTCACTTCCATACTTGGCAACACTCCATACAAATACTTTCAGAAACGACTTCCTGAGAGTTAAACCTATACTCGATGTTAACAAATTCCTCTTCTTCAGAAACGCTTTCCTTGCCATTGCCAGTCCACATTTTATATTCTCTCTACTTCGACCATCATGAGTTATTTTGCACCCCAAATAGCAAAACTCATTTACTACTTTAAACGTCTCATTTCCTAATCTAATTCCCTGAGCATCACCCGATTTAATGCAACTACATTCCATTACCCTCGTTTTGCTTTTGTTGATGTTCATCTTATATCCTTCTTTCAAGACACTGTCCATTCCATTCAACTGCTCTTCCAAGTCCTTTGCTGTCTCTGACAGAATTACAATGTCATCGGCGAACCTCATATTTCTTCTCCATCGATTTTAATTCCTACTCCGAATTTTTCTTTTGCTTCCTTTACTGTTTGCTCAATATACAGATTGAATAACGTCGGGGATAGGCTACAACCCTGTCTCACTCCCTTCCCAACCACTGCTCCCCTTTCGTGCTCCTCGACTCTTATAACTGTCATCTGGTTTCTGTACAAATTGTAAATAGTTAATAGTTAACGAGACAAAAAGAAAACAAAAATTTTAATTACAGGACATAAGCTGTGTGGCAGAGCGGGTAAGTTGCGAGCAGCACAAAATATGAGTCACGCTACCACAATTCTGACGTTTACATTTCCCCGAAATCAACTGCCGTGTGTCTATTGGGACCTGTCGGCCGCCGGAAGACGAGTGCCCCGAAATTTTACTTCACAGAACTCAACCGCACAACTTCAAAAAATTCCACGTGGAGCGGATGTTCGGAGTGGCCGTGCGGTTCTAGGCGCTAAAGTCTGGAGCCGAGCGACCGCTACGGTCGCAGGTTCGAATCCTTCCTCGGGCATGGATGTGTATGATGTCCTTAGGTTAGTTAGGTTTGATTAGTTCTAAGTTCTAGGCGACTGATGACCTCAGAAGTTGTCGCATAGTGCTCAGAGCCATTTTTTTTTGCACCGGATGTCTCAATGCTGTTCCAACGTGACGAACGAGAATGTCACCTAGTTCATGTAAAATCATCTGTCTACATCTACAGACGTATTTGGCGAGCCCTCTTACGATGAGTGGTGGAGGGTACTCTGTGCCACTTCTAGTCTTCTTCTTTCCTGTTCCACTCGCAGAGCGAGGGAAAAACGAATGTCTGTATGTCTCCGTATGAGCCCTAATTTCTCGTATCTTATCTTCGTGGTCCCTATGCGCAATGTCTGTTGGCGGCAATAGAATCGTTCGGTGATCAGCTTCAAATGCCGCTTATCTAATTTTTCTCAATAACGTTCCTCGAAAAGAACGTCGCCATCCGTCCAAGATTCCCATTTGAGTTCACGTAGCATCTCCGTAATACTTGCGTGTCATTCGAACCTACCGGTAACAAATCTAGCAGCCCACGTCTGGACTGCTTCGGTGTCTCCCTTTGATCTGACCTGGTACGGATCCGAAACACTCGAACGGTATTCAACAATAGGCCGGCACTACTGCGCTAATGCGTTCAGCTCTGCAGATGAACAACACTTTCCCACAATTCTCCCAATGAACCGAAGTCGACCATTCGCCTTCCCTACTACAGTCTCTACACGCTCGTTCCATGTCATGTTGCTCGCACTGCTTCGCAACGCTACGTTTTATCGACGTGACCACCTCAAGCGGAACACTACTAATGCTATTCTGGAACGTTATGAGTTTGGTTTTCCTACTGACAAACGCCCACAGGGACTTACCTTGCAAATGAGATACTCTTCTAATCGGGATGGAACTTCGGCTATGCTTATTATGTAGGATACGAAATGATATTATTCGTGAGCAGCTACAGTCAAATTCACCCCCCCCCCCCCCCCCCACACACACACACAACACACACACACACACACACACACACACACACACACACACACAAAGAGAGAGAGAGAGAGAGAGGCAGGGAAGGAGAGAGAGAGAGAGAGAGAGAGGGGGGGGGGGGGCGAGGGAGGGAGGGAGAGGGAGAGAGAAACGAGAGAACGAACTTTCGTGGAAATAGGAAAAGAGATTAAAAAGTTCATCTACATTTGTAACAAGAGTTGTCGAATAGAACCAAGTTCAATTTGTGCTGCGGGGGAGTTTTTGTGACGGCCGTGTCGCGCCCCTTACAGATCTGCGAGGTGTTTTTGCGGTGTTTCCGTCTCTCCGGAGACGCACGGGCGTGCTGCGCTTTTTGGACTCGGCTCGTATTTTGCGGCCCGCGGCCTGCTGGGAGCATCCGCAGGGGTGGAAGACGGCAGAGGGCGGGGGGCGGGGCAGGGGCAGGGGGGAGGTAATTCGTGTCGAGTGCTGACAGCGGGCGGCCGCCGGCAGATTGGCGCCAAATCCCCGGCGTATCGCCGCCGTCCCTTCTGCCCCCGACCCGGTCCTTCGTCCCCCTTTTTCTCCGCGGAGCCTGCGGCCTCCCGCCAGCCCGGGAAATTATTTACCGGGCGACCCCTGCCGCTGCTGCACCCCTGGGGCGGCCGCGGGGAACCGCACCGCCACCAGAGCTGTGGACTGGGGCCGTTCCCTGCCCGCGGCGACACGTGAGCTAATTCTTGCCAGCACTTCCGGGCTGCCCTCGACACGGGAGGAAGTGTGACTGCTCCCAGTACTGCGAGCTGCCATACACGTAACAGTTTTCTCGTTTTCCACTCATACAGTCGGTACTCTCTGCTAGTACTTGCAGAATTGTTTGCGGTAGGGGCGAATTTTCATCAGTGGTTATTTTCTGATAGTTACTCGCAAAATACTTTCTGTAAGTCGGAGAGAGCCGGAGCAGATGTTGGAAGCGCTTACACAGAACAGGGTGAGAGAATTTGTGAGAGCTGAAACATCACTCTCAAATAGAGTTCTCAGTCTAGGGGCCCCGATCTTCTGCAATAGACACAATATGTTGATGTATACTTGGAGTCACATATCCCCCAAGTGCCACAAACACTCCCCATTCCGCCATCCGTGGCATGTCACATGCTAGTGGCCTTGGGCTCCTATGTTCCCCACGGCTTGATGTTCAAAATATGGTACTAGGCCCTCACCCTACCGCGGTGCAGCGGCGGTTTAGGCCTGTATCACGTGCCTGACAGAGAGATAGCCCTTTTCGTCAGCTCTCAAACGGTGCCGTGGCGCCGCTGCCCCACGTGCCTTGCTATCCCGTTGCTGGAGGCTCTTCCACCACACTCTCTCTCTCTCTCTCTCTCTCAGCCCCCATACATCCTTCAGACGTCCCGCCGCCCGTCTTTTACTTCCTCCATTTTTTCCTCGAACGGTGCTATGTCCGCACTGTGATACTAACAATGCGCTTGATGTCCACGAAGGCGATCTCTGGCTTTCTTCAGCAGAATTTCCGGAAGGCTTTTGACATTGTACCACACAAGCGGCTCGTAGTGAAATGTGCGTGCTTACGGAATATCGTCTCAGTTATTTGACTGGATTTGTGATTTCCTGTCAGACAGGTCACAGCTCGTAGTAATTGACGGAAAGTCATCCAGGAAAACAGAAGTGATTTCTGGCGTTCGCCAAGGTCCTTTGCATTTGCTTATCTATATAAACGATTTGGGAGACAATCTGAGCAGCCGTCTTCGGATGTTTGCAGGTGACGCTATCGTTTATCGACTAATAAAGTCATCGGAAGATCAAAACAAAACTGCAAAACAATTTAGAAAAGATATCTGAATGGTGCGAAGAGTGGCACCTGACCCTAAATAACGAAAAGTGTGAGGTCATCCACATGAGTGCTAAAAGGAACTCGTTAAAACTTCGGTTACAAGACAAATCAGTTTAATCTAAAAGCTGTAAATTCAACTAAATACCTAGGTATTACTATTACGAACAACTTAAGTTGGAAGGAACACCGAAAATGTTGCGGGAAAGGCTGTGTTTTATTGGCAGGACCCTTAGAAAATGTAACAGACCCACTAAGGACACTACGCTTGTCCGTCCCCTTTTATAATAGTGCTGTGCTGCGTGGGGTGCTTACCAGATAGGACTGACGGAGTACAGCGAAAAAGTTCGCAGGAAGGCAGCACGTTTTGTATTATCGCGAAATATGGGAGAAAGTGTCACAGAAATGATACAGGATTTGGACTGGAAATCATTAAAAGAAAGGCGTTTTTCGTTGCGACGGAATCTTCTCATGAAATTTCAATCACCAACTTTCTCGTCCGAATGCGAAAATATTTTGTTGACACCGACTTACATAGGGAGGAACGATCACTACGATAAAATAAGGGAAATCAGAGCTCGTGCGGAAAGATATAGGTGTTCATCCTTTCAGCGCGCTATACGAGATTGGAATGATAGAGAATTGTGAAAGTAGTTCAACGAATCCTCTGCCAGGCACTTAAATATGATTTGGAGAATATCCATGTAGATGTAGATGCAGATGTAGATGTAGAACAGGTCACCGAACGTGTTTCAGGTGAAGCACCCCCATAACGACTGGCGATCGGTGTGCACTCCTTGTCTTGCCATAACTTCCACTCTGCAAGATACCTTACAGCCAATGGAAAGGAAGTATGCCGCTCACGCCTTCACGGGATTCACTTTGGAGACACCCCACCGTGTGTCGCCTGTGATGTTCTGGATACGGACTTGTATCGCTTGGTGTGTGGATCGCTGACAGGCTCTTGGTGCGAGGCGTGCTGGCCTTTGTGTCCTGTACGACACCTCACCACATACCTCCTCACATGCTCTTCTTTCCGGACTCGGTAGACTTCCCACAAACGAAGACGAATTCCGTAAAGTGTATTTGTAGACACGCAATTCACTACTTGTTTGTAGACGCCGAGAAAAATATACTTGATTTTTGGGGCTTCCTTATTGAGCGACATTGTGCAGTTGTCCGGAATCCAATTTCCTTTGTAATGTCCTGTTAACCCACCCCGGTGTTCGGGTGCTACTGCAATCGGGAGTGAACTACTCCTTTTCCACTCTTGCTACCGGTTATTCTTTGGTCATTGGAATGTTCTTCTGTGAAAAACTATGCTTCGATAGTTCCATCGAGTGGGGCAAGTTGCCTCTCCCTCCTCCTGGCGACGTCTGTTTCCAGCTACACTCGATGATATATAAAAATAAATAAATAATACAAAAACACTTGTCTCATTGACGAGTTTCGTACCTCTACTTCACGTTCGCTGCACTTTCTTTGGTTCCTGGGCGGACGGAACGGGACATGGTGGCCAGTCCTCGGGTTGCGACCCCTGCCCACTTTGCCCCCACCCTTCCCTTTGGGCAGCAGGAAGGTTCCTTTGAAAAAAAAAAAGTAGCGCCTTTAACTATTGATCAAAACGTCCTCGGCCGCGGGTTCGAACCTCATCAGTGTCTAAATTTTGAATAAAACTCATCAGTAGTGGCGGCCAGCGACCCTGTCAAAGAGGGCGGAGGAACGCACACAGATTTAGGGCACTCTTTAGCCTTTGGGGTGGGAAACTGTGCCTAAAAGGCTGAGGAATCAGCAATGATCATCAGCATCAGGATGCGAAAGGCAAAAAGGAAACCACTGCAGTTGTGTATCCACAGAACATATGGTCTGTTGAAAGGGTCCTGTAGCCACCTTTCATTAGTCTGGTAGCCCATTTTCACTAGTATTTCTCTTTCCTTCCTTGTTTCTCTTTTCTCGTTACTCTCATAGTGGTGTGATTGAATGAATGTGGTTGTGTGTCACGTTGCTAGACGGTGGCGTAGTCTGCTGCAGAAAGTCTGCAATAGTCGTACAGATTCAGCAGGAGTTGTACAGAATAGCCAACTCTCGTAGTAGTCAAGTAGGCAAAGAGGTTTTCGCTACTTGTGAGAAATTCACCTGCGTTAGGTTGGTGGCGGAAATGGCATCTTTGAGTTTTCCGGGCCACGCGGAGCGTGGAAGAGGCTGGAGAAGAAGAGGGAGGCAGTCGGCCGCCGGTACGGGAAGCGTCCACAGCTGTGCTCCAGTCGAAGAAGGGTGACATTAAATGAAACAACAAGTTCACTGTTACCAGTCACCGTTTTATTTATTTCCACGACGCGTTTCGAAGGTTTAAACCTCCATCATCGGGTGGATTTACATTAGTAAGTATTACATTTGTGTGTGTGTTGTGTTACGATTTTTGGAGGAACTTGTGGCACTGCCTTCAGTGGTCACAGGTTCCTTCTGCTGTCGTAACACATCACACTTATACTGCCACATTTGTAAACAAATACCATGTAACAACTGAGCATTACATCAATATTATAACTATTACGTTAAAAAAGTACTTCAGAGAGGACAACCACGGAAGGGGCAGTGCGACAGGCAGATCTGAATAAGATGGAAAGATAACTGGCACTTCTGGGTAAATTAGCGCCCGACTGCTACTAGACAGAAACTCAGCTTGTGAGGGATGCCGTAGCTAAGCAGAAGGCCGCAGCGTGTCAGAAGCTACGGTGAGGAGGGAGGCGCGCTCACCTGCACAGCCGAGGCGGACTGGCTGCGCCCGCCCTGTGGACCGGCCGGTAACAAGTGGGACCCCGCAGCAGCGCCTGCAAACGCCACGAACAGATCGGGAGGCCGAGAGATAGCAAGCAAACATACAAATCGTGCATAATAATCGCGGAACATACGAAAATGCTCAGACCGAGACAAAAGCTCAGCCTGAGCGTGGCCCCAAGCCCCGACCAAACCTTACGTGTAACAAACAGAATTTTACAAAAGAATTATTAATTATTAACCGGTTAATCTTACAATAAAATATAACAATTTAATGTAATAATCACACACAGCCCTCAGTCACAATAACTTAAGTGGCTTAGAAAGTAACGGCCAAATCCTGAGGGCAACTACAATCGTAATCATCTTTGAAACAATAAACAGTAATTTTCCTGAAAGGGTAAATCTCAGTAGAGTAATGGAACCGAATTACGCCAACGAGCCAATATTCACTGGCCCGCTAGCGTTTGCTTACCGCACCTGCAGCCAGTTTTATAGTCGCTAAGCCGCGTGGACTGGCCGCGCGGTTTGAGACGCCATGTCGCGGATTGCGCGGACCTTCCTGCCGGAAGGTCGAGCCCTCCCTCAGGCATGTTTGTGTGTGTGTGTGTGTGTGTTTGTGTGTGTGTGTGTGTGTGTGTGTGTGTGTGTGTGAGTGTTGTTCTTAGCATAAGTTAGTTTAAGTAGTGTGTAAATATACATAAATGACCTGGGTGACAATCTGAGCAGTTCTCTTAGGTTGTTCGCAGATGATGCTGTGATTTACCGTCTAGTAAGGTCATCCGAAGACCAGTATCAGTTGCAAAGCGATTTAGAAAAGATTGCTGTATGGTGTGGCAGGTGGCAGTTGACGCTAAATAACGAAAAGTGCGAGGTGATCCACACGAGTTCCAAAAGAAATCCGTTGGAATTCGATTACTCGATAAATAGTACAATTCTCAAGGCTGTCAATTCAACTAAGTACCTGGGTGTAAAAATTACGAACAACTTCAGTTGGAAAGACCACGTAGATAATATTGTGGGGAAGGCGAGCAAAAGGTTGCGTTTCATTGGCAGGACACTTAGAAGATGCAACAAGTCCGCTAAAGAGACAGCTTACACTACACTCGTTCGTCCTCTGTTAGAGTATTGCTGCGCGGTGTGGGATCCTTACCAGGTGGGATTGACGGAGGACATCGAAAGGGTGCAAAAAAAGGACAGCTCGTTTTGTACTATCACGGAATAGGTGAGAGAGTGTGACAGATATGATACGCGAGTTGGGATGGAAGTCATTAAAGCAAAGACGTTTTTCGTCGCGGCGAGATCTATTTACGAAATTTCAGACACCAACTTTCTCTTCCGAATGCGAAAATTTTTGTTGAGCCCAACCTACATAGGTAGGAATGATCATCAAAATAAAATAAGAGAAATCAGACCTCCAACAGAAAGGTTTAGGTGTTCGTTTTTCCCGCGCGCTGTTCGGGAGTGGAATGGTAGAGAGATAGTATGATTGTGGTTCGATGAACCCTCTGCCAAGCACTTAAATGTGAATTGCAGAGTAATCATGTAGATGTAAGTCTAGGGACCAATGGCCTCAGCAGTTCGGTCCCTAGGAATTCACACACATTTGAACTTTTATAGTCGCTGCACCAGTCAGGAAACTAACAACTTCCAATACAAATCAGTGGTCACTAACGCATGTGGCGACCTAGAACATATGACAATCTCAGACGCAGCTGACAATTAAGCAGACTTAAACAAATCTTAATTAAAGGAAATTTTAAAACACACAAAAGTGGCACTCAATAAGCAGACTTAAACAAATCTTAATTAAAGGAAATTTTAAATCACACAAAAGTGGCACTCAAATGATGTCAAACACAGGCACCAATAGGTAAAGTCAGTTGTTGAAACAGAGTGACGCAGAAACACAGGCATCCAGCGTAGCGGGAGCAACTCCAACACGGCAGCCCACGGCTCACTCAACAGGACAGCACTGTTAAAATCATTTATCCACACAGAATAATTTTCTCCTACATTATCCCTCATTTCATTTTCTTAATGAGTATTCGTAAACGTAAACTCTGGCCACAGGTTCCGGCGGGGGTGGGGTCCGGCCACAGCCATACATTGCCATACATTAATAGATTGGCAATACCACATATAGTATCAAAGGCGTCACTGAAGCCACAACTTTAGTATAGCAATATGGCGGCAAGCGCAAAGGACGCGTGAAAATCTGTTTGTTTACTGACAAAACAGTCGTAAGAAATTGGGATAAACTGATAGCCGGCCGTGGTGGCCGAGCGGTTCTAGGCGCTCAGTGCGGAACCGCGCGACTGCTACGGTCGCAGGTTCGAATCCTGCCTCGGGCATGGATGTGTGTGATGTCCTTAGGTTAGTTAGGTTTAAGTAGTTCTAAGTTCTAGGGGGCTGATGACCACAGATGTTAAGTCCCAGAGTGCTCAGAGCCATTTGAACCATTTGATAAACTGATATAACTACGCTACCTTCAGAGTTGACAAAATGATTATTACATGCGCCGTGTTTGGTTGTTGTAATTTCTCGTACAGCAGACGGAAGATACAAGGAAAGGAACATGTCACAATACAAGAACTACTAGATACATCTAACGTATTTTTGCTTTTGTGCTGTATTTAATCATAATAATTACATTACATTTTGTCTTATTTGAAATACTGGCGATGATTAAATAGTCTATGTACATTTTAGGGGGTTTCATTAATGTAGTATTAACAGACGCAGCTTAATGATATGATTTTAACCAGTTTTGATGAACTTTGACTTTTCTTCGAATAGTATGTTCCTTATGAAAGTGCTGCTATAACCAGAACGTGCTACTTGTCATTGAGAACAAATGTCTTTATCCATTTAGGTGTCCTTGTGAAAACTACCATCTGCTTTCACCGCATGTATATGCAACTTGATTTTCCTCTCATAACACGACTCTACATTGTATGATTCAACCAGTTCACAGATATCTGCTCAACTGCAGAACTTTATTAGACCACCCCGTAAAGGCTACAACGTAATTTGGTTTCAGAAAATCTTGGTAGTACAATACTCAAACTTGCTCACACCGCCATCTTACCTCACCAATCGTCAGACTTCAGCGGAAGATGCATCCTTGCCAGTGTTGTAATGTATGTCTGTGGGTTCCACCGGCCGCCGTGTCATCCTGGAAGATCGTGGGGTCAACACACTGCTCTCCCGGCCGTTGTCAGCTTTCGCAACCTGGAGTCGCCACTACTGTGTCACGTACCTGCTCAGCTCACGTCACGAAACTAACTGCACCCTGCTCCACTGCTCCCCACAACGAAAAATCTCTGACAGTGCCTGGTACCCTCTCTATAAAGGTTTTACACCAAGTGATGGCTAGGAAACAGGGTTCCTTCAGAGGAAATCTGCTGAATATTCAGTCAAGATGTTAGACTTATTAAAGAAAACTTTATTATAGTAAAACCTTTCATTTCTTGGTACTCAAACGATATAAATTGGTAAAACGTCAACTCGTTTAATCAGTAAATATATTATTCTTTAAAAATGCAGAACGCACAGAACGAGCAGAAATAGCAGTAGGCGCCGGCCGGGTGGCCGAGCGGTTCTAGGCGCTACAGTCTGGAACCGCGCGACTGCTACGGTCGCAGGTTCGAATTCTGCCTCGAGCATGGATGTGTGTGATGTCCTTAGGTTAGTTAGGTTTAAGTACTGCAACTTACGGGGGGGTTTATTGTAAAATTATCGATATACTGAAAAATATCTATTGGTAGTCTCAGTCGACCATGAGTTGCTATCTGACTTAAGTTGACTCTGTTTAAACGCGCGGTTATGCCCTCAGTATCATTTGCATCGAAATTATCATTACACTCTAATTATTAAACAGAAATATGGTGATTGCTAGCAACGAAATCAATAATGCAATGATTCTGCCTGAACGGACACAGACTCAGAGAGCGCCAGTCAAAGAGCTAGCGGAATATGAACTCATTTAGAATTACAGTGCCCTACTTTGGCTGATCATTGCTAATACCACCGTAATTCTCCGTGATGATTACGACGGTCGGCCCAGCCAACGTCGTGATGCCGTCTTTCCCGTGAGCGAGCTTGGCTTTAATCTCCAACGTGGACGTGGTTTGCGTCCGTAAACTCCTGTACGCAAGTGTTCAATTGCAGAGTCCGTCACGAGTCAATACTCAAGCTACTTGCACTAATGCCAAGAGTAGTTGGTCGACTCAAGTGCGCGGCAGCAAAGGTGCACTTCAGATTGCATATGAACGCCACAAGTTAGCATACATCTGTTTCTCTCCTCAGAGGAACAGATAATGCTACGTGTGTGCAGTCGTATGCTCTACACTATTCAGACTTGGAGAGTAACCACTGGACTCCGTGCCGGTAACTTCTCCGACCTACTTCTCTCCACGCTCTCCAAGCAGGGCAACCTGCCGACCCCAGAGTCCCCCTTCAGAGTTTTTGCAAACCTGGCCGTTCTTCGCCGCATAGATCCGTGCGCGTTTGGTAGCCAATCACGACACAGACTTCCATGTATCCGTCCGCGTTTGTACCCAACCACGACACAGAATTCTCCCGTGGTTACTGTTGCCGCCTAACTTTAAATATGTATCCTACGCGCTCTGCGCCAATCGCGTCAGTCTTCTGCAAATTTTACACTTCTTGTTGTGACGGCCCAGCCTCTCCCAACGTCTTTGGTGGTCTGAAGTGCCAGCCGACAAAGGGCTCCGGCCACGGCCATGACATAAACACCTTCCTTAGGGGTTCCGGCCGTGTTCCAGCCTCTGCGGCCATCTCGTTAGTTTGACATGGCACACACAACTTCCTTCGCTATGTCCATTCTCCTCTACCTCTCCTACCAGTGGGCTAATTATCAATTATTATTCGGTGTATTACTACTGATTTAGCATCATGTAAGGTGCAAAATCTGCTACCTTACAGTAGTTCTACGTTCTAGACGACTGATGACCTCAGATGTTAAGTGCCGTAGTGCTCAGAGCTATCTGTCATACAGTAGATGTCATGAATCAAGTCTTCGAACAAGGCACCTGGAATACGTTTTCGAATTCATGACATCCACGGTATGACAATGTCGTTTGTTTCTGAGAGACGCATATGGAAACTGAAGATGGCGTAGTGGAATGCCGAATCTGGTAGTCAAAATAAAGTATCATCTCAATTACACGGCTGTTGGCGATTTCATTGACAATAACCTCCAGCTCTGCTCAGCCTCCCACTTTTCTCCGGCACGCTGCTTAAGAGCCTTTCTCTCGCCACGGAGCGTGCTCCCTCCAGTAACCCACCAGCGAAAGCGCTGGAGTCTATTGCCCTCTCGGGAAAATCGATCGGGACGCATCAGTACGGGGAATCGAAGCCGCGTCCTCCGCACGGCAATCAGTCGCGGCCACCACTCAACTACGGAGGTGGACAAGTAGCATTCGTAATCAGATTGATTACCGCCTCCGCATGCGAGGTCGCTAACGCGCGCTTGTACTGTGGTGCTCGACTAGCAGGTACGCCGGTTCGAATCCTGGCGGTGAAAATTTTCACCTCCAGTATGTGGCCAGCATAGAGACGAGAGTTGCTGGTGAAAAGCTCCTGGTCACCAGTCTATGTACCAATATCCTTGATCGAATTCCAAACCTCTCCAGAGCGTCTCATGAAGTGACCTGTCCGTCGGATGGGGACGTTATGCTCGCATGTCCTCTTGGTGCTATTCAAGAGGAATGGGCCGAGTGTAGGCACTGGGTTTCAACCTCTCCCTTTCCTTCATCCATTACAGTGGTGTGTGAGTGCAAAGTATGTTACCTCTCGTGTTTATTAATTAACCATCAGTTGCTATCTATGTGCCTTGAATTTTGCCTATTATGTTGCTTATACAGGGTGGTCCTTTGATAGTGACCGCGCCAAATATCTCACCAAAATAGCATCAAAAGAAAAAATAAGACGAACAAATCTGTTGGAGCGTGACGGGTGAAAACATATGGTGCTATGTATGGCCCACTGGACGGCGCTGCCGTAGGTTAAATTGACAAAAACTGCATTTTTTAAATAGGTCCCCCTGTTTTCATTACGTATTCGCACAGTACATAAATAAACTGGAATGTTTGATTTGGAACATTTGTTTCACTTTGTAGTGGCTGGCGCTGTAATACTCCCATAAATGTAGCAATGTACGCGGTAGCACTGTGTGCCATTCATTACTTAAGTTAGGTATGATAATGCGCTTGTCCAGTCATAATAATTACGCGGAATATTAATCTTGTTGAAATGGAATGTTTAACAGTAGCAGAAAAGGTAGATATGGTGTTTATTTATGGCTACTGTGATCAAAATGCCCAACAAGCATGTACTATGTATGTTGATCATTATCGTGACAGACAGGATCCGAGTGTCCGGACCTTCCGTCGGATAGTTAACGTATTTAAAGAAACCGGAAGTGGTCGGCCAAAGAAGAAGACGCCACCAAGAACTGCAACAAATGAAGATGCCAAAATAGGTGTTTTAGCTGCAGTCGAGGCTAATCCACACGTCAGCAGCAGATAAATTGAGCGGGAAAAGGGAATTTCAAAAACGTCGGTTTTGATGATTCTACGTCGTCATACATTTCACCCTTACCACATTTATATGCAGCAGGAATTGCATGGCGATGATTTTGAACGTCGTGTAAGTTTTTGCCACTGGGCACAAACTAAATTACGAGCCGATAACAGTGTTTTTTCCAAAAGTGCTATTTACTGACGAAGCATCGTTCACGAAAAGACGTAACGTAAGCTGGCATAATATGCACTGTTGGGAAACGGAAAATGCAGTGGAACATCAGCGACCCTGGCGGCCTAATGTATGATGTGGAATTATGGGAGAACATGTAATTGGCACTTATTTTATCGATGGCAATCTAAATGGTGCAATGTATGCCGATTTCTTAATGTTTTACCGATTCTACTACAAGATGTTTAACTTCATGACAGAATGGTGAGTACTTGCAACGTGATGGATGTCCGGCACATAGTCCGTGTGCAGTTGAAGCGGTATTAAACAGAATATTTAATGACAGGTGGATTGGTCGTAGAAGCACCATGGCCTGCACGTTCACCGGACCTTACATCTCCGGACTCCCTTCTTTGAGAAAAATTTAAAGATATTTGCTATCGTGAGTCACCGACAACGCCTGAAAACGTGCGTCAGCCCATTGTCAATGCATATGCGACAATTACTGAAGGCGATCTACTAGCTGTTGAGAGGAATTTCGTTACGCGTATTGCCAACTGCGTTGAAATTGAAGGGCATCGTTTTGAGCATTTATTACGGTTGCTCACGCAGTAGCAGCATGCTTTCCCATAATTTATGATAGGGTCACAAAAGTAAATGTATCACACTGCAACAACAGAAATAAAGTCCAAAACTAACTACTTTTGGTGTTTTAATTTAAAAAACGACGTTGTTACCAAATGTTCATGTAAGTGGGTGACGCATATTGTTAGTGTTGGAATATTACAGCGCCATCTATCACAAGGCGAAACAAACTCCTATTTATCTACGTACTATACGAATATATAATAAAAATGGGGGGTACCTATTTTTTAAAAAAAGCATTTTCTATCAGTTTGACCTATGGCAGCGCCACCTAGTGGGCCATCCATGGTGCCATCTGTTTTCCCCCATCACGCTCGAACAGATTTCTTCTTCTTATTTTTTCGTTTGATGCTAATTTCGTGAGGTATTTGGCCCGGGCACTATCAATGGACCACCCTGTATACTAAGTGTTCAGTTACAAGTGTTCCAGCTCAACAGCGGTGTAGTGACCGCGGGATGTACGTAGTAGTTATAGTGTTTAGGAATACTGCCAACGGCCTTGCCGCAGAGGTAACACCTGTTCCCGTCAGATCACCGAAGTGAAGCGCTGTCGGGGTTGGCCAACACTTGGATAGGTAACCGTCCGGGCCGGCCGCGGTGGCCGAGCGGTTCTAGGCGCTTCAGTCAGGAACCGCGCGACCGCTACGGTCGCAGGTTCGAATCCTGCCTCGGGCATGGATGTGTGTGATGTCCTTAGGTTAGTTAGGTTTAAGTACTTCTAAGTTCTAGGGGACTGATGACCTCAGATGTTAAGTCCCATAGTGCTCAGAGCCATTTGGACCACTTTTTTTTTTTTTTCAACGCATTGGCACACTACAAGATGGCCAGCCTTCATGTGTTTCACAACGACGGTACTTTTCTATAGACGGCAAAACCAAGTACTTGTTTGAACACATTACCCCACCAGCGGAAAAATGTGCTTGTCAGAGCACAAAAAAGGCGAATTTGTTTCTCTTCAACAGCCTCTGATAGAAGAGTGGAGAACTACTCCAATCCTCGGTCCACGTTAGTCAGCTTTGGTACGCTAACATATTCCCGCTCTTTTAACACGGAACGTACCAAATCCTTTCACCCAGTCTCTCTGGTTAACACGTCATACTCAGCATCTGCCCCTCACTGCCACTATGTATATACACTGAGGTGTCAAAAGTCGTGGGATACCTCCTAGCCGGCCGATGTGGCCGAGCGGTTCTAGGCGCTTCAGTACGGAACTGCGCTGCTGCTACGGTCGCAGGTTCGAATCCTGCCTCAGCCATGGATATGTGTGATGTCCTTAGGTTAGTTAGGTTTAAGTAGTTCTAAGTTCTAGGGGACTGATGACCTCCGATGTTAAGTACCATAGTGCTCAGAGCCATTTGAACCATTTTTGATACCTCCTAATATCGTCTCGGACCTCCTTTTGCCCATCATTAGTGCAGCAACTCGACGAGACCAGGACTCAACAACTCGTTGGCAGTCCCCTGCAGAAATATTGAGCCACGCTGCCTCCATAGCCCTCCACAACTGCGACAGTGTTGCCGGTGCAGGATTTTGTGCACGAACTGACCTCTCGATTATGTCCCATAAGTGTTGGGTGGGATTCATGTCGGGTCACCGCGTGGGCAGATCATTCGCTCGAATTGTCCAGAATATTATTCAAACCAATCGTGAATAGATGTAGCCCGGTGACATGTTTAGGAACGTGAACTCCACGAATGGCTGCAAATGGTCTCCAGGCAGCGGAACAAAAACATTTCCTCTCAGTGATTAGCTCACTCGGACCAGAGGACGTAGTCCATTTCTTGCAGACATGGAGCCAGAGCATCAGTTTGTACAGCGGCTTGTTGACAACTCGGCTCCATGACTTCGTGAGGTCTGCTTCGCACTCGAACCCTACCATCAGCTCTTACCAACTGAAATTGGGACTCATCTGACCAACCAACGGTTGTCCAGTCGCCTATGGCCCAACCAATATGGTCACGAGTTCAGGGGAGGTGCTGCAAGCGATGTCGTGGTGTTAGCGAAGGCGTTCGCGTTGGTCGTCTACTACCGCAGCCCATTAACGCCCAATTTCGCCACTAACGGATACGTTCGTCGTACGTCCCACATTGATTTAAGCGGTTATTTCACGCAGTGTTGCTTGACTCTTAGCACTGACAACTGTATGCAAACGCCGCTGCCCTCGGTCGTCAAGCCACTGCGTTGTCCGTGCTGAGAAGTGATGCCTGAAATCTGGTATTCTTGGCGCACTCTTGACACTGTGGGTTTTGGAATACTGAATTCCCCAACGATTTCCGAAATGAAATGCCCCACGCATCTAGCACCAGCTACCATTCCGCGTTCAAAGTCTATTAACTGCCGTCGTGCGGCCACAAGCACGTCGGAAACCTCTCCGCTGCCCCCTCACACCTCGTGTGCGCCCGCGGTACTACAGCCACCTGTACACTAACCTATGACTTTTGTCACCTCAGTGTGTGCCTCTCTTCCACTGCCTCGTTTCTCTACCATTGATTTTCAGTATATCCCACTGCCAATGTCTCCTCTCTCACTTACTCTGTCCGCTTTTGTATTTCTTTCCCACTGCCATTGTCTCCACCATACCTCGGCAGCTCAAAAATTCTGGTCCATCCAACTTATTTTTTCCCTTACACTCACGTGTTTAAAAATTCGGTCAATAATGCACCCTCCCCTATACCTACGTGATAAAGTTCACCGGTCTGTATTTTTTATTTCCACTATCATCCATCTCTCTCCTTTGCTCCCACTGATTCCATCCATCTCTCTTCCTCTTTTACTGCCACTATCTCTCACCGACCACCACTATCTCCTCTCTCTTTGGCTCCCACTGTCATTGTCTTCATCCGTCTCTTGCTCTCTTCCTCTGCCATTTTCTGTTTCCCACCATCACTGTCGTCTCTCTCTCTCTCTCTCTCTCTCTCTCTCTCTCTCTCTCTCTGTCTTACTCGGGCTATCTCATCTCTCATCCACCGTACTCTGCATCCGCAGTTTGTCAGTCTTTTAAAGGGGAACATATTGGCCTCTTTTATGCACCGACAGGATCATTTTTCCACTGGTTCCCTTCTTTTCTCTGCTAGAGCACGGTGTGCTGTTTATATAAATCGAATTCCGTAGGCTAGGTAAATTCTGATAATGCATTTGTGTACTTGGATACATTTATATACTTTAACACATATAAACAACAAATAGGTAGCATAATTATTTATCTATTCGAATAACCGTTTTGGAGGGTACGATAAACCAACTTTGGTTTTGCTTCTTTGTACTTAGTTTCTGTTGCTCCCAGACTTCTTTCATCCTTCGAGAGCACCGTTCCTTTTTTCCTTGACCACTTTCTTCCTTCTGCAGGCCTCTTTCTCTCCTGTAATTCTGCTTTTTTTTGTTTTTTCTCTAAAAACTATTCTGGTATCTATTATGCTCTCTCTAATTCCTATATTTCTCACATCTTTGTCAATTTTGGTGATCCATGTGGGTTCGGATTTGTAGCTGTTTACTAAGTCGAAGATCTACTAATCAAATTCTGTTATTAAACATTCCGTATATGTGCGTATAAACCTGTAGCGTTTGTGATATCTTCTCTCGATAAAGGACCGAATTTCTTTTCGTTATTCGTCGTGGTTACTTGCTGTATCGCATTTACGTAAACCTTTACACGAAATTTTAATGAGTGTGCAGAGGTAAAAACGCATTGCGTGGACTTCGCGTACAGTTCATTTTAGGTAATACATTACTGCGTGTGAAATTTAGGCAACATATCTAAATTGTTTTAAAGCTGAGAGCAGATCGATAGCTATCACCGTTCTCGAGATATTGAATGATATGTCGGCGGACGGGCTGTGCCGTGATCGCGCGCGGGTTGCTCGAGACGCGACCGGTGCTTCGTCCTGCTCGTCGTAAACCATGTGGTTGTATCAACCGCAAATTTCGTAAACGGTTCAAGAAATCGAAACGTGTTTTTTTGCAAACGATAACTTGTGAAAAGTCATGTATTTCATCGCACGATAAATATCCTAAATCTGTTTATCTACCGAGATATGAAAGCAACTACAGTTTTTCAGAAGGGATAGATGAATTTTTTTAAACAGCATTTAATAGCATGTGGAATGAGAAGTTAAACCGAAACTAATTTGCTGGTATGTCATAAGATGTAATTTACTAAATATCTACAGCTGTTGATTATTTCCTTTGGTAAGTAACAAACATTTTTTTCTTTATCCAGTGTACTTTACTGATTCAAGACGCGTTCCGCCTTTTACTTTAAGGCATCTTTGGTGGAATCTAGAATGATTCAGTTTTGTTTTGATATGTGATACTTGCAAATTATAAAACAGTTCACATCTTTTTTTACGTAAATGACTGATTACTTACAGCGAATCGAGTTTTTTTGGCAGACATATACGTTTCCCCTCACCTGGTCACATGCTGGAGGTTGAACTAAAATTTAGATTATGGAACACAAGCACATTTTCATGTTCGCTCTTTTTTCTTCTGTCACTAGCATTAGACGTTTTACCGAAAACTCTGATTTGAAGTCGTAACTTTAGTGTGTTCACCTCATGTCTTTTCCTGTCTGGTTTGTTTATGCACATGTTGCCAACCTGCAGATAGTATTTCAACAGATGATTATTATCAGAATACTATCACCCAACCCCTTTGTCCTCATTCTTTGACGCCTCATAATACGTCCTGTCAACTAACCCCTATTGTTGTCAAAATTGTGACGTAATTTCCTCTTCCTCCTATATTTAATTCCGTGCCTCTTCTTTAGTCACACGATCCTCGTATCTAATCTTCAGCATTCTTATTGATCACCACGTTTTGAAAGCGTCCATTGTCTTCTTGACAGAACTGTTCATCGTCCACGTTTCACTTACATACAAGGCTGCACTCCACACAAATACCTTTGTAAAATAGTATCCAACCATTAGAATTTATATTCGATGTGAACAAATTTTCTTTTTCAGAACGCTTTTCTTGATATTGACAGTCTTCAGTCAGGTTTGCGTCTGCACCAGGAAATGCCTTAGAATTTAAAATCTGGTTTCGAAAACTCTGTTCCAAATATATATTATTCTTTCGTGATTCTTAAGCAAGGTGCTGGCCATGATTACATTATGCTCTGTGGGAAATTCTATCAGGTGGCTTCCACTTTCATCCCTTCCACCTAGCCTTTGTGTTCTTACTGTTTTCGTGTACCTGCTACCGTATCGCATTTTAAATTTTTGTCTCGCTTAACTATCTGAATAATCTCTTTTATCGTACAATGTTTCAATGTGTTAGGAGATAGTGAACAATCATGACTGGTAGTCAGGAAATCTGTTTATGTTGAAATGAGAAAACATGAATAATGAAATATGTGAAAGAGTACATTGTACAGAAAATGAAAAATTGGTATGTCTTCACCCAACTTCGTCTTTCCCTCATGTAGGTGTAAGATATATTCAAACACACCGGTCATTTTGGTGGGTCCCGCCCCGTACCTCAGTGGCTGTCCGTCCGTCATTGGCTACCGCTAGCGTCTGCCGCTTCCAGATGGGAACGCCAACTCCGCGAGCCGCCGCGTCAAAGCGGAAAACGCTTGCCGCTGCCGCTGCCGCTGCCGCTGCCGTTGCCGCACGACGCGCTGCCGCGCTCTAGTGGGAACCGGCCTTAAGAGCATTGGTTTTGGGGCCTGCAGTGGAATGTCCTATCCAAAACTGATGTCGAGGCAACTGTAGTGCGCCGCGGGCCATAGAGTGCAGAAGGAAACGACGGCTGCAGAGATGTGTAGGGGCGAATAGACAGGCAACAGTTGAGCAACTGTTCGCCCAGTTGAGCTCAGGGGCTACCGCTAGTGTCTACCCAACGACCATTCCTCGAACATTAGCCCGTACGGGCCTCCGAGAAAGGCTCCTGTTTCATCCACCCTTCCTGACTGTTTTTCATCGGCGACTAAAGCTGCAAGTTGCATTCTAGTACCAAATGGTTCAAATGGCCCTGAGCATTATGGGACTTAACATCTGAAGTCATCAGTCCCCTAGAACTCAGAACTACTTTAACCTAAATAACCTAAGGACATGACACACGTCGATGCCCGAGGCAGGATTCGAACCTGCGACCGTAGCGGTCACGCGGTTCCAGACTGAAGCGCCTAGGACCGCTCGGCCACAGCGGCCGGCATGGCAGTACCGCAAGTGGACGTGCACCGAGTGGCTTCTTCAGATGAATGACGTTTCGTGGTCTGTCGGACAGATTTACGTTGGCGTGTAAGGAGTGAAACATCTGAAACCAGACACCCTGTGTGGGTTATGGGCTGAGGAGTGTTTTCGTGGCATTCCCAGTCTGACCTCGCGATTCTGGATCAACATAAGTATGCATCTATCATCGACGATATCGACCCCTACGTGCAGTTTGTTTGTCCTCGGCACTATGTCATGTACCAGCATTACAATGCAACGTATCACACAGTTCAAAGTGTACGTGCGTGGTTCAGAGAGCACCAGGATAAGTTTACCGTACTCCCCTGGCCAGCAAACTCTCCGGATTTAAACACATTCGGGAGTCTATATGAAGATAGTAACTGTTCTTGTAAGAACAGATACCATTGATGATCGTGCAGCATTTCTAGCTGAGGGTTTCAATTAATTATCATTTCTTCTAGAGAAGCTGCACGGTCATCAATGGTATCTGTTCTTACGAGATATAGTTAAATGGCTACCCGGCCATTGACCTTCGTCTGTGCAGATGCGCACAGGTTGCCCGAACTCTTACTGGAATCATCAACATGAGTGGGCGCGAGTAAATGAGTGGATGGGCAAAGTATCTATTAGGCAGTCGCACTATTCATCTGTGTCCTCGGTGGCTCAGGTGGACAGAGCGTCTGCCATGTAAGCAGGAGATCCCGGGTTCGGATCCCTGTCTGGGCACACATCTTCAGCTGCCCCCATCAAGGTATGTCAACAACACCTGTCGGCAGCTGAGGGTTTCAATTAATTATCATTTATTGGGGAGTCTGTTGGACCACCTCGATTCGGCTTACGAGCCATGGATCCTCAACAGGGAAACCTAGCACAGCTTGCCATGGCATTGGAGTCGACATGGCCCCACATCCCTGTCGTAATCCGCCATAACCACAATGACTCTCTTCCAGCACATGTCGCAGCGGTTTGGGTTGCAAAAGGGAATCATTCAGGCGTTTGACAGGTTGAAAGGGTCCTGTAGCCACCTTTCATTAGTCTGGTAGCCCATTTTCATTACCATTTCTCTTTCTTTTCCTTGTTTCTCTATTCTCATAACTCTCATTGAATGAATGTGGTTGTGTGTCACGTTGCTAGACGGTGGCGTCTGCTGCAGAAAGTCTACGATAGTCGTACAGATTCAGCAGCAGTTGCACAGAATAGCCAACTCTCGTAGTGGTCAAATCGGCAAAGAGGTTTCCGCTACTTGTGAGAAATCCACCTGCGTTAGGTTGGTGGCGGAAATGGCATCTTTGAGTTTTCCGGGCCACACGGAGCGTGGAAGAGGCTAGAGAAGAAGCGGGAGGCAGTCTGCCGCCGGTGCGGGAAGCGTCCACAGCTGTGCTCCAATCGAAGAAGGGTGGGTTAGACTGACCGCGTGGCGCGCTGTTACTTGGCGAGGGGAGAGCTGTTAGCTTTTGGTCTCGCTTTTCAACTCTGAAAGATTGCTTTGCCTTGTCGCAGCAAGGAATGCAAAACTTTGGCAGCTGTTTCACTTAGTAAATTTCTATAGCAGACTTGGATCCACCGGAAGAGCGCCACACAAAGGTGTCGATAAGAAGTGAGCACTCGCTTCTGTGTGAATGTCTGTTTGCCTTCAGCTGTGCCTGTATAAGCTTTAATTCTTCTAAATATTAATAGCTTTGCCTTCTCGTAAATTTTCCTTGCTTAATGTATCTTTCGTCCGTGGGGAGCCGACCACGTGGTTGAACATTAAAGTTTTGTTGGGCTACCGTCATCACTAACTGTCCGGTCTCATGCTTGTTTTAAAGAACTTTAACCGCTCATGATTGTGTGATGTGATATTGTTGCAACTTGGACACGATACCTACGAAGTGCGTCTCCACAAACCACGTGGGCACGCGGGTGTACTGCGAAACGTGTACCGCTTTACGAGTTATTGCGACCAGGCGACAGCAGTGGTATGAATGATTCACACCAATGGTTTTAGGAGTAGATTATAACGGCGAATGTATCGATGCTTTTCCTTAATGTCTTAGGAATAAATGATTTCATCCACAATTTTCTCTTGTGTTCCGAGGTTACGTTTTTGCACCTAAGCCACTCACCTCGTAGCTTTCCCGTTAGCACATCCAACGCGTTTCCTTACGCACAGGTCCAGTGATTAGTTTCCTTTTTTATTTTAAAACAAGTGCTTTAGATTAAGTCTAATTTTCAGGTGTGTTCTGGGAGCTGATCTTATGCAGTGTTCATGCATTTTCTATTTTATTTTAAATGTTTGATTGTCGTGAAGAGTGCGCGGTCAATACTATTAATTACATTGTATCCGCTGTGAGCGACATCACAACGTATGCATTTTTGTGACTTTTTGGTCTGTGATCAAATTAATTTATTTTCCGACTCGACCAAATCTTCGATTAGTTGTATGGTTAGAGTCGGTGGCAACCCTAATCTTCTCACGTTAACTTCCCAAGCAATAAGTATTTACATTCCCAATAATAACGTAATAACCCGTAGAAACAGGTTAGTTACAAGGTGGCCGCATAAATGTGACTGAATAGTGGGTAAAATGCCTCAAGTCCACACTAGACCGTAGCTAATGGATGAGAACGAACCGATCCGCTCGATATCCCTGGCAATGCTTACTGTAGACCCTGTGCTGCAGGATACCAACAGTCCGATAGGCATATAAATGGCGATTAGGCCAAGGGCAATCCAAAAAAAGCTTGGCCCTTCATCACTGTGATCAATAGAACCCGAGACGTTCCCCTGAAAAATCACATTTTCGCGTGGCTTTTTGGGACATACTGGTAGTGCGCACTGTCGTAACAGTGTTGGATTACTTCACGCAAAACGGATGTATGCTGTGGCCACCAGAAAACATTGCCGTCCTGCAAAACCTAGCGCGGCGCGGACCTGCTGACGATTTTTTTATTTTTTTTCCTGTCGGCGCAGCCCGGGGGGACGCGGGCTGAGGCGGCGAGACTTGGAAGCGGTCGGCGGACGGCCGTCCAGCTCCGCCGCAGCCGCGACGAGGCGGCGCGAGGCCGGCGCTCCACTGCGCCCAGCCTGCCACTGTTTGCTCGCGGAGGGTAAACAGCGGCTGTCTGGCGTGAGTCGCTCGCTGTTTGCCGTGTCCCCCGCGGCGGCGGCAGATAAAATTTGCCGCGCCTCGCTCCGCCGCGTTGACTTGCCAGATTGCACAGTCCGCGTCAATAGTGCCAACCGCGCCTCCGATAACGACCCGCCGCCCCGGCCTGCGCTGCGCCTGTCGCTGCCCGGACGGATCCGCTGTGTTGGCAGCACTGTCACCCGCCGCTTGCTGCAACTCCGGCTCGGTTCAGATGCGAAATCTGTGTTTCAATCGTATTCGAGCTTTACTGGACCTCGACAGGACCCATACCTCAACAGAAATGCGCCCTTTACGAATTAGGAACCTCTCTGATTTTAGGGGAGCACGCCGGAAAATAAATTAGTTGCTCCTAGAACACAGCCCCATCTCTAGACTTGGTAAAAACCTTAAAATGGCGACGATTAGCGCCCACGAGGTCCTTTAGTTACGCCAGTCACATCCTACTGTATCCACTCGTTGATGGTTAAACCGCGTATCTACTTCGAAATATTTTAATATAAGTCACTTATAAATAGGAAATGTAGATGAGCTAAAGCGAAATGGTTGCAGCGCAAATGAAATGACATGACCGTATGGCATCGTTGGCCGGGAGGCCCCAAATCGGGGAAGTTCGGTCGCCAAGTGCAAGTGTTATTACATTCGACGCCACATTGGGTGACTTGTGTGCCGGTGATGAGGACGAAATGGTGATGGGGGCAACACAACACCCACTCCCCGAGCGGCGAAAATCTCCCATCCAGCCGGGAATCGAACCCGGGCCCGCTTGCACGGGAGACGAGCACGTTACCGCCCAGCTAAGCAGGCGAACAGGTTGCAGAGCAAATGCGAAGGAACCGTAAAAGAAATGGCCGACGGAAGAACAGATTCAGCATACACGAGGACGTGCTGAAAAATAATTCTTCCAAAAATTTTATGTGGAAACTCTCAAAGCTTTTTAAATAAGAGAAATGTTATTAACATTCTACATCTTTTTTCTCCATATCTATATATTTGCAGCCGTCTGCCACTAAGGGGCTCCGAATTGCTGCGTATAACGAGAAGGCGTGTAACGTAACTACGTCGGTGCGAGAGAAACGCTCAGAAACTGGAAGCACAAATTGGAAGAGTACGTGCACAATGGCGCACCCTGCCCTTCAGCATGACAACGCCGGATCACACGCGACCGCTGCGACATCTGCAACATCCGACGCCCTGGGTTCACTGCCATCGATCGACCTCCGCACGGTCCCGACTTTGCCACGTCCAATTTTCATTTCATTTGTTTCCAAAACTTGAAGAGCACAATCGAGAACTTCACTTCGATAGTGATGATGCGGTGCAAACAGCAAACAGAGGTGAGGTCGTGTTTCCGTCACCAAATTCAAACATTCTACAGTGACACTATCAACAAACTGGCTCCCCTTCGGGAGAAGTAGGTTCGTCAGCAGGGTGACTGTGTTGAGAAATAAATATGTAGACATGAGAAATAAACATACAGAATGTCAATAATCTGTATTTAAATTAAAAAGCTTGAAGTGTTTTCACATTAAAAATTCGGAGCCACTGCTTTTCCTTGTAGAAAAGTGAAAACAACATTCGGCGAAATAAAGAGTAAAGGCGTCAACATTAATTGCACGTGAAAAATTACATTTTTAAAACCAGAGGAAAGGGCGGAGAGCTGCAAAGAATACATTGAACGCTTCTACAGGGGCAAAAAGTACAGATAACATTAATTCCGAACTCGTAAGGTCAATGGATAAGTTGTAGCAAAACAACTATTTACGTTGGGTTACAGAATTTATGACACTACATATGTGGGCCCTACTATAAGAGTTTCGGAAAAATAGCATACACAGAATCCCGAAGGTAGATACGGCAGGTAAGTGCGAAAACCACTGCACAATCAGCTCAGCAGCTCATACATCACAATTCCTGACAAGAATAATATACACAAGAATCGATAAGAAACTGACAGATCTGTTACATGTTTGGCTTTAGCGCGGGTAAAGGCACCAGAGCGGCAATTCTGATGTTACGCTTGATAGCGGAAGCAAGACACGGTCATAGGATTTATGGACCCAGATAAAGCCTGCGACGGTGTACGATGGTACAAAGTGTTCGAAAGTCTCAGAAAAATAGTTGTAAGCTATACACAAGGGCGGGTATCGTATGCACAAAAGCCAACACGAAACAATAAGAAAGGGAGATCAAGAACTAAGTGTTCAAATTTACCCCTTCTGTTCTATTTGTGCATCAAAGAAGCAATTATGGAAATGAAAGAAAGGAGCAGGAGTAGGAGTAAAATTCAGCGTGAAGGGATACCAATCATAAGATCCACTGATGACATTGCTTTCCTCTCTGAAAGTAAAGAAAGATGACATGACCTGTTGAATGCTCCATCGAGTACAGAACATGGATTGAGGGCAGACAGGAGTGTTACAAAAGTAATAAGTAGCAGAAATTAAAGTAACGAAAAGGTTAACATCAAAACTGGTGACCAGGAAATAGATGAAGTGGAGTAAGCGAAATAAGACATGATGGACTAAGCAAAGAAAACATAAGCAGACTGTCACAGACGAAGAAGGCATTCCTAGCCAAAAGAGGTCTACTAATTTCTATAATAGGTCTTAATTTTAGGGAGCCATGACTGAGGAGAGTGAAGCATTAGACATGTCGTTCTATAGAAGGAAGTCGAAAAATAGATGGAGAAGATAAGAAATGAGGTTCTCCGCAGAAACAGCGAGGAAAGGAACTTATGGAGAACAGTAAGAAGGGACAGGATGATAGGACATGCCTTAAGACATCAGGGAATAACTTCCATGGTATTACAGGAAGCTGTAGAAGATAGGAAAAGACAAAGAGTGGGATATATCCACAAAATAATCGATGGTGAAGGGTACAAGGCTACAGTAGGATGAAGAGGTTGGCATAGGATAGGAAGTAGTGGTGGGCCACGTCAAACCAATCAGAAGACTGATAATTGCTACATTCCACCCACCGTGATTCCGTGTGCCAGTCGAGATCTGATATGACGCCAGAGTGATAATGAAAACATAAACTTATTACGGCGTTTATGCCACTCTGCGAGTGATGGTTTGACGTCAGCACACAAACGTATTAGCTGCTGTAGCTGTGCAAGCTGCTCGAGTGACGGTTATCCACTCCATTAATGACAGATAGTGAAGACCCCTGGATCTGGAGAGTGGGAAGCTCTGACAGCTGGAGATATTGCCCTGCAGAGACGGCATAGCGAAGAAACTCCAAAACTCGTCGACAAATGAGTGTACCTTGTTCAGAGATTTGGAGGTCAGTACTCCCACGCAATATTATACCTCCCGACACCATAACACCTGGTCCACCAAAACGATCACATTCGACAGTCCTGGAACACATAAATGCAACGAGGACAATTGTTTAACATTATCGTTTTCGTGGTCCAGATGTTATGGTGCAGGGAGCCATAATGTTGCATGGGCCTGCTGACCCTCAAATCTATGACTACGGCGCCCTCATCGGTCAACGCTATTGCGACACTGTATTCGTTCCCATGAGCTTTCAGGGCTGAATCCGGCCTTGACTTCATTCTTATGGATGACAGTGCTCCACAGCATCGAACTGCGCAGGTCGATGGGCTCTTGCGACGAAAGGACGTTCAGTGAATGGACTGCCCTGCCCGTTACCCAGACTCAAATCCCATCGGACACGTGTGGGATGCGTTCGGAGGACGTATTGCAGGAAGTCCACTTGCACCATGACCATACTGCAGCTGACATCCACGCTGCTGGAAAAATGGATGGCCCCACCATAACAAATTTAACTTCTTATCAACCGGCATGCATAACACCCACTGTCGTCTGTGGTGATCACACACCCTATTAAGAACCATGTCCCTCCTTTTCTAATGTCCAGGGCACCACAATAAATCGCGTGACTTCAGTGTAATTATTATCTTTGATTAAAAGCGTTATTTCTGTTGGTCTCGTTTCGTATTTCTTTCAGCTACCTTCTTACTGCTTCTACGTAAGACCCTAGTTTCGTCGTGCTATGTTGCTACCAGGGACGCATCATGCGAATGTTATTTATGTCCTTAAGTTTTGCACATCATTGCATTACTACATACACTACTGGCCATTAAAATTGCTACACCATGAAGATGACGTGCTACAGACGCGAAATTTAACCTACAGGAAGAAGATGCTGTGATATGCAAATGATTAGCTTTTCAGAGCATTTACACAAGGTTAGCGTCAGTGGCCACACCTACAACGTGCTGAAATGAGGAAAGTTTCCAACAGATTTCTCATACACAAACAGCAGTTGACCGGCGTTGCCTGGTGAAACGTTGTTGTGAGGTCTCGTGTAAGAAGGAGAAATCCGTACCATCACTTTTCCGACGTTGACAAAAAGGGCGGACTGTAGCCTATCGCGATTGCGTTACCGTATCGCGACATTGCTGCTCACGTTGGTCGAGATCCAATGACTGTTAGCAGAATATGGAATCGGTGGGTTCAGGAGGGTAATACAGAACGCCGTGCTGGATCCCAACGGCCTCGTATCACTAGCAATCGAGATGACAGGCATCTTATTCGCATGGCTGTAACGGATCGTGCAGCCACGTCTCGATCCCTGAGTCAACAGATGGGGACGTTTGCAAGACGACAAACATCTGCACTACAGTTCGACGACGTTTGCAGCAGCATGTACTATCAGCTCGGAGACCATGGCTGCGGTTACCCTTGACGCTGCATCACAGACAGGAGCGCCTGCGATGGTGTACTCGACGACGAACCTGGGTGTACGAATGGCAAAACGTCATTTTTTCGGATGAATCCAGGTTCTGTTTACAGCATCGTGATGGTCGCATCCGTGTTTGGCGACATCGCGGTGAACGCACATTGGAAGCGTGTATTTGTCATCGCCATACTGGCGTATCACCCGGCGTGATGGTATAGGGTGCCATTGGTTACAGGTGTCGGTCACCTCTTGTTCGCATTGATGGCACTTTGAACAGTGGACGTTACATTTCAGATGTGTTACGACCCGTGGCTCTACCCTTCATTCGATCCCTGCGTAACTCTACATTTCAGCAGGATAATGCACGACCGCATGTTGCAGGTCCTGTACGGGCCTTTCTGGATACAGAAAATGTTCCACTGCTCCCCTGCCCTGGCCAGCACATTCTCCAGATCTCTCTCCAATTGAAAACGTCTGGTCAATGTTGGCCGAGCAACTGCCTCGTTACAATACGGCAGTCACTACTCTTGATGAGCTGTGGTATCGTGTTGAAGCTGCATGGGCAGCTGTACCTGTACACACCATCCAAGTTCTGTTTGACTCAATGACCAGGCGTATCAAGGCCGTTATTACGGCCAGAGGTGGTTGTTCTGGGTACTGATGTATCAGGATCTATGCACCCAAACTGCGTGAAAATGTTATCACATGTCAGTTCTAGTATAATATATTTGTCCAATGAATACCCGTTTATCAGCTGCATTTCTTCTTGGAGTAGCAATTTTAATGGCCAGCAGTGTATTTTATGAGTAATTGTGTGACAGGGGATACCGGTTGTGACTTCCTGTACTATAGTCACAGAATACTAATTTTTTTCGTTTTGTGAAGCGGAAAATTTTGCATTTCTGAACATTGAACGAAAGTTTCCAATGTTTGGAACTCTTAGGAATCTTATTATAACGTATCTACACACTTGCGCAGCTTTTCTCATCGAATACAAATCGTCTGCAAAAATCATACAGTTTCCATAGACAGCCAGAAAATGACGCTGTTGTCCAAATAGGCCTCTCGCAAACCACTAAAGCACTAAATATTTAAAACGTAGCAGCGCTTTTGATTTCTCTACTTATAATGTCTCTGCAAGACATATAAAGCGCTGCGAGCCCTTAAAAATAAAAATTGCTGACGCTTACGTCAAACCACATCCTGGGGAACATCGTGTGTTACATAAGCCTGAAAGTGAAGATGGTTTAAATAACAGAAAGTATAACATTCAACAAATTGTGTGTACTACACAAAATCATCTCGAGCTACGTAGACATCAAGATCAAAGCGACTTCAGAACTGATGAGCACAACCTTGGATTATTCGCAGGAAGCTAGAAAAAGGCCCTGTGGCAGAAATAGCCCTATAGGAAACGAATATAGTACTAAATACTTCAAACGTAGCAACGATTTTGATTTCTCTATCTACAACGCATCTGTAGAATGTCTGAAATTACTGTTAGTATTGTTTGCCAGGGCATTGATGTACGATATGAGCAACAAGGGTTTCAATGAACTTCCCAGTGACACGTCCGAAGTTATTTCTATACTTGTCGACCAGCCTACGCTCAACATAACACGCTCCGTTCTCCGCACCAAGAAATGCTAAATCCAGTCACACATTTCGTTTGCTGCCCCACCTGATCATACTCTCCTTAACTGCATCGCATCGGTGCGGTAGTGATGTGAATGATTTTCGTAAGTCAAGTTCTTCGTGGATCTTTGGTGTGACGTCACGTGTGCTGGACTGCTGTTGAAATTGATCGTCAATATTTTATAAAGTTTTAGTCTTCAGTTACTTATTTTAAAGCTTATTTGTATTAATATTTGCTGTAAAAGTAGCTTATTAGTGGATTCTCATTAATCTCAGTCTTTCTTCCTGTGTTACTGACTCGAGTAGTCCGTTATTCGTGGGTGTGCTTACGTCGTTCGTCCGAGCCTCACGCCTCAGTACTGTGTTTACACTTTAGGGCGCGCAGCTGCAGCTGTAGCGGTTATAAATCTAAGTACTGACGAAGTTATTTGTGCAGTAAATTTCGTGCTTTACTTCTCAGCTGACATTTCTTATTTTTTCTAGCGAATATTTGAGTAAAATTTTCATTCAGTGATTTAACCTCGTTGAGTGTTCCAGTGGCCGCTTGAATTTTTGGTTTTAGCTAGTAATTTTGTGAAGTTTTGTTGGTATTGGTATTAGCTATGGTGTAGTAGTATTAATACAGGTAGTTGCTTTCTTATTAGACAGAGAATTTCGAGACCGCTATAAATAGTTCTACTGGTGTAACTGAACTTAAGTAACGTAGATGTATAGTTTTTTTTCAGTAATTGTAAAATTTTGTTATGAGTGAGAAGTGTGGGCTCTGTCGTAGGTTTGTGAGTGGTTGGGTTGCGGTGTGTCATTTGTTCAAAGTATTTTCATTGGAGGGAATGCAGTGGGGAAGCAAGTGGGAATTCTAGTGAGATCCCCTCCTGGGAATGCAGAATCTGTAGTAGAAATAAGTTGATAGAGGAGCAGAAGCGTAAGATATGTGCCCTTCAGTTGCAGTTCCAACGCGCAAAGGAGAACAGTTGGCAAGAAGGCAGCTAGGATGAGAAGGTATTCAGACAGTTATACTTTCCGTATATGCAATAGATTTGACCAACTTTCAGAGTTGAGTGGAGAGGAGCCTCTCGTAGTTGGAGATGTAGGGAACATGCAGCAGTCCTCAGTAGTTAGGAGGCCTAGGTCAGTTGCAAAGTACCAGATCAGCAGCATTGTGAAGCCTAGTGCAGGGTTGGCTCAGGTGGCTGACAGCTTAGGGGAGTTATGTAGGAATTTTACGGAGCAGGATTAGGTAGTGATAGTGCGTGGCGCAGGGAACAATCTTAATAGGGACGGGGAATATGATGTAGGTGATGACCTGCTAAAGATAGCTACTCAAAATGATGGCACTTATGTGCATTTCGTGCAACTGTTTCAGCGTTATGGTCGGACTCAACTTCATGCGGCTGTTAGGCGCGTTAATATGGGGCTGAAGAGGGTGCTGATGGCAGAGGGCATCGGTCACATTTCAGTGGCACCAGTTGGGTCTGTCAGTAGATCGGGTTTCACAAGGCATGGCCTGCACCGCAGTAGGTATGGGAAGGGGATGCTGCCTAAGCTTATAGGTAACAGTGTAGTGGGCGGTGGTGGGATCACTCATGGAAAAATTCCTGTAGTAGTTGGTGTTAGAGCTGCACCCTTTGTAGACTGAAGTCAGCTGATAGATATTCCTGCTTAAAGGAAGTCCCTCTAACTAAGGGCTCTCTTTCAGAGAATGTCATGTTTGCAAGTAGAGAAGGAATTAGCATATTTCGTAAAAATATAAGAGGTATTAGAGATAAAGCTATTGAACTGCTTATAGATGTTGACTCTGAAATTATTGGTATGTCAGAGCACCACTTAAATAATTTGACAATTCAGAGGCTTCCTTTACCAGCATACAGATTAGCTGGCTCTTTTTCAAGGAGTTTCTTGCGGTGTGGGGGCGTGGCTATGCATATAAAAAACAGTATTCCATTTGAGTCCATAGACGTATCACGGCACTGCACTGAGCAGATATTTGAATGTTGTGCAGGGGCAGTTGAATGTAATTAAACTAACCTTCTAATTGTTGTTGTTTATAGGTCCCCTAACTCTTTCTTCAGAGCATTTCTGCTCAGGATAGAGAGGGTTCTTGAGTCGCTTTGTAGGAAGCACCAGAAATTAGTTATATGTGGTGACTTCAATAAAATTTTGTATATGATGGTGCAAGAAAAAGGATGTTGGTAGATCTTCTAAATTCATATGATCTGATGCAGACTGGTTTTTTTTTCAGCTAGGGTGCAGGGGAACAGTAGCACAGCTTTAGACAATATATTTATTCGTTTGCGAGGTACCGGGGCTAGCAGTGTATTTAGCACTAAATTCTTCTAGAATCTTCATATGGAAATGCTGTTCCAAGCCCAACCCCCCTTTTCTAACTCCGACTTTTGCTGTTGCACATGGATTAAGGAGAAACGCGAACTGGATGTAATCGACCCTGCAAGTGGAGTAGAAAAGAATTTGGCACCTAAAGTAATTTAATTTGACAGAAATTAATTTTATAAAGGAAAGTTTCATTAACGTAGTGAGAAATGAAAGGGTTGGTCTACCGATCTACAGAATGAAAGTTCTGTCCAAAATAACATTTCGATTTATTATGACTAAACTCAAAATTATAAACAAAACACATGGAACATTTACAATACGTCCAGTTGGATACTCAAATAAGTGCTGTAACGGTGAATTTGTCCATAAACTAGCTTGTGACATTTATGACCAAGTGATATGGGGAGCCAATTCCTTGCTATTCAGATTTTAAGAGAAACACCCAGCCAAACCAACATTAATTGCTGCTACAGTAGCGAGAACTCAGACAATGAACACCCAAGACAGAACCACATTAGAAAAGACGGGAGCAGGCACGCTCTGCTAAGCTCTGATTATCACAGAGCAAGATCTGCCGGTGCTGCGGACATACATTACCAGGCTGTCTTCTTAACACGATCTGGCGTACTGGAGACGATGGCTGGTTGCTTCAACGTCTCGTCGTGGTGATGATAATGTCGCGAGTACAGCTCGAAACAAATTATCCTGATCTGGCTGTTCCAGACCAGAGACTTCCTAGCATTACACATGCGCCGCTGAGGGAGACAAGCCACACAATCACTGACGGTACAGTGATTGGTTTTAACAAGCGAAGTCACGCAGTAACTCCGATACAGTCAACTTTAGCCAAAACTGCTCAAGACGGACAACATAGGCTGCTTGTATGCAGAATGCTCAATTGCCAACTGTACTCGGAAAGTTACGTTCAAGTCGAAACTTCAGCAACTTCGTCAAACAGTTACAACTAAATGAAAGTATATCAGACAGCCAACGGAAAGCAGGCTGTCCAGAGCAGCGAGAGCTCAGTCCTGTAACCTACTCCGACCGAAAGGCGAGAGCCGACTCCACCAAGAGCACCCGTACAAGCCGAAAACCGAACATTCCCGCCCCCACGACAGTGGTCGTGGTTAAACGTTCCAATCAGCAACTCGAAAACCGGCGGAAAATTCCCCTCTATTGTTGACGCAGAACTATTCCACCAATGGTTATACTTGGCGCCAATTTCTGCGCCCATTTTGCTACGTCACGGAGCAACCCCCTGAGCAAGCTAATCACAGTTATGATTTTGCAGAAAACGCGGGAATTCGCCCGCCAAGACTGCCTGGGAACACAAGTCATTCCCACGCCTCGCTGGTAGCCTGTCAGAAAGTGTTTTCACTAAGCTCCTGCGAAGTAACGGAGTCTCTAACCCCAGCCGCTCCTTCAGGCCCCTGTGGGCGTGTCGCCGCCGCTCTTATGACAATGTCGGCGTCTGGACAGCATCCACTCGACTCCCTTACATCCGTCAGCATAACCCTTTCAAGATCAGCAGAACCCGCCTGTCACCGGAACACCTGGGTGACGAGAGACACTGCGTGGGAAGTCCACGTTTGAAGGAATAGCAACTTTTTACTGCATGCAATTAGAGAGGAAAATACTCATATCTTCTGAGTTCTCAATACTAGATTTGTAATGACCATACTTTGAGAGGCACCCACTTGCCTTTCTCATACTGTGGCATCAAGCAGTCAGGCCTGCAAGATGAGTGGTTTGCCAAGCGAGTGGAATCTTCCTTAATTTATCGAGCAACATGAATTCTCGTATCTTACTATTTAGTTACAAATTATCCACCTGTATGAATAATACGCAACGGAAACACGCATCTGACTATCAGTGATTTATAGAACTCTGACTGTACACTACGCACTGGCAATACCACATTTACCTTTTGTCTTTGATTTAACGGCTTTTATATAAATTCGGGACATTACGATAACATACAATTTAATGAAAAAGGCCACCAATCTCTTTCTTTTCACTATTTGATTTATTCCTAAACACACAAATTCTACAACCTACAACAGAATCACATGAGAAATTCCGCCCAGTGGGCATGGCTTTACGTTAGTGAATCTCTATACTATGGTCTCGTAATCTATTTACCGCAACAGTGCACTCCCTGGATCGGATGGTGGATCTTTTATTATACCTCACACTTCGCCTCTCACAATAATCCTCACGAAACTTTCCTCCAGATCGAGCGATACAGAAGGAACAGGCATACCCACAAATCTTTCGAAACTACCTTGCTACTCCCATGCAAAACACACATACCCAAATTACAAGACATACACAACACAACAATATGAAATATTACACAAAGAACGGTTACAACTTCATCACTTTCCGCTTTCCCACTTCAATCAATATTTATCCCAGTTTCACACGACACTGCCCCACTTTGTAATTCTACTTTCCTACTGTGAACTCTGGAGATAAACGCACGTCTTCCTGTGCAATGCAAGCCAAGTGGCGTTGCTGGAATAACGGCCGACTCACCTTGATTCTCTCTCAGAGTTTAAATTCAGCGTCACACGGAATGATATTTCTTAAATACTTCAACTTATGATACACACGCTATTTCTTAAATATTTCAGCTTATTGTACACACGCTATTAATTCTTAAATATTTCAGCTTATTGTACACACGCTATTAATTCTTAAATATTTCAGCTTATTGTACACACGCTATTAATTCTTAAATATTTCAGCTTAAGCTCACGGAAGTATCTCAACTTATAACTACACGTGGGCTTTTTGTGACCGTTGGTTTACTACAATCCCCTTAAAATTACTTGCCTCACTTTGTAATTTTCCCCACAAAAGGTCCTGTGAAAGAGAAATTATTAATTCTAACTACTCTTAAATATTCCACATCCATACCATGCCTCAACTCTTTCATTCCGGAGCACAACAAAAAAACAGGTCTTTACAGCAGAAGGTTCAGCGGCAGAGTGCTGAAACATGGCCGTATTCTGATTCTCTCGCACCTCTCTCGAAGTGGGAGAAGCACCTTGCTACCTTATTGGTCAGCCACATTTCAGACGCTCAAAGCTCTGGTAACTTCCATCTCTTTGGTCTCACCCAAGGTAGCCAAAGGATCGACTCAAAGATGATCATATATTCCGATTCACTATCTGTGGTTAGCAGACGACCATACATTCATTCCTTTCACAGATCTCACCAAACTGGATGTAGGGATTTATTTTGAGGGAGTGCACATGTGATCAATTAAATAAATAAATTGTCATTCTTTCCCACACTGGTATCCGGCTTCGCTGTATTAATTGAAATTGAGTTACTTTTACACAAAAAATGTGTTGTTCTGACAAGAATTTCGTACCTATTTTCAGTGTTGGGCGGTACTGTACCCTTTCACCACCGGCTACCCATGCAGAAAAAAATGGCACGGTACTATCCTTGCAATGCGAGGGTAGTTCCGAACATTTTTTTTTTTTTTTTAAGAAAATTGTATTAAAACAAACGTAGCAATTCATCAAAATAACCAGGAGGAGACCTTAGCCCCTGGTGACCTCAAATTGACGACCAAATGTTGTTACTTTACCAAATTGGCAGTTGTTGCATTATTGTACTCTCCACAATCCGGAGTAACGTACACATACTAATTTACAACAATCTACATGACAAATAAAACATCACATCATAGAAATGAAAAAATAATCTTGAGATAAAATTTTGCTTTAGTTACTGGGATCTTCGTTATTTTTATGAGTAATCCAAATTTCAGTAATTCTAAAACAAATAAAAAATACTTTCTCTGTTGTCACACATATAGACGACAAGAACTTGCATTTCGACTAGCCTTCGTTACACTTTAATGTGAAATGTCACCACTGTGATAATAAAAATAAGTGGCTTCAGTCAAAACACCAACAAGATTATTACTATGGACGACATCAAAATACATCAGTTAATTCCGATATTTGTTGTGCAATGCAAACTCTTGTCCCCTGTGACAATCTTACTAATCAATGCTACATGAACCGCTACGTTAGTATTACGCCACTGGCTTATAATTAGAGCATCATTGTACGAAATATTCTAATAAACATGCTACGTGAACTTGATAACCCAGAACAGACAAAAAACAAACACTAACTATTCTAAACACAAATGTTGATGAAATACAATCACACTTGCTGTCCCTTCAGGAATGAAACACATAAAAAAAACATTTACACAATTACAAATACATTATTCCCTATCTTGCGAGTCACACGGAAACCTTTCATTCTGTGATTTTCTTGGGGTCAAAAAGTTGCTGATAGTTTTCCTAGAACCACTGTCTCGGTGTCAAAGCTCTCCCATGGTTACCCGGACGAAAGTCTTTGAGTCACTCAAATCGGCATTTTGAACACGCACTGAACAGTAAACTGTATCTCACATTAAACACAAATGTCATAGTCACTGTCAGAGTACCATCCACACGAATCTGTTCGTCCAAAAAAAATGGCCCTACAACTACTATTACCCACGGTTCTGTCCTTTCAGTTCATGGTGTAATTAAAAGTCGTAAGTTTCAACAAACAGCACTTATTCCCGCACCAGTTCAAGAAATGTCTCCTACTACAGACGCAAATGTCAATGTCCCACTCTAGTTTCTTGCCTTCATACAATAATTGTTCACCAAACGACAACTGTCCTCTAAGTATACCAAGTGTCCCACATGCAATTCACAAAGCACACTTAACAAGTCACTGCCAAAAGTTTATGGATCCCACCATTCAGTGGTCAAGACAAAACAAAACGATCGTCCTGTCTGCTAAAGACAAAATCTTTTCCACCACTCACCACGTGGAAACACCAGTCCTTCACTTTCCACATTATGGAAAGTCGCAGTCATCTTGTTTCACGGCTCCACAGTCCAGTACTAGTTATTAGCTGCTGGTAAAAAAAATGCTCGCCGGGCTCTGCCGCGCCTCGTCCATTCTGCAGTAGCGCCGCTGCGCGCGCCGTTGAGCAGAAGAAACCACCCGCTGTTGCCTCCGCGGGATACCTTCCCCAGTCGTAAGGGTGGCGGAACTCATGAATGGCCAGTGGTACGTGCGTGTTGCCCCAGGCCGTTGACCTGCTGTAGCGAGCGCGTGGAGTGTACCCCGTCCGACAGTGGAGTGGGGAGTGCCGCGGCTCTGTCGCCTGTCGCCATGGCATCGTCAGCTCGGCCCGCTAGCGGTATGGGCGTTACGACACCCAATCAGTTAGCCTTCCATGCATCTCGCAACATTACAGACAAAAGGAAATTCTTACATTAAAATTATACACCCTAGTTTTCTACACATACAGCATCAACATTTATCTCTTTTCTATAGACAGCCCATACTCGTGCTATTCATTGTACCTGTCGTCCCTCATACAAAACATGAAAGTGTAAAAAAAAAAAAAAAAAAAAGGAATAATAAACAATCTATACAGCTCATAATTACAATAGCAAATAGTAGGCTACTCTAACATCCTATCACAGTGAAAGTATTAGAAACTTTATCCTAAAACTACAATATACAATGAACTTTTGTGCTCGTGACAGACTGAAATTAATACCCCTTGAAAGTGTTCTAACAAAAAAATAAGAAATAATCTACACAGCTCACAATTACCTACCACAGGTTATTAAATATTAAACTACTTTAGCATCCTAACACAACAAACATTTTTTAGAAACTGATGACTCTAAATCTACAACATACAATGCACCTTTGTGCTTGTGACAGATTGAAATTAGTATCTCTTTATACATTTTACATTTTATTATATATAACAACATTTCTAGGACATGTATGAACCATCCACATGATGTCAAATCCTGACCTGCCATCGAGGTTCATCCAAATCAAACAATACACAATAATGTTTTAGTTACAGGTCGGTAGGATCCCCTTTACAGGAGTGGGCGCATTGATCACACTACTCTACGACTCTCACTCACCAGACATCACATTTTCCTTCTCATTCAATCCATTAATACACTAACAGAATAGGTCTAGAAGTCAGCTAACCTTAACACCACCACACTCACGACAACATACCATACCTTTGCCCCCTTATACTCATAACACCATCACACTCACGACAACATACCATACCTTTGCTCCCTTATACTCAACCACATAACACATGAAGCTGTTTCAGAGATAGCATTCCAGTCTCCGAATTCGTCCTTTCACTCTGGCACCTCTCTCCATCGGCTTACCTCCGCATTCGCTTTACCCATTAATCATTCTGCTAAACACCAACTTAGAATTGCGACATTTCATCTAAGAACAAAAAACACACAAATTAATCAACCTGCAAAATAACTGTACTCTTTCTTGGTACCGTTTTGATTAGTTATACTGGTACCAGGCTTCAACAACAATGACAACAAAAAATATTATTTTTGCCAAATCGCAAATGTCATGGTAAGAATTAGATTTACACTTATATTACATCTTACGTCAGTATTCCACAACGTTCACCACCTGGGTCTCATACTCCCTTTATGTCCTTTCACATTGTGCAGTTGTCCTCATCTCTTCATTCGTATTTCGGCTCTCCGTCCGTCCATTACTCCATCATTTCCTGGTCTTCCTTCGCCATTCGCATCAATCTCTATTGCAGCATACACAGGTCTCTCTGTAACATACATCTAAGACATCTCCACATTATTCAGTTCTACTCGCCTTTATTTACCACTATTTCATCACGTCGAATCTCTATTTATTAATCACACTGCTTCACGTCGCTTCTTCCCTTACCTATCACCTTTATCCACTACTATTTATCACGTCGCTTCTCTATCTACCATCTTTATTCACTCATAAATCATCACGTCGTTTCTGCTTGATCCTTATTCATACGACAAAAAATACGTACATACACCACTCTGTCGACTCCTGTTCATGACTCATTCGACCAGTCTATTCCGTCATACTTCCTGACATCCCGCCTGAAAATTCTTATGTTCGATTTGACTCTGCACAACGTTACACACCACAAATAAATACACTGACTATCTACCATAAATTGCCTACTTTGGATCTATCCTTAACTTTTCCACAATTTGATGTTTGAAATGTGATGAAGCCCACGCGATTGTTTTTCCCTTGATCGTCTCAATCAGTACAGCATTTTCATGGACAATCCGCCTCGCTCTGAATGGTCCACTATAAAGAATTTGCTAGTTAGGAATCTAAGCTTACATGAAAATTAAATGTATGCAGAGAATATACAAGCTGGGAGAAATGGGACAGCCCAAGTGTTAGAAACTTTGGTGCTAGTAGCCTCTTTCACTAACACCAGAATCCGAACAACCATACACAGCACCTCATTATAACTGTCACCACGACTATGACATACTATAGATCAGATGGCATCTAATTTAAAAACTTCGATCACATTACTGATGTTACCTGTAACAGCAGTATAAACGTACCCTATTCCATACAGATCACAATGTTTACTTTTTACATTACGTGTTAAGTACCTGCAATAGTAAAATCGCAGTAATTATACTGGACTCCTTGGCATTATTACATAACATTTTAGCAACTGGTTTCTTTGAAGAAACAGTTCTTTTACTTTACAGTTCGAAATAAAAATTTGCAAATTTTGCTCTGAGAGACCAGCCTAACAGATGCCATTACTGGTGGTTTATTCTCTGATCAGAAGTATGGTATTTGCACTCCTACATATCAGTAGAGTATGTCCGCTACATAGACAATTTTCAGTGCCAGCCGCATGTGTTTTAAGGCAAGATGCTAAGGGCTGATATGTTGGATTTGTTTCTCCTATCCATCAATCTATTACGACAAGAAAGAAATACCAGGATTCCATGCTCTCCTGTCATTCTGATAGTTTCTGCCGTTCCTATCCTCGACTCTGTCTGACCTATGAGTCGTGTCTCCGTTCACGATATTGCTCTCATTACCCAATTCTTGTAACAAGTGCTGAAATGACGCAGAATCGTCTAAGCCTCTGCCTGCTTTCACTATATCTCTGCGCAATTTCACTGGCAACTTCGCTCTACAGATCCTAATGAGCTCCCCAGGTTCGTATGTCACATCCAAATACCTATTTCCTCTCAGGATTTTCTGATAGCACGACACTGGATCTCTTATACCACCTTCGTTACAATTTGGCATCATCAATATGCTTTGCTTAACCTGGTCCTGCTTACTTTTCGACCAGAATTCATTTAAAAATTTGTCACAAAACATCTTGTAGCTACTACAGTCTTTAATAACTTCCTGCATTTTCGCTCTAGCCTCGTCCCTCAAATGGTTACACACAAACTTCATTTTTAGGAGCGGTCCCCACGATGAAGGTAATGAATCTTGAAATTGAGACAGCCACAGGCATGGATGTTGGTAATTATCAGGATCCGGAAAACAAGTGTACGTTTGTACCGACACGAAGTGTCTCCTACATTCTTCTTCCGCATTTATGTTTTCCGACCTTGGGCTATACCCAGTTGGGTTTGCCACCTGTTTTATCCGACACAACCGTTCTTCTAACTCTCTGAGTTCGTCATCCTCTTTCTGCCTATTTTCGATTTTTGAATTTATCTCACTCTCCCTACGCAGTCTACCTGGTGGTGTTTCACCTTCGCTTCTGCACGCTAATTGCAACTGTGCTAGTTCTTCCCTATGTTTCCTATTTGTTTCCAATTGTGCCTCTTTAAACTGTAATAGTGATTGTATCTCCTCCTGGTCGGCATAAACCTTTCGCTGCGTACTGTCAGAGCCTGTTTCGCCTCTTATACTGATCTTTTCTACATCTGCGCTAATCGTATTCATTCTGACCACTACCTCCGCAACTTCATCCCTGTGTTTATTTAGCGCCATTTCCTGCCGTGTGACTTGAGCTTCCACGCTGTCTAATGCCCCTTGTTTATCTGCCAGTAAGTCCCCCACTATCTCTTTGATTCGCTCATCCGGCCACACGCCCCTATGTTCTGTAATATCGCTTTCTATTGCACTTATTCGTACCTCCAAATTATTGGCTTTTTCTTTCACAGCATCACATTCTTGCTGCACCGCATCCAGATTCTTCTCCCCCTCATCTAACCGATTATTAACTGCGGACAGACGCTCATCGATAACTGTGTGTAGCTTCCTCATTGCCTCTTTATTTCCCTTATCAATTGCCTCCAATCTTTCCTTATTTGCTTCCAATCTCTCCTTAGTCTCCCTATCCATTGCTTCCAATCTCTCCTTAGCCTCCCTATCTCTCTCCTTATTATCTCTATTGATTGCTTCTAATCTTTCGTTAGTTGCTTCAAATCTTTCCTTAGTCTCCCTACTCATCGCTTGTAAAAACTGCAGTATCACATCGTTATTTCCTACTTTCGACGCGCTCACCTCGTTCGCCTGAGAAACCGTAGCTTCGCTAAGGGTAGCTGCACTTTCACCGCACACCTGGCCTAGTCTCGGCTCGCCCGCGTCGTCGGGAAAAGCCCGCGTTTGTGGACAAAGCCCGCCGCATAAAGGTTCCCCTTGCAGCGGTCCACTGAACAATACAGCCCCTTCGGAGCGTTTGTCTTTCTCGCTCATTAACCCATGGTCAACAGCTACTTCCTGCTGCACTGCTACGTCCACCCCAGAATCGCTATTCTCCATGGTGGCTACACTTTTCGACTGCGACCTAGTTACTACGGACATTACGCAAAAAAAAATTATGAAACGATCTTCCAGCCTTGTGCGATATAGCAATTAATTACATAAAATAAAATAAAAGATCCTCACCAATCCAGAAAGAATTTGCAAACAGAAAAAATTTTACTTCTTAGCGCTATCACAATACATTCCATAAAAAAAATCTTAACAGCAAACCCTAACAACAAAATATCCTAACAAAAACGATCCTGGCAAAGGAATCCTGGCAACAAATTAAATATCCTGGTAACAAAATTATCGTGGCAAAAAACGGAATCCTGGCAACAAATTAAATATCCTGGTAACAAAATTATCGTGGCAAAAAACGGGATCCTGGCAGGGTCGAAATTATGAGAGGCACCCACTTGCCTTTCTCATACTGTGGCATCAAGCAGTCAGGCCTGCAAGATGAGTGGTTTGCCAAGCGAGTGGAATCTTCCTTAATTTATCGAGCAACATGAATTCTCGTATCTTACTATTTAGTTACAAATTATCCACCTGTATGAATAATACGCAACGGAAACACGCATCTGACTATCAGTGATTTATAGAACTCTGACTGTACACTACGCACTGGCAATACCACATTTACCTTTTGTCTTTGATTTAACGGCTTTTATATAAATTCGGGACATTACGATAACATACAATTTAATGAAAAAGGCCACCAATCTCTTTCTTTTCACTATTTGATTTATTCCTAAACACACAAATTCTACAACCTACAACAGAATCACATGAGAAATTCCGCCCAGTGGGCATGGCTTTACGTTAGTGAATCTCTATACTATGGTCTCGTAATCTATTTACCGCAACAGTGCACTCCCTGGATCGGATGGTGGATCTTTTATTATACCTCACACTTCGCCTCTCACAATAATCCTCACGAAACTTTCCTCCAGATCGAGCGATACAGAAGGAACAGGCATACCCACAAATCTTTCGAAACTACCTTGCTACTCCCATGCAAAACACACATACCCAAATTACAAGACATACACAACACAACAATATGAAATATTACACAAAGAACGGTTACAACTTCATCACTTTCCGCTTTCCCACTTCAATCAATATTTATCCCAGTTTCACACGACACTGCCCCACTTTGTAATTCTACTTTCCTACTGTGAACTCTGGAGATAAACGCACGTCTTCCTGTGCAATGCAAGCCAAGTGGCGTTGCTGGAATAACGGCCGACTCACCTTGATTCTCTCTCAGAGTTTAAATTCAGCGTCACACGGAATGATATTTCTTAAATACTTCAACTTATGATACACACGCTATTTCTTAAATATTTCAGCTTATTGTACACACGCTATTAATTCTTAAATATTTCAGCTTATTGTACACACGCTATTAATTCTTAAATATTTCAGCTTATTGTACACACGCTATTAATTCTTAAATATTTCAGCTTAAGCTCACGGAAGTATCTCAACTTATAACTACACGTGGGCTTTTTGTGACCGTTGGTTTACTACAATCCCCTTAAAATTACTTGCCTCACTTTGTAATTTTCCCCACAAAAGGTCCTGTGAAAGAGAAATTATTAATTCTAACTACTCTTAAATATTCCACATCCATACCATGCCTCAACTCTTTCATTCCGGAGCACAACAAAAAAACAGGTCTTTACAGCAGAAGGTTCAGCGGCAGAGTGCTGAAACATGGCCGTATTCTGATTCTCTCGCACCTCTCTCGAAGTGGGAGAAGCACCTTGCTACCTTATTGGTCAGCCACATTTCAGACGCTCAAAGCTCTGGTAACTTCCATCTCTTTGGTCTCACCCAAGGTAGCCAAAGGATCGACTCAAAGATGATCATATATTCCGATTCACTATCTGTGGTTAGCAGACGACCATACATTCATTCCTTTCACAGATCTCACCAAACTGGATGTAGGGATTTATTTTGAGGGAGTGCACATGTGATCAATTAAATAAATAAATTGTCATTCTTTCCCACACTGGTATCCGGCTTCGCTGTATTAATTGAAATTGAGTTACTTTTACACAAAAAATGTGTTGTTCTGACAAGAATTTCGTACCTATTTTCAGTGTTGGGCGGTACTGTACCCTTTCAACTTGACTATACTTCCCCAAATCGAATTACTCAGAGTAAGATATAAATATGAGAGGGGGCAAGTCACTGTATGCATTGTAAAGGCATGCCACCTCTCACGTTATTCATTATTCATTACCAGATGGGCATTCTGTTAGTAAAAGGGTGAATAGCTTTTCAGACCATGATGCACAAATTTTAACAGTAGAAGGCCTTTGTACTCAAACAAATGTCACATGTAATTACAAATTATGTAGGAAAGTTAATCCAACAGCAACAGAAAGTTTTTTAAACCTTGTCAACGAACAAGAGTGGTAGGATTTTACAGGGCTGATAACATAGATGACAAATATAATGCTTTCCTAAACACAGTTCTCATGCTCTTTGAGAGTTGCTCTCCATTAGAACGGTCTAAACGGGGTACTAGCAGTAATAGGCAGCCCAGGTGACTGACTAGTGGGATAAGGATATCATGTAGAACAAAGCGGGAAATATATCTAAATATTAGAAGTAGTCACAATCAAGCTACATTAGCCCATTACAAAGAGTATTGTAAGGTGCTTAAAATGTTATTAGGAAGGCAGAGTATGTGGTATACAAATAGAATAGGTAATTCATAGGGTAAAATTAAAGCCATATGGTCAGTTGTGAAGGAAGTGTCTCGTCAGCAGCACAAGGTCGACGATATAAAGTCAGTTCATAGGAAAAATATTTCTGTTACTTATAAATCAGTTAGTATACAGTATTTAACAATCATTTTCTGAGCATTGCTGGTGAATTAAATAAAACTTTAGTTTCTACAGGGAATCGTAACTTTCTTGGCAAATGCCTTTCCTTGACTGATGTCTGAAATACTCTTCTGTGATACTGACAAGGGGGAGATTGAGTCAATAATTAAATCACTGAAGACTAGGGACTCTCATGTTTATGATGGAGTGCCTAGCAGAATATTAAAGTACTGTGCTGCACATGTTAGCCTTTTATTAAGCCACGTTTGTAATTTTTCCTTAAGTAATGGTTAGTTTCCTGAATGATTAAAGCACTCAGTAGTAAAGCCGCTGTATAAAAAGAGAGAAAGGGATAATGTAGACAATTTTAGACGTATTTCTATGCCATCAGTGTTTGCTAAAGTTATTGAGAAGGCTGTGTATGTAAGGTTAATTTATCATTTTATATCACACGATTTGCTTTCAAATGTACAGTTCGGCTTTAGAAGTCTTCTAACAACTGATCATGCTATATTCTCTTTTCTATGTGAGGTACTGGATGGTTTAAACAAAAGGTTTAGAATGCTAGCAAATTTTTTTTCTAAACTAAGGCGTCTGATTGTGTTGATCACAAAATATTGCTCCAGAAGTTGGACCATTACGGAATACGGGGAGTAGCTCACAACTGGTTCACCTCATACTTTAGCAACAGACGGCATAAGGTCATTATTCACAATGCTGAGACTGGCTGTGATGTGGGGTCAGAGTGGGGTACAGTCAAGTGGTGGGGGGGGGGGGTGCCCCAGGGATCAGTGTTGGGGCCACTCCTGTTCCTGATTTATATAAATGATATGCCCTCTAGTATTACGGGTAACTCTAAAATATTTCTGTTCGCTGATGACACTAGCTTGGTAGTAGAGGATGTTGTGTGCAACATGGGCTTGGTTTCAAATAGTGCAGTACATGACCTAAGTTCATGGTCTGTAGAAAATAAAGTAACGCTAAATCACAGTAAGACTCAGTTTATACAGTTTCTAACATACAATTCAACAAAACCTGACGTTTTAATTTCTCAGAATGGGTGTATGATCAGTGAAACTGAACAGTTCAAATTTCTAGGTGTTCAGATAGAGAGTAAACTGTCATGTAAAGCCCACATTCAGGATCTTGTTCGAAAACTAAATGCTGCCATTTTTACTATTCGAAATGTATCTGAAGTAAGTGATCGTTCGACACGAAAATTAGTCTGCTTATTTTCATTCGCTACTGTCGTATGGTATTATATTTTAGGGTAATTCTTTCCATTCCAAAAGGATATTTTTGGCTCAGTGGTGTAAGCTCACGAACCTCTTGTCGACCTCTGTTCACGAGTCTGGGTATTTTGACATTGGCCTCTCAATATATATATTCCTTACTGTCATTTCTTATTAACAATATTAGCTTATTCCCAAGACGTTAATACTCGGCAGAAATCAAGCCTGCATTTGGATCGGACTTCCTTAACTCTTGTGCAGAAAAGTGTGCAGTATACTGCTGCATTCATTTTCAATAAGCTACCACAGGAATTCAAAAATCTTATCGCTTTCAAATCTAAACTGAAGAGTTTCCTCATGGGCCACTCCTCCTATTCTATCGAGGAGTTCCTTGAAAAATTAAGCTGATTCGTGTTGTATTGTTGATTACCTTTTCTTAAACTTACGGACTGACGTTTTTCGTATTCATAAATATTTTATTTTTGTCTATTATTACTTTTATGTTGCAATTTCATGCACTGACACGTTCCATGACCTTGGAGATTTGTTCCTCAGTTTGGTCCTACGGGACTTGACGTGTAAATGAAATAGAATAAAAATGCACTGAATCCACCAATTTTCCTCGATCCATGCTTAAGGTCAGGCGACAGGAGCGCGAGGTGAGTTTCGAATGACAGTGAGAACGCAGTTTCCCGCAGCGACATTCCTGTACAAAGCATTCTCGCTTTTCCTGCTTCCGACGATCACCACCATTATCTTCGTCCGTAACAACTAGCTGTCGCGGATGCTGAGATAGTGGTCCTTGTTAACACACTTTATTGGTCGGCAAACCTCATCATTACGTCATGCTACTTCAGATCGTGTGAAAGTCTGCTCTGGAATGTGATAACTTAATCTGTTCGGCGGGTTTTTTGACACTGAGAATATGTCGAGACCAAGGGGCCTGTGCGAAGCTTTCGTACTTAAATAGTTTAGTCGTTGGGAGAAGGATAGATGTGGGAATGAAGAGGAAACATCTTTAAAAATGAACCGAACGACTTGAAATAATAATCATGAATTTATGATGTGACCTTGTATAAACATTTGCATGTGTCCAAAAATGTGTACTGTATTCGAAATGTTTCTCAGCTTATACGACGGGCAGAGAACAGGGGCTGTCAGCAGGGCCACATAACTTATAACTTTAACTCGACAATATTTTCAGTTACAGTAAGCATGTTAGGCTGCAGAAGCAATGGGTAAATTACAATTCAAGGCAACAACGACAAATACGTTTGTCTTTTCGGAAGGTACGTTGGTTTACAAAAGTCAACTTGTACGACAGGCACAGATAATGAACTACGTCAATGCTGTGTACAAATTATCCAGTTAATAAGTACTTTAAAACAAATAAAATGGTATTTATAATACAATATGAAAAGGGAGTGTCTCATTCGTTTTTAATAAGATAACATAGTAAAATATAGGTATGAAGCTGGACATCCATGATTCCCTTTTGCCTATGGCAACTGAAAGTCTTTTTTATGTTAAAATTTTCCACGAATATTAAGTTTTAGCGCAAATTCGGTATGCAATGTCAGAAGCCGGTTAAAAAACGTGTCTGACACCTCATTCATCCCTATACAATTAGTGCGAGCTGAGAAAAAGGGATGCTGACTTGAAAAATTATATGCAATGATATAGCCGCGTGGTCTGGGGCACCTTGTCACGGTTCGCGCGACTCCCCCGCCGGAAGTTGGCCATGGGTGTGTGTGTTGTCCTTAGAGGAAGTTAGTTTAAATTAGATTAAGTAGTGTGTAAGCCTATGGACCGATGACCTCAGCAGTTTGGTCCCATAAGAACTTCCCACAAGTTTCCTGTAATGATATACACGGAATTGTTTATGATCCTGCGGCAGGATCTTGAAACAATGACGCGATGATGTACACTGGCCAATTGCGAGCAGTGTGTGGGATAAAAAAGCCACCACTGCAGCAACAGAAGCAACAGTCAGTCGATTCCGGCACAGACGACGGAGATAATCGTCTAAAATTTGAGGTTCCAACCAGAATTTGACGCGATGCAAAAACTTAACAATGTTCGAATGACAATGTTTTTGAAAGCCTTGCAGGTTGGTATGCGGGAAAAATTCTGCTCTGTGTCGTGTAGGCACCAGGAGAATAAACTAAGAGAAATTTAGGGATCAGTGACTTTTCATTCGTTTCGAACGCGAATGAGATATCATAGTAAAGCCGCCGTTACAAGGACCGTGCATTCGAACGTCGACGTTGAGTGTGCCTAGTTTCCGATGTCATAACGTGAAAAAAGCACGCTGGGGAATCTTCCTGAACGTGCAGAGCAATATCAAGTATGATAGACGTTCTGAACGGGCGTTTGAACGTCACACGCATGCCATATCTTTTCAGTACAGATGAAGGAGACGCCATATCGGCTTTCGGTTGAATCTCATAACTGGTGGGTTTTGTATCATAACCTGCGCCCTAGGAATACCTGCCGTTTCAGAGCACCAGCAAATCGAGGATCTTACAATAACCTGGACGACTGGACCGATTTTGTACGATTTATTGCAATAAAATGACGGGAAACGTTGTATTGGTGGTTAAAGAATTTTCTAACTGTAACCTACGTGTTATGAAAGTGTTACGAAAGTATGCCGTTTCAAGACAAAGGCACATTGATCTTTCATCAAAAACACATTGGTCTTGGTATGATTTGTTCTAATTAAATAGCATTTGATAACAGATCTGCGACTGAAACATTCAGAATATAATAACATACAAAATAATGTAGTGTATTATAGAAGCTCAACGTAGCGCAGTGTACGAGTTACGGAGTGGTATTTGATGTGTAGGTAGTTTGTGTCCCATTATATCCAAGTTTTTCAGTCATACTGACGTTCTGTAATATATTCTGAGACTCTCTTAGTAATTTAGTAGAAGTATATTCTATGTTATGTAAATACAAATGTGAGCTTTCTGATCAGAGTGTTTGCTCGATTGGTTTTATCTACATGAGAGTTGGCACTACTTGCAATAAAAAAATTTGTACGTTGTTGTTTCTGGCCTTGTACTTCACATGTTCGAAAAAGTCTCATACTGATCAGAAGCAACGATCAAGTAAGGATCGCGTTACTAAAAGATGAAACAATTTTTGTCTTATGGAGAAGGCTATTGTAAATTTGTGGCACTGAGAACTTAAAGTACACAGTCATCAGTTTTGAGATTTTAGCGTGTATATATGCTCCTGACATTTTTTGATCTTATAGTGAACCAGCTTTAACTATACCTCTACTCCCACATTGTCTTCGGAACTTTTATGGAAAGCTGTCTCACCGATTTCTCGGATATTCATTTCCATATGGGCCCTACGTCCAAACCATAATTTTGTTACTTGGCGCTTGTTCTTTGTACTCTAGGATTGCCAACATAGTGTGTACGTGTTGTACATCGTAGCAGCATTTCTTAATCAGAAGCCAATCGGCAGTTTTATCTGAATCTCAAGTCACAGAATGGGCTTCATAACAATAATGATAATGAGGTTCGTGAAGTGTTGGATTAGGTCATAATTGTGTGTGTGGTGCATTTGGCTTCTATTCTGTATGTTCTGATTCTAGTTTGACTTTAATCACAAACTTTACGACCGTCAAAAGACACTATTGTCACTAGGCTATTTATGGAAATTTTGTGGATTAAGTTTAATAATAAATATAATCTTAAATATTGATTAATATTTCATAACATAAAGTGGGTACATTAATTTTTCATAGGAAGTATACGATATCCAGACCTGGTTAAAACACAGTTTAGACTTATGACACTGATGATTTGTCTATAAATTTGATTTTGACAAACATATACTCTTCTCATCAATTTGTATCTGTGCTTTGGGCCCTTATGGTTTTGAGTGCTTCATTTGTACCACAAGATCTGTAATCTGATGTCCTTACTGACTTGACACTGAAGTCTCCTTTTTGCCTTATAACATGTTCACGGCTGCTGAAGTCTTTATTTATGTACAGTGTGTTACAGACTGAACAACATGCCTAGCGTATGGACAAGTATGGGTATGTCTTGGGGAACTTTGTCAAATGTCGTCAAATATTTGATGAAATCTAGGACCTCGATGTAGATTTGATCAAAGAAGTCGCTTGTCTTCTGTTCACTGCAATGCGACATGTTACCACGTGAAGCGCTAGCATCAGAGCAGCGTTCTGTCATTTGTAGTGTTTTTATAAACATTGCCGGTAAATACTATTGGTGTGTACCGACAACTACAAAATTAATAGAAATGTTTGAAGCTGATGAGGCGCTTTACAACCTGAGGCAACCTGAATATTAAAAATAGATTAAGGAGATTGGAGACCTGACTTAACCTAACCTAACTCTCTCCTGTAGCAAGAAATCGGAGTGTTACAGTGAGCCTGTCTTCTGTAGACATAGCACATAGCAGTTCTTGAGTGAGCATTGTGATTCGTGATATGAGGATACACATCACTGAGCACATACACAAATGTATGCTAATCCATTCTTAAGTAATTGATGTACGTCTTTTCGTCCTCCACTATAAGCTCACGTAACAAGTTTTGTTGAATTAATTTATCGTGTCGTCGTAAAACCCAGATACGTTTCCTTCCCCCCCCCCCCCCCCCCCCCCCCCGCTTCTCTTCCGCATGTACATGCAACTGCTGCTGTTAATAACAAGTTGTTGTTGTCAGCCATCTTGAACTTTGACGAAAAATATGATGACAGTGTAATACTCCCTTTTAGCGCCACGTCAAAGATCTTTGTCAAATATATTTGACGAATATTTGATCACATCTTTGATCAAATCTTTGACAAAGAAATTTGATAGTGTAATAACGGCCTTACTACAGTTAACGTAGTAATTTCAAGCCTGTCCATTTCAGAAACAGACATTGCGATTTCCGAACCAGATACAGCTAGCAACTGCCGCTAAGGGTATACAACGTTGAGGCACAAGTGCTGCCTGAGAATTCAGTAGCATGGTGAAGACGGAGTCAGCGCGTTGCATGTTGAATGCCACCCCCCACCCCACCCCCCCAACCCCCAATGCCAAGCCCCATGTGACGATGGCTTCAGCGACGGTGCTTACGGTAAATACTTTCCGCACGCACTGAGCGGCTGCTCCGCCGAGTATGCTGGTGCAGCGGCCAGGGAGCGGCGGTATGCAGGGGCAGGTAGAAGGGCCGGCCGCTACCTGCGCCGGACAATGGCGCGACCGCAGAGAGGCGCGCCGGCTGTCTGGGGAATCCCCGAGTCCCCAGTCGCCAGGGAGTGCCGCCACGGTGTCGCGACTCCAGATCGTCCACGCCTCCTCCGGCTGCGCGTCCTCTGCTGAAGGCAGGAAGACAACAAAAGGACGAAGGCCAGTGGGCCATTGAGAGGACTCGACGAGGGAGCGGAACGGCGGGTCACGTGTGGTAACCCGACGCCAGCAGCCAGCGACAATGCGGGCCGGCAGCGGGATGACGCGCCGGGGTAAGGCAGCAGGCGAGCAGGGGGAACAAACGTAAACAAAGGACTTCTTCTGTCACTTATCTTCATCTGTACCTGTACTCCACCGTGTGTGTGGGGCGAAAGGCTCTTCTGGTTCCTCCATAGGCCCTTCCCACCCCACCCCCTCCACACACACACACACACACACACACACACACACACACACACACACACACATGCCGTTTTCTCCTGTCCTTTCCGCAAGTAGAGCTTGGGAAGGACGACTGTCATTGAGACGCCTTATGAGCTGCTTGTGGTGGTTACTTGAGACTGTCCGCTGTATTGGAGGCGGTCTCTTCTTATTGGCTCTGAGCACTATGGGACTCAACTGCTGAGGTCATAATTCCCCTAGAACTTAGAACTACTTAAACCTAACTAACCTAAGGACAACACACACATCCATGCCCGAGGCAGGATTCGAACCTGCGACCGTAGCGGTCGCGCGGTTCCAGACTGTAGCGCCTAGAACCGCTTGGCCACATAACACTGAATATTAGAAAGTATGTTTCTATTTAAAAAGTAGCAGAACCTATTAGAAACGCAAAGGTTAGTAAAAAACTATTCTGAGATCCAGTGAGACGCAAACCAGCAACACATCAATTGACACCTTACAATTCCATAGCGCTGTTCATTATGCTATACCGACCATGAATAATTTACAGTACTTCGCATTTTACCATCTCCTGAAAGCTTTCATCGTATACAGGGTTTTACAAAAAGGTACGGCCAAACTTTCAGGAAACTTTCCTCACACACAAATACAGAAAAGATGTTATGTGGACATGTGTCCAGAAACGCTTAATTTCCATGTTAGAGCTCACTTTAGTTTCATCAGTATGTACTTCCTCGATTCACCTCCTGTTGGCCCAATTGAAGGAAGGTAATGTTGACTTCGGTGCTTGTGTTGACATGCTACTCATTGCTCTACAGTACTTGCATCAAGCACATCAGTACGTAGCATCAACAGGTTAGTGTTCATCACGAACGTGGTTTTGCAGTCAGTGCAATGTTTACAAATGTGGAGTTGGCAGATGCCCATTTGATGTATGGATTAGCACGGGGCAATAGCCGTGGCGCGGTACGTTTGTATCGAGACAGATTTTCAGAACGAAGGTGTCCCGACAGGAAGACGTTCGAAGCAATTGATCGGCGTCTTAGGGAGCACGGAAAATTCCAGCCTATGACTCGCGACTGGGGAAGACCTAGAACGACGAGGACACCTGCAATGGACGAGGCAATTCTTCGGGCAGTTGACGATAACCCTAATGTCAGCGCCAGAGAAGTTGCTGCTTTACAATGTAAAGTTGACCACGTCACTGTGTGGAGAGTGCTACGGGAGAACCAGTTGTTTCCGAGCCATGTACAGCGTGTGCAGGCACTACCAGCAGCTGATTGGCCTCCACGGGTACACTTCGGCGAATGGTTCGTCCAACAATGTGTCAATCCTCATTTCAGTGCAAATGTTCTCTTTACGGATGAGGCTTCATTCCAACGTGATCAAATTGTAAATTTTCACAATCAACATGTGTGGGCTGACGAGAATCCGCACACAATTGTGCAATCACGTCATCAACACAGATTTTCTGTGAACGTTTGGGCACGCATTGTTGGTGAAGTCTTGATTGGGCCCCATGTTCTTCCACCTACGCTCAATGGAGCACGTTATCGTGATTTCATACGGCATACTCCATCTGTGGTGCTAGAACATGTGCCTTTACAAGTACGACACAACATGTGGTTCATGCACGATGGAGCTCCTGCACATTTCAGTCGAAGTGTTCGTACGCTCCTCAACAACAGATTCGGTAACCGATGGATTGGCAAAGGCGGACCAATTCCATGGCCTCCACGCTGTCCTGACCTCAACCCTCTTGACTTTCATTTATGGGTGCATTTGAAAGCTCTTGTCTACGCAATCCCGGTACCAAATGTAGAGACTCTTCGTGCTCGTATTGTGGACGGCTGTGATACAATACGCCATTCTCCAGGGCTGCATCAGCGCATCAGGGATTCCATGCGACGGAGGGTGGATGCATGTATCCTCGCTAACGGAGGACATTTTGAACATTTCCTGTAACAAAGTCACGCTGGTACGTTCTGTTGCTTTGTGTTTCCATTCCATGATCAATGTGATTTGAAGAGAAGTAATAAAATGAGCTCTAACATGGAAAGTAAGAGTTTCCGGACGCATGTCCACATAACATATTTTCTTTCTTTGTGTGTGAGGAATGTTTCCTGAAAGTTTGGCCGTACCTTTTTGTAACACCCTGTATGAGTTTTTAACTGACATTGACTTATAACAAATTGTACGAAAAACAATGCGTTTCTGATGGGCCCTTAATGCGAAATGCCTTGTAAGGCATAATACGCCAGTTCTTTAGCCACCAATACACTGAGGCGACTAAAGTCGTGGAATACTTTCTAATATCGTGTGGAACGGCCCTTTGGCTGGCGTAGTGCAGCAGGTCGACGTGGCATGGACTCAAAAAAGTCGTTGGACGTCCCCTTCAGAAGTATCGAGCCGTGCCGCCTCTGCAAGCGTCCGTAATTGCGAAAGTGTTGGAGGTGCAGGATTTTGAGTAAGAACTGACCCCTCGATTATGTCCCATAGATGTTCAATGGAATTCGTGTAGAGCAATCTGGGTGGCCAGACCATTCACTGCATTCTTCAGAATGTTCTTCAAACTGACCGAGAAAATTGTGGGCCGATGGCATGGCACACTGTCATAAAAAAAAATTCCGTCGTTATTTGTGAACATGACGGTAGTGGAGCAAAGCCACCACGAGCACATTCTGTTAGTGCGGGATGCCCACATCGGGGCCAGGTATGCACCCAGGGACAAACCTATTGTTCTCCTTTGATTGACAAGTACCTAACTTACTGTTCTCCTTTGATTAACAGGTCATTAACCTATTGTTGTTCTTTGATTGACAGGTCCTTAATCTATAGTTCTACTGAAAAGATCCTTCCTTTTGACTGACAGGCCCCCACTCCCCCTCTCCCCCGACCCTCAGGAAACCTCACCCTCGATGCTACAGGTGCACTTTCAGGTCTGAGTTTTTGGAACAGCCCTCTCCCTCTTATCAATGTGATTCACTACTTAATTAAATTGATCAAATAATTAACCTCTCCCTCTCTGGTAAACCCCCTCCCCTCTCACCCTTCCTCCTAGAAATTGGTGGGAAAAAGACTCAGTTGATTGGTCATTCGGAAGGAATATTGTTTAAACAATTTGGACAACGTATAGAATATTGTTATTTATGGCAGTGTATAGAATATAGTTTCTTTATTTAGTTAAGGAATTTGCCCGGAAATCGATTTCTATGTATGGAATATGGTTTAAAGCATCTAGTTAATGTGTGGAATACTTCTTATTTAAACAATTTAGGGGATTCAAGGCAGTGTATGGAATACAGTCTATTTACTTATTTAAAGAGTTTTTCAGGACATCGATCACCGCCACCACCACACAATCCACGCCCCCCTCCCCCCCTCTCCCTGGCCACTCTACCTGGAAACTGGCAGCTCTACAGTGGAGGGGAAGCAACTCACGAAGGGAAATTCGAGGGTATATTATTCATTTATATATTAAAAAACCAGTTTGTGGGACCTGGATTTCACTTGCTCATCATTCTCTGCTGTTTGGAAAGATGTAGGTCTTGTGAGAAGTAATGACATCGTTCGCATTTCTTTTTTGTTCTGATTGCTGAAGGAATACCGTCATGAGCCACATCACACATAATTACACGCAGTTAAAGTTTTTCAGTCACGAAGCATTCACTACCCGCCGTACCCTGTCCACGGGGCCACAAGTGACTCTACTGCACCTCCCAGGAATCAGGAGGCGTCAGCGGCCACTGAGAAGTGATGATGCGGCGCGGCCTTCAGCTGCAGAACCACGTGGAAGTGTCAGTTTGGATCCTACAAGGATGAGGTGGTGGTATCCCCTTGATACATCAAACCTGAGAAATACTATCGAAATATGTGTTCAACTCTGCACAGTTGCTGGTGAGATGACGCCAAGCTATCTGGCTACTGTGGCCGAGCGATTCTAGGTGCTTCAGTCTGGAACTGCGCTGCTGCTACGGTCGCAGGTTCGAATCCTGATCGGGTGTGGATGCCTGTGATATCCTTTGGTTAGTTAGGTTTAAGCAGTTCTAAGTCTAGGGGACTGATGACCTCAGAGGTTAAGTCCCATAGTGCTTAGAGCCCTTTGAACCATTTTTTTTACGCCGAGCTGTGGGTCCAGTGCTGTAGAAATCTGTTCCAATTCTTCCCAGAGTAGCTCATGATGCATTGTTCCTAGTGATCCTAATGGGACATGTGACCCGCGTCCAGCCATTCATGCGAGTTTACCTGCCCAGCGTGGCCTGATACATCGCCACAAAATGTTAGCACAGTGACTCACCATTGTAGGTGCATCTAAAAGGTCCTCAATCTTGTACTGACGCCACAAGTCATGTTATCGAAATCTGTTCCAATGCTTCCCAGAATACCACAGGGTGCACTGCTCCTATCACTCCTAACAGAACATCAGAGACGCCTCCCGCCACACATGTATTTGTTGTGACTGACATCTCCCTGCAAGTCCATTGTCAAGCACAAACTATATGCATAGTGGCTCAACCGCACAGGCACATCTAAAAGGTTCTCAATGTTATACTGTCATCACATGGCTATGTAAATAAGAGCCAAGTCGACCTCTCGAAAACTGTAAAATGTCTCGTAGTTAACAGTCGCTTTTGTAGGAGCATTCGTGATGTCTCAGGTTTTCCGCAAGGAAATTCTTGTCCGAACAGAACCTGTTTACGAAAATAGCCCAGAATAACGCCTAATGTATTCCTCCTAATTCATTCCTCCTGATGGTCCTAACGTGGCACCCAGTCCATCATGTGTCACCCTTACTGGAAGTCGTTAAGTCCTGCTTTCAACAAACATCTCCAAAATTCTAATGTTCTCACCGATAGATAAAGGCTCCTATGCCCCGGCACAAAGGATGTCTTGAGAATGAATGGAGCATTATGATCGGCTCTATGAATTTACCCACCAAATTAATGATGTTGCTGGTGTGGGAGCACTGAATACATTTTCTTTCTGCAGACAAGATGTAAGTAGGCTGCCTAGGTTTTTTTATTGGTAACGCCACGTAGCACTCTGTACGAAAATCACTGGCTGTGCTGTCTGCAGTCTGTGGCTAGTTTGCATTGTTGTCTGCCATTGTAGTGTTGGGCAGCGGCAGCTGGATGTTAACAGCGCGTAGCGTTGCGCAGTTGGAGGTGAGCCGCCAGCAGTGGTGGATGTGGGGAGAGAAATGGCGGAGTTTTGAAATTTGTAAGACTGGATGTCATGAACTGCTATGTATATTATGACTATTAAGGTAAATACATTGTTTGTTCTCTATTAAAATCTTTCATTTGCTAACTATGCCTATCAGTACTTAGTGCCTTCGGTAGTTTGAATCTTTTATTTAGCTGGCAGTAGTGGCGCTCGCTGTATTGCAGTAGTTCGAGTAACGAAGATTTTTGGTGAGGTAAGTGCTTTGTGAAAGGTATATGTTAATGTTAGGCAGGGCCATTCTTTTGTAGGGATTATTGAAAGTCAGAATGCGTTGCGCTAAAAATATTGTGTCAGTTTAGCAATGATCAGAATAAATAAAGAGAGAAATGTCTGAGTACGTTCAGTTTTGCTCAGCTGTTTGAAAATCAAATAACGTAAGGGGTTTACCAGCACAGTAATTCACTAATTTTTCTAAGGGGACGATTCGTATGTCGACCCTTAGACGAGGATACCTCACTAGAATCTTCTGATTTTTTCTTGTACTTTGTGCAATTAGTGTAGCTATTGTTTATTGCTAGCGCATAATTATAGAGAGAATTTCCTTTGTATTTGTAGTTTTTCATTGTTGTACAGTAAAACAGTTGTGGCATGCATGTAGATTTGCACCAAGTATTTCGCAGCTGCACTAGCAATTAACGAGATATTACTTTCAGTGCTATGTAAATGTGGTTTTTTTTTATTTTCCTCTTCAAATTGTGCTTTTCTGTGTTATCGTGTGAAATATTGCAACAATAATGGCGTGTGAAAAACGTAATACTAGGCTCCAAAGTAAACTGAGAAATGACAGTGAAGACGAAATCAGTGTGTTAGCGCCACCGAGTAATGAATTAACTAATGTTCAAAGTAGTAATTTGGTAATTGTACATAGGGAAATGGAGCGGGCGGCAAATAATGGTGTAGACAGTGAAACAAGTAGTGAACAGGGAAGCATTATCGATCGGTCGGTCGGCAACAGCTCACCTCAGGAATCCGAAATGACAGAATACAATATTGCAAATACTGTAGACTCAGGTTTTGGGTCCTCACCGTTTTCTCAAATGAGTCAAGACACATTTTCTGCTTGTCAAAATGTGAATGTTGCCGGTGAAAATGCACTGCCAAAAAGCATAGAGAAACAGATTCCAGACACTAATACATTATTATTGCAATTAATACAACAAATGGAACAAAATCAGAGACAAACACAGCAAAAGCTTCAAAAGTTAGACACAATGGAACCAAATCAGAGACAAACACAGCAAAAGCTTCAAAAGTTGGACACAATGGAACAAAATCTTCGGAAGTTAGACACCACGCTTGAACAAACACGTGAAGATTTAACTACTGAGTTACATAACATTGAATCGAAACGTCAAAAAGTCTGTAATGACGTAAAAACACAAATTTTTTAGCATTTTCAACCTATTTTTTCGCGGTATGAAAATGCACTACAGAATCACGAAGCAGCCATAAAAGAACTGCAAACTATTGTTCATGAAAATCACGACACCTTGCAAGCTAAAATTGACTCAGTTGTATCTACCGATTCGGTTACGCAACTTGCAAAAACTCAGGAAAACTTAAAGGACACAGCAGATAGTCTGCAACTTGGTTCAAAAAAACACACTGAGGAAATAAGTACACTATCGGAGAAAGTAGCCGAACTTTTGGATCAGTTCACTAACTTATCTACAAAGGTAGATGATGATCTGAATGACACAAGACCTGTAGCCGTCACTGACGCAGAAGAGTATGAACAAATTAAGAAATTCAAACAAAATCAGAATCAAATTGATACGCAACACAAAAAAGAAATCCGGGAAGTAAAAGATAAGTTGGCACAAGTAATACAAAAATTACATATTTCAGAGGACACTCGCGTTCCAATACGGGAAGAGGGACATAGAAATACGGAACAGCCACAAAATAATAACACGGGGTACTTCGGCAAGGCACGCCCAATTTTGAGATGGAACCGCCGAAACGAAGTAACAATGACCGATATACGACTCGCCGACATGATGATTTTGACTATAAGCTGTTCATTACTACACGTAAATTCAAAACATTTAAGAATTCCGGCAACGACATTCATCTACAAGCGTGGCTTCATCAATTCTCTCATTGTTTTCCTCCCAACTGGTCATTAGAGCACAGATTAGAATTTATGTGTGGCTATGTAGAGAATGAACCAGCTGTAAGAATGTGATCTGTCATTCACGATTATCACAGTGAAGGAGAATTTTATCATGCCTTCCTCTCAGCATATTGGTCTCAAGCTACACAAGACCGAGTAAAACATAGCATCATAATGATGAAACATTTCGAACAATCTGAATTTTCCAGTCTTGTGAAATATTTTGAAGACATGTTGCACAAGAATCAGTACCTGTCAAACCCATACAGCCCCTCAGAACTCATGCGCATTTGCTTAATCAAATTACCTGAACATTTTTGACATATTATTTTGGCAGGACGTTGCAAAGACGACATTGAAGCTTTTCAGGGACTCTTACAAGAATTAGAAATTGACACTGACAACCGCGGAATCCGAAAACAGGAACACAACAATTACAGGTCACATCCGTCGCAATTCCGCGATGAAAGAAATAATAACTGGACACGACAAGGCTATTCTCACAACACAAATCGTAACTAAAACAGACACCACCCGTAAGACAACTGCTGGCAGAGTAGTAATAATTACAGGGAAAGATCACCTCTCCGCGGTAGTGACTATCACAGAGACAATCAGACAAACAGACAATATGGGAACCAAAATAATTATTATCAAGGGAGACAGAATAACTTTAGACGCAACAGTCCAGCGCGCAGTTACGATTCAGGGAGAAATTCTCCACCACGTGACCGACAAGAAAGAAACTATGGAATCTACCGACATGACGACAAACGATATGATCGTAACGACAGACCTGAATTGCATCAGAACTGGCGAGATTGAAACAGGGCAGGACCCTCTCGACAAGGTGAATTTGTAGAAGATAGGTCTGCAAATCCCAATAACGACGCACGCCAGCAAAGACACAATAGGCAATGACTCATACTGCTGGCAGACACAAAAAGTATTTATGAAACTGACGACGCAGCTGCCGTAGCTAGTAATTACGTAAAAATGGAAGACATTAGGGCCATCTTACTCCAGGAAAACGACGTAAAACATAACAACATTGCATATCCTGTGATTCACATTACAGTAAATGACGTAAAATTTACGGCAGTACTTGACTCTGGCAGTCCCATTTCAGTAATTAGTGAAACAGCCTTTAGCAAATGCAACAAATCGAACGATTGCCCCACACTTCCGTCAGGTAAGATTAAAGTACAAGCTGCAATCTTTGGAAAAAGTGTAGATGTACACCAACAAACCAACTTAGAACTCTTTTGTCAAAGCCACAACTTCTCTATGAACTTTCTTGTTGTTCCATTATTGTCGACGTAAATTATATTGCGAGTAGACTTTTTGAATGAATACAAAGCAATCTTAAACTTTCACGATGTTGAAATAAGTTTAGAGAAAGAAATAGCTTTGAAATTTGAAGATTGGCTCTCAAACCATGACGAGGAAATTAATCGGCTTTACCTTCTGTTAGACAACAGTTCGGAATTTTCTACGGAACTAGACACTAACAATCACTCTGCAAGTACTGACAGGGATGATATCGACGGCATATTTGATACTAATGAGTTAATTCAGAATAAAATTCAAACAATTGAGAATTATAATGACACTGATAGGCAGGACCTTTTTGAGATTTCACAAGCACATTCCACAGTTTTTACTCACAAAACAGGAACAATCAAGGGATTTCAATACCAAGTTCGTGTTCGTGAGCATACTAAATTTTGTGTTAGATCATACGTAATTCCAGCACATTATAGGGACCGTGTGAGAACGGAAATACAATCTATGCTTTACGAGGGCATTATTGAGCCTGCAGTAAGCTCATACAACAATCCATTACATGTTGTTGAGAAGAAAAAGGGATCGATCAGACTTGTCTTAGATTGGAGACAAGTCAATACTATCATCATTCCTGAAACAGAAAGGCCGCAAACGTTAGAAGAACTTCTTCAAAATTTTAATGGTGTAAAAGTGTTGTCTTCTATTGATCTCAGACCCAGCTTTTATCAGATCGAATTTCATCCAGAATGTAGAAAATACACAGCTTTCCTTTGTTTCGGCGTTTGTTATCAGTTTCGGAAACTTCCTTTTGGTTTGAACATTTCTTCGGTAGCATTCATTCGCGAGTTAAATTCCATATTACCTGTGTTCTTAAAACGTCACATCACCTTATATGTGGACGAATTTCTGATAGCAGAAGCCTCATGGGAACAACATAATCGCATCCTCAACAGCGTGGTACATACTTTTGCAGAATCTGGAATTACAGTAAATTTGGAAAAGTCTGAATTCGGTAGGACAAAGATGACGTTTTTGGGACATATTACACTCCTGGAAATGGAAAAAAGAACACATTGACACCGGTGTGTCAGACCCACCATACTTGCTCCGGACACTGCGAGAGGGCTGTACAAGCAATGATCACACGCACGGCACAGCGGACACACCAGGAACCGCGGTGTTGGCCGTCGAATGGCGCTAGCTGCGCAGCATTTGTGCACCGCCGCCGTCAGTGTCAGCCAGTTTGCCGTGGCATACGGAGCTCCATAGCAGTCTTTAACACTGGTAGCATGAAGCGACAGCGCGGACGTGAGCCGTATGTGCAGTTGACGGACTTTGAGCGAGGGCGTATAGTGGACATGCGGGAGGCCGGGTGGACGTACCGCCGAATTGCTCAACACGTGGGGCGTGAGGTCTCCACAGTACATCGATGTTGTCGCCAGTGGTCGGCGGAAGGTGCACGTGCCCGTCGACCTGGGACCGGACCGCAGCGACGCACGGATGCACGCCAAGACCGTAGGATCCTACGCAGTGCCGTAGGGGACCGCACCGCCACTTCCCAGCAAATTAGGGACACTGTTGCTCCTGGGGTATCGGCGAGGACCATTCGCAACCGTCTCCATGAAGCTGGGCTACGGTCCCGCACACCGTTAGGCCGTCTTCCGCTCACGCCCCAACATCGTGCAGCCCGCCTCCAGTGGTGTCGCGACAGGCGTGAATGGAGGGACGAATGGAGACGTGTCGTCTTCAGCGATGAGAGTCGCTTCTGCCTTGGTGCCAATGATGGTCGTATGCGTGTTTGGCGCCGTGCAGGTGAGCGCCACAATCAGGACTGCATACGTCCGAGGTACACAGGGCCAACACCCGGCATCATGGTGTGGGGAGCGATCTCCTACACTGGCCGTACACCACTGGTGATCGTCGAGGGGACACTGAATAGTGCACGGTACATCAAAACCGTCATCGAACCCATCGTTCTACCATTCCTAGACCGGCAAGGGAACTTGCTGTCCCAACAGGACAATGCACGTCCGCATGTATCCCGTGCCACCCAACGTGCTCTAGAAGGTGTAAGTCAACTACCCTGGCCAGCAAGATCTCCGGATCTGTCCCCCATTGAGCATGTTTGGGACTGGATGAAGCGTCGTCTCACGCGGTCTACACGTCCAGCACGAACGCTGGTCCAACTGAGGCGCCAGGTGGAAATGGCATGGCAAGCCGTTCCACAGGACTACATCCAGCATCTCTACGATCGTCTCCATGGGAGAATAGCAGCCTGCATTGCTGCGAAAGGTGGATATACACTGTACTAGTGCCGACATTGTGCATGCTCTGTTGCCTGTGTCTATGTGCCTGTGGTTCTGTCAGTGTGATCATGTGATGTATCTGACCCCAGGAATGTGTCAATAAAGTTTCCCGTTCCTGGGACAATGAATTCACGGTGTTCTTATTTCAATTTCCAGGAGTGTATTTCTTCTGAAGGCATTCAGCCAGATCCTGAAAAGTTAGAAACAGAGCCATTCCAGTTCCATCCACAAAAAAACAAGTCCGCAGTTTTCTAGGTCTCGTAAATTTTTACCATCGTTTTCTGAATATGCAAATTCTAGTTCCACCAAAACTTTGTCCTCTCACTGGAAAAAATACTATTTGGAACTGGGATGAACAAGCACAGTTGGAATTCAATTCTTTGAAAGAATCGCTATTTAACGCGCCAATACTAGCTCATCCAGATCTGTCACAAGATTTCTGCCTTAGCACGGATTCTTCTAAAGTCTGTTTTGGTGCCCATTTATTTCAAGAAGCCACAGAAAATGACACTACTGTTCAGAAAACCATTGCTTTTGCTAGCCGAGTGCTAACAAAAATCTGAAAAAAATTGTTCCGTTGCTGAATTAGAAGCTTTAGCTATCGTTTGGGCATTTAACAAATTCCGTTTCTTTCTTTCTGGTAAGCACGTAAAAGTATACAGTGATCATCGTGCATTACAATTTCTTATGTCTTCAAAATTAAATCATGGCTGGTTAAAACGTTGGGCATTGTTTCTGCAAGAATTCCACTTCACTATAGTCTACATTCCCGGCAAGGAGAACATTGTTGCGGACACACTGTCACGCGCACCGGCTGGGCTTGAGAAAAGTAACACAGAAGGCAACCTCGAGAAAAATTTCAGTATTCTTTACATTCAGAAACTCGCCTTGGAAAACTTCATCTCCACATCTTTAAAGGACATTGCTCATGAACAAGATAAAGATCCGATTTGGAAAGACATCAAAAGTAAATGGCATGAAAAGACACTCACTCAGATTTGGCATTATTATCTGGTTAGAAACAACATACTCTTCAAACGCTGCACTGTTGATGACAAGCTATGGGTACTTTGCATTCCAGATGATTTTGTTAATAAGCTCATTTGGTACATTCATTTCAGCTACGCACATTTTGGTCCACGAATATGTTATCATATTCTTCGAACGACTTGTTATTTTAACAATATGGAAAAGAGAATTCGAAGAGTCTTGTCTATTTGTAAACTTTGTCAAAAGGCGAAACCATCTACTATCTCACATCGTGCTGTGTTGTTTCCTATCATTCCTTCTAAATTAAAAGAATTTGCTGCTGTTGATCTCTTGGGACCCCTTGTCAGAACATCGAATGGATTTTCGTACGTTCTAGTCGCTGTTGAACTTCAAAATTTGTTTCTTTCACTCCGTTACCTAAAGCCACTGGACGGTCTGTATCCAACGCATTTGTCAAAAATTTCTTACGTGAAGTTGGCCACGTTGCTAAAGTCATTTCAGATAACGGACCGCTATTCAGACCTGCTGTTTGGTCACGCATGCTTCGGAATCATAAAATCAAACCTGTTTTTATTTCATTGGACTCACCACATTGTAACCCATCTGAACGGATTATGAAAGAAATCAATAAGCTTTGCAGACTTTGTCACAGAAAGCATCAGCATTGGGACAGATATTTACACTTATTTCAAAATGTGCTGAATGTAATGCCTCATGACTCCACTGCTTTACCACCTACTCTTGTACTGAAGAATGAAGAACCATCGAACAGAATCAGAGAGCTTGTACCTTTCCCAAATGCACGCAAACTTCGACACAAAGACATAATTGATTTGGCTATTAAAAATATAAAATCTGCAGCAGACAAAAGGAGAAAACTACACGGTAAAGCAAATGCAAAGAAATTATATATTGGTCAGAAAGTTCTCATTAAAGCTCATTCATTGTCACATAAGAAGAAACACTTGAGTCACAAATTCTTTCTAGTTTACAATGGACTTTACAGAATCCAACGTATACCACATGATAATTGCGTTGAATTTGAAGCTCTGCATACTAGGAAGAGTAAAGGTTTACACAACATTTCACATGTAAAACCGTTTATTGAAAGATAATCTGCTTTTTAACTTTTGTCTTTGCCATAAAATTTTTCACTTCACATTTCTAGTATGCATTGTCAGACTTAGAAACTGTTACCATGCAACCATGTTTGAAGTTAAATATCCAATCAAAAACCAAGAGAGCTTATTTCAACAGAAATTACGAATGCATTGTTATAGTGAACAGACGACACAGTGTTGTTATTTGTACATTCTTGCTTGTTAGTTGCACGATTACGTAACGACTATAAGGCTCACATACTTAGAACATGTCCCAGTACTGCTAATGAGATTTTAATGCAACATTTTGGTTTACTTGAAAGTACATTTTGGATTTAAAGTACGTTCTGTGACATAGCAGATGGCACAGTGGTTAGTTTATGTGACAGCTACACGATTTTATCACGACGCTACTAATGAGTGACAATTTACATTGTTGCTTTTGCGGTGTATCTGTTTTATATCTGCACAGTTTTTCTGTATTATTCTGGACAGTAAAACATGTTTTAGTAGTAACATTTGTGGGAAATTGTACGTAATAACTACGATATCTATACGCAGAGCATTTCGCTTTTGTTTATTACGGGGTAAATACATTGACTTCCACAGAACTTTGCTTACGGACGACGATAATTACGACACTTGGCACATTCTTTACCCTCAAGTAATGACTGATATTATGTTACAACAAGAAGCACAATTTAGCGCGGCAGTACACGTATTTGAGTGATTAATTTTGTACTTAAAACATTTATTTTTAAAGATTATCAATTACAATGATACGAAGGTTTTCTGTGATACATTTCATTCCATTGGTGTAATCTGTAACACCTGAGGCTATAATTACATTAATCCTCAGGGGGGTACACACATACTCTGTGTACCATGTGCGTGGCAAACACAAGGAGCCCTAGCTAATATGGTATTTGCTTATACAACTTTACACATCGGTACCATATTCCTCTAAAACAGAATTACACAGCTGTCTGATTATTTGACAGAGAAACAAACATGTTTTTACTACATCAGTGACACACGTTTACACAAATACACAGTTGGATAACTTCACACTTATGAAACTATGTTTTGTCTGTACTTTGTGAACTGTTCATATATTTTTCGGAACCATTGTGATACTATGAGAGCGTTGAATGATGTATTTGGTAAGGGAGCATGACTTTTAAATTACGTTGGAGGTAGATGACACTACTGAAATGAGCAGAGAATTTTTTTCGGTTTTGACATTATTGCAGAAAGCTACGACGTTTTTGAGATTTCACTGAGGTGTTATGATGTTATTTTTATGACGACGATGTGTATTATGCTGTTGAGGTATGTTTTTTGATCAATAAGCTGAAGCTATATGAGGAATTTGATTATGCTACATATTTATTATGATGAAATATTGAAGAATTGTTGACGAATATGTATATGTGTAATAAGGTAAGGAATAATGAGTAGTGATTAGGGACTCTGACTTGTGAAAAAGTATGTTAGAAACTAAGAATCGTACTTTAAGAGTTATGAAATGTGTTTAAATGCGTGAATGTATCACAATGCCGACGAAAATTTTTTGGACACTGTTATATTTATAGAAATTTGTTTCTATAGATTTTAAACGCAAGTATTTCGACCTGTGAAATTTTATTTGTATCAAACTGTCACTGTAGCGGAAACTGATGTCGTGAATATTTCGGTAAGGAAGGTAGGTCACTGTAAGCACCCAGCTGTGTGACAGTCGCCTGGAAAAAAGCCATTAGTGAGTACCTTTCAGAGGCACAGGTGGAGGAAAAAAGAGCGGCCATTAACCTTGCTATTGACATTCCTTTATAGAAAGCATCGCAAATACGACACACTCATTACTTGGAAAGATACTTACATCTGCACACCTGATTATGACAAGCATCTTTCTACGAGAGTTGAGAGAATTTCTACTAACTTATGAAATGCCATATGGTTAATGAATGATGTTTCATGTCGTCCTTTGTACATATTTGCTCATTTTCTTTAATATCTAGTTTCTAGCTGCACTGCAGCATTGGTTAAAATAAAATTTAATATATGTACTAACATAGTTATTTTATGCCTACAGATCCAGTCAATAAGAAATTTATGATCTACTTCCAAGAAAACGAGGGCACATAAATAGACATTTCCCTTCACAGGAATTGCATAAATAAGTTCTTTACGATTTGGTAACTTATCTGCTAGTGTAAGTTCTCGTGATGCATCACTCTAGTGTTAAGATGTGACATAGGTATTAGACATGGCCATTTTTAGTGTAATATTTTTTTCTGCTTGAGCTATGTCATGTTTAGATATCTGCTGTTTGCCAGGCACAGTGTTACTGAAATTGACTTTGTATTATTCTGTTAAGCCAGTTTTACTAATGATTTATTTTTATTGTTTGCTGCACATTGCCTTATATTAGTTGTAATATTGCATTTGCTTTGCTAATTTATATATATTGCTGCTTGCTTTGCCAATTTGCATTTTTTGTCATTGCTGTTTGTGTTAATTGTTTTATACTGCTGCATTTCCTAGTCCCTTAGTTTAGTATCTTAGCTCAGTAGATTTAAGTTAGCTTAAGAGGGGGGATACTAAATAACAAAACTAACTATGAAGAATAGGGAAATAATGCATTGAGAAGTTGTATGAAAAAGATTTGGGCAAAAATGAGTATTGTGCACTGAGAAATAATTATTTTTAAAGAAATATGAATAGAATACAGAAAGCAGGTTTAGATAGGACTGTTTGGGAATAATGATGAATGAAGGGAGATCTCCAAGAAGTAAAGAAAGTTTTGTTTGCAAAATACTGCAGTAAAACAAACCCTGTCCTTTCCTTTTGTATTATTCCGCTATGTGTCTGTGTACCTTGTGTATTTATGTTCTTCCTGTCTTTATATGTTTATCTGATAAGACTTATGTTGTAGAATTTTTCTAATACTCAGCTCATTAACTATGATGAGGAATACTGTTATCCTCAAATATAAGTTGCATTAATAATATGTTATTTACTTTGTAAAGATGTTAGACATTATTAATTCTGTTCTGTTTTAAAGCTCATATGTGAAATTAATGTTTCAAAAACTATTCTCATTATTTTATATATTTACTTATGTCATAATTCCTGTAACACTGATGTATATGTCTATTTCTATTCTTTTGTAAAGCCTGTATTACTACAAATGTTATCTGTATTATTATGTTTTTACTGATGTTTTCTGTATCTTTGTAACTCTATTCTCATGTTATAAAATTGTAATGCAAACCATTTCAGCAAATTAAGTAACTTGTAAGCATTCATTTCACTGCACACATTTCTGTTGGTCATAGTATATTCACAATATGTGCGAAGTTGGGACTGTTAGTGTTTGCACGTGTGTTAATAATTCAGCAAGGGACTGGTTAACAGCTTTGCTGGTTCTAAGGGCAATTCCAAAAACTTTGTGAGTGCACAAGTGGTGGTTTATGGACTTGCTATAATGTCCGCAAGACTCTTTGATGGTGATTGTGCACCTGCACAGTCGCCGCAGATGGCTGCTGGCCATCTCGACAAGGACTACAGCGGGTCTCCATCTTTGATGGCCCACCAATGCCATTATTTCTACAATGACTGCAGTGGGTCTGCACCTTTGATGTCCCACCAATACCATTATTTCTACAGCGACTGCAGTGGGTCTGCACCTTTGACGACCCACCAATACCAATATTTCTACAACGACTGCAGTGGGTCTTCACCTTTGATAGCCCACCAATACCATAATCTATGGACTGTGAGAAAATCTTTGCTTTTGACCAACAGTGTATCAATAAGTGTGTGCATTTGATTTCTTTGTCATTGTAATTATGAAAAATTTTTTCAAATCTGTATTGGCCACTGCCCAAAACAATTTGTAAAAATTTTTGTGGGGAGCATGGGGGCTACGTAAGTAGGCTGTTTAGGTTTTTTTATTGGTAACACTACGTAGTGCTCTGTATGAAAATCACTGGCTGTGTTGGGTGCAGTCTGTGGCTGGTTTTCATTGTTGTTGCCTATTGTAGCGTTGGGCTGTTGGATGTGAATGGCGCATAGCGTTGCGCAGTTGGAGGTGAGCCACCAGCAGTAGTTTTAGGGCGGGATAGAGATGGCGGAATTTTGAGAGCGGATAATCTGGACGTGTGTCCATCAGAGACAGTACATTTGTAAGACTGGATGTCATGAACTGCTATATATTTTATGACTTTTGAACACTATTAAGGTAAATACATTGTTTGTTCTCTATCAAAATCTTTCATTTGCTAACTATGCCTATAGTAGTTAGTACCTTTAGTAGATTGAATCTTTTATTTAGCTGGCAGTAGTGGCACTCGCTGTATTGCAGTAGTTCGAGTAACAAAGATTTTTGTGAGGTAAGTGATTTGTGAAAGGTATAGGTTAATGTTAGTCAGGGCCATTCTTTTGTAGGGATTATTGAAAGTCAGATTGCGTTGCGCTAAAAATATTGTGTGTCAATTTAAGCACAGTTATGTATAATTTTTCTAAGGGGACGTTTCAAAGACTTTCTGCAGCAAAACTCTTTTGTACAGATCGCCATATTGCACTGACAGTTAAACCATGCAAAAGTGACCTACAGATCATCAAATATGGAAAGACTCAAACTCAATTACACTCCTCTGCCACTGAGGATGGAAGCTTAAATATTAGAGCATGAAACTGATCTCAAACAGAACAGTATACCACTGCCTACTGTGTCGATGTAGTAAACATACAATTCGTATCCTGCACCTACAAAATCGCTTCTTTTGCATCATACATATACCTATCGACCACTAGACACCTGCACATATACCGCAAAGACAGACAGCACCATATATACTCCTCACAGCACTAGATATTTCCTGCGAGGTTGACCAGTTGCAAGTCACCTGCTCCGAATGCATGACCAGAGTGCCCTCAGTGGACCGAAGTCACTCTCAGAACTGTTGTAGAAGGACGTGCTCGTAGCTCCTGAGCCAAGAGATGTTACAGTTTCTGGCCCTGACCTGACAGCTTTCTACAGCATTCTACACCTTTCTCTGGACTCTGGGATTACTAGAACATATGTAATTACACATTATTTGCCAGAATATCATACCACCTACGTGATACTTCTCGATATCAAGCACACAGCAATTTCACTTTCATAGAAGTAGTATCGGCTGCAAAGTATAATTCTGAAAATATGGACTGGAAATTATTTCTCTAGAAACCCAAAAGTTTAGCGAGGTGTAGCATGCTATAAACCACTGAGTAACTAGAAACTTATCCCACCTGTGAAGACATTTACGTGAGAACTCGAAAAAATATGGAGAAAACTGATATTTCCACTTGCGAATACTGATGTCGGTGATGTAACAGATTCCGAATCATTTTTATAATTTGCAATGTCAACTAAGGTATTTCTCATGTCTAGAGAACCAGGAAACGTGACTTCCACCTGTCTTTCACCTTCTAGATGCTCACACCAAAATCGATATTCTCCCAACTAAATAAAGGTGCAGACTGTACAGAAGCAGTCAATCAGACCATTTACATGGGAGGGAATAATAGTCTAGTGCAAACACACGTGCATATTGAATCTTCTCAAATTTCCATGCGATCATGAAAGTTGTCCAATGCATACTAGGTATTAGTTTGCTGATCTGGCGTCTAGAGGACGAGATGGCTAGACTCCTGCATCCCAACAGGCCTGTCCATTTGGAAAGCTCCTACCGTTAGTTGGAAACGTGAATCATTCCCACCATATGCCAGAGGCACCACACACCAAGCACGCATAGACATAATCATCCTAGAAAACCAGCCACATATGTGTTTCATCACTGTACTTACTATTAAATATTACGATCCTGGTCTCGATTGGATGACATTCGACAATGAGCGAAGTATCGGAAATTCACCCTGCTGATGGCTGTGGCTCTGGAAATAGAAATATCTCTACCTTTCTTATGACCTGACATACTGTTCCCTTTGCTGTCAAAGTATTCCATGTCAAATCCATACCCTCCTTACAGCTGCACACAACCATTTCTTTTGCACGTGTTGGAACACACACACATATAAAATGGTTCAAATGGCTCTGAGCACTATGGGACTCAACTTCTGAGGCCATCAGTCTCCTAGAACTTAGAACTACTTAAACCTAACTAACCTAAGGACATCACACACATCCATGCCCGAGGCAGGATTTGAACCTGCGACCGTAACAGTCACACGGTTCCAGACTGAAGCACCTAGAACGGCTCGGCCACACCGCCCGGCCACACACATGTACTTTATAAGCCTGATGCTCAAGGTGAACCTGTCACGCATCCCTTACTACTAAGTATAATACTTGGTCAATAACTGATTGCTGGTGATACGAAATAATACTGACCGAAAATCCGTGATGGGTGGACATGTCTCATAATATTTTCTTGCAAGTGGTTCCACTGTGTTTTAGAAAGAAAAGCGTAATTGTCTTACAAACCGCCAGATAAAAACCACGTTCGCAGCAACCATACTACTATCACAATTGGTGTTGCTTCTACAGGTGCACACAAGTATCCATGTTAAAAGCTACACCGGCTTTATAAATCGAAGTATGGCATTACCTCCGAATGATGTGGTTTTTGCAGACAAACACTGCAACACTGAATATAGACAGTGATCTCCGGAGTGTATTTTATCAGACCAACAGTGCAGTTACATGTAGCCGACAGTGCAAACTCATGATAAATTCTTCGAATTTAGGAAGTGACTGGGCTAAGGAATGTGGTATGAAACTGGTATTTGCACCTCCCCTACGCCGGCCCTAGATATTTCTCCAGTATTTGTAACACATTCTGTCTCATTGCCACCTCAGAGGTTCGGTGATGTATCGACTGGGTTATAGGTGATGGTTGATTGAGAAGGATCACAAACAGTAAACGGTGTGCTGATTGAGGTCGTAAGAGATGTACACTAGCTTTTCACATCTTGCAAGTGCTCTGCTTTCCGGTAGAAATGATGCCCATGATTTGCAATCAGTCACATACCTGCATCGTATCTATGGAGACAGCCACTAGTTTATCTTATTTCTGGTACTCTCCTATCCAGAAATGGGTCACTTTTTTCGATCCTATCTGCTACAGTAAAATTCAGATAGTTCCTATACCTGTTGCAACTGCTACTATTTCTGCAACTTTGCTCGTGTAATCATTTCAATTTAAGTCAGAACTGAGCGGAAGTCAGAGAGAGCTATATCCACCACCTTCTGCAAACTGTGTAGAAACAGAGTGCCATGAGCGAGTGCGACAGGATCATGTTTTGATCATTTGGTGGAAATTGGAACAAGCTGTCATAGATCCGCCAACAGTGTACGTTGTGTAAGGTCAGTGCCAAACAAAATCTGCTCCTGCAACACAAAAAATGAAATGATCGTATGGCATTTTTTGTTGGGATATCCCCTTCAGGGTTCGGCTACCATATTGCAAGTGTTTGTAGTTGATCCCACTTCAGCAACTTGCGTGTCAATGATGATGAAAATGATGATGGACACACAACCACCAGTTCCCTGCCACATATCGAACCTGGGTCCCCTTGCGTGATAGGCAGTACTAGTACTCCTGCACTACAGACTCAGTCTCCGGCAACATGAGATAGTTTAAAAGAATGTACGGGAACTGGGAGAAGGATGAGGATTTTGCTACAGCATTGTTGTGTGTCCCCAAACCAAATATAAATACTGCAGTCCAAAGCATATCTGCGTCACTCAGAGCCCATTCATGTCTATCACCCCAACATGCTACCATCATTCCTCTGTACCATCCAACAAAGAAAAATTATGAACTATAAAACCTGAACTAACTTCATGTGATAGAGAAATCCATAAGACTTTGACTGCATCTCTCTCCTCCCATACATCGAAAACAAATACTGTCTGTGTGCAGGCATCGAGCATATGTGATGATCCTATTAAACATGCAGGTATTGATCCATTGCAGAGACCAGTGTAAAGTTCCATTGCCTGTACTGTAGGAGGATGACCATATCCAACTATGCTGTAAGTCGCAAGAGACGCTCCCTGTGACCCTGTGTCGTTGTTTGAAACATTCTTTTTTCTGCTGACTTCGAGATCTGTGTCAGATTCTAAACTGACATTAACACGTTCTGACCCATTGGTTCTCACAGAAAACTAGACATTACATGGTGTAAATCATGTTGTTGCTGCTGCTACCATAACACACTACACACATGGTAAGATTTTAAATAAAAGATAGTTAAAACTAAGGAAACTGAAACAGTTTGGCAGCATTGTGAAGCGTTTTGACGACCTCTACATTTAAACTCATCTTCCACAGTGATGGAGTAGCTGATAGCTCTTCGACTGATTCCTCATATTGTAGGCATGTATGCCATCATTCTTTCAGCGCTAGCCTTTCCCAGGAGATGTTGCCCTCCACCAAAACTCTTTCTCCAACTAAACAAGCGATGTCAGTCAATGATTATTTGGTAACCAACAGCGTGCCAGTTGATAGATGGGATGGAAAAAGAAACCGTCGGTGTACTGTAATAATAAGCATCACAATTGATAGTGCAAACAATTTTAGCAATTTTACAGTAATTTCAACACTGACAAATGATGTGAGGGCATGTTCCCCAATTTCAGTACCATCACTAAGCCACCCCTTCTCTACTTTGCGAGTATTATTGAGAATGTAGATAGATGACTCTGTAGTACATCCATTCACTCTTAATTCTCGAACATACACATCATGGAAATATACCCAACAGCACTCTACATATTTCTAGCACCTTGAGCACAGTGCTTAATTAACGATCCACCTCTATGCAGAAGGAAGTCACAGAACGTTCCCGAGTCTTAGGATAAAATAAGAGACTGAAAGACCCCCTCGCACTGTCCTTGACCAACCCGGCCTGGGTCACCATTACCGATTTAATCTGCGGCCCACCAGAAGTAGACTGCTACAGTCCACATCTCATGTATGAATGGAGGTTGATGAGTCCCCACCCATCGAATTGCACCAGATTTCTCCAGATGCACCCATGTCGAGGAGGTTAGCACTCCTTATCTGTGTATAATAAAGATTTGAAAAGTTGTGATATAATAGCAAACGGTTAAGAAGAACAAGAAGCAGGTGATTTTTATGCATGATTGAGCTCCAGAACGATGGATTTCGAAGTACACTCCTGGAAATGGAAAAAAGAACACATTGACACCGGTGTGTCAGACCCACCGTACTTGCTCCGGACACTGCGAGAGGGCTGTACAAGCAATGATCACACGCACGGCACAGCAGACACACCAGGAACCGCGGTGTTGGCCGTCGAATGGCGCTAGCTGCGCAGCATTTGTGCACCGCCGCCGTCAGTGTCAGTCAGTTTGCCGTGGCATACGGAGCTCCATCGCAGTCTTTAACACTGGTAGCATGCCGCGACAGCGTGGACGTGAACCGTATGTGCAGTTGACGGACTTTGAGCGAGGGCGTATAGTGGGCATGCGGGAGGCCGGGTGGACGTACCGCCGAATTGCTCAACACGTGGGGCGTGAGGTCTCCACAGTACATCGATGTTGTCGCCAGTGGTCGGCGGAAGGTGCACGTGCCCGTCGACCTGGGACCGGACCGCAGCGACGCACGGATGCACGCCAAGACCGTAGGATCCTACGCAGTGCCGTAGGGGACCGCACCGCCACTTCCCAGCAAATTAGGGACACTGTTGCTCCTGGGATATCGGCGAGGACCATTCGCAACCGTCTCCATGAAGCTGGGCTACGGTCCCGCACACCGTTAGGCCGTCTTCCGCTCACGCCCCAACATCGTGCAGCCCGCCTCCAGTGGTGTCGCGACAGGCGTGAATGGAGGGACGAATGGAGACGTGTCGTTTTCAGCGATGAGAGTCGCTTCTGCCTTGGTGCCAATGATGGTCGTATGCGTGTTTGGCGCCGTGCAGGTGAGCACCACAATCAGGACTGCATACGACGAAGCACACAGGGCCAACACCCGGCATCATGGTGTGGGGAGCGATCTCCTACACTGGCCGTACACCACTGGTGATCGTCGAGGGGACACTGAATAGTGCACGGTACATCCAAATCGTCATCGAACCCATCGTTCTACCATTCCTAGACCGGCAAGGGAACTTGCTGTTCCAACAGGACAATGCACGTCCGCATGTATCCCGTGCCACCCAACGTGCTCTAGAAGGTGTAAGTCAACTACCCTGGCCAGCAAGATCTCCGGATCTGTCCCCCATTAAGCATGTTTGGGACTGGATGAAGCGTCGTCTCACGCGGTCTCCACGTCCAGCACGAACGCTGGTCCAACTGAGGCGCCAGGTGGAAATGGCATGGCAAGCCGTTCCACAGGACTACATCCAGCATCTCTACGATCGTCTCCATGGGAGAATAGCAGCCTGCATTGCTGCGAAAGGTGGATATACACTGTACTAGTGCCGACATTGTGCATGCTCTGTTGCCTGTGTCTATGTGCCTGTGGTTCTGTCAGTGTGATCATGTGATGTATCTGACCCCAGGAATGTGTCAATAAAGTTTCCCGTTCCTGGGACAATGAATTCACGGTGTTCTTATTTCAATTTCCAGGAGTGTATTTCATGTAAATCAAGTACGCTATCGATTTTAAAGCATTGTTGTAGTTTCTGTAATCAGTATCAGGAGGAAATTAGTAAGAAAGAACATAAATACACACTCTCCTAAGGCTACACAGTTCTGCAAATAAAACAGGGTATAATGTTCAATCGCTTGTGTTTCTGACCTATCAGTTGTGTGAAATGCAGCGCTGTTAATATTACAATGTAAGTGATATATCTCCAGCGAATTACATACATTCTTCTTGTAGGTTTCTCTATGGTGAACTATTGCAAGAAACTGTAAAACGACAAACCTACTTCATTAAAACATCGGTTCTGTGTGATACGTGCACAATATAGCGTCCACTGTTCACATCTGATCATGGTTCAGAAATTATACTATGTCCACACCAGTTCTACATAAAACGATCGTTAGTAATGGAGAATACCTCTTGCAAGGAAACAGATAAGTGTTTAGCACCTGTGTTCGACATGTGAAATTACAAGTCATGTCGCCACTAATTCTGTAAACAGCACATCTGTCAAGCAGATTTATAGATGGTGATTACAGTGCCTCACAAACACCGACCACTAACTTAGTATCATCTTAGTTATGAAGCTGGAGTCTCGATTTTACACAGTAGATGCGACAGGGGATGGAGTACATCACATGAATCTTCGTTCAGTTAGAGGAGTGTGTATATACAAGATGGTGACATTTCAACACACATGAGATGGAAGTCCTTTGATGATTGAGAGGTTTGTCATTAACGACCGCAAGTAGATAGTGCTCTAAATCACATACAGAACACATGGTTGTATATGTGTCGAACACAGGCTATGTCACGCGCCTGATGCGTCTTGACAGAACAGCGGAAAAAATGGTCAAATGACCCACAGCAACATCTCTCCCTCTGGGACGCATTATCAGTCTGCTATTAAATTGTACGTCTCAATTGACCACTCCGTCCTCTCTGTTATCCTTTATCATGGATGCATGTAATTGTAGAGGCAGATGGTTCTCTGTTTTCCTGAAACGCGTCAAATACAGTTGTCAACGTGCATGTATCAGTGGTACAATAGACATGCAATAAAATACTGCCTTGACAGGAAAAAGTGACTGTTTCCCATGTTCCCTTGGCTTCCATGGTGACAATTTCTTGGATTCCTCTTGCTGTCCCCTACTTGTTCCCATGTCGAAATTATTCTGTGCCAACCAGAAGACATGGAAATATTTCCTCAACTTCTCCACATTTTAGTACATATTCTCTTAATTTATACATATTCTCCCATCATTTTTCGCAATTCCATCGATTTTATGTTCAGTTCTACCCATTAAATTATGACATGACCTCTTCTTCCGTGTTATAAAATTGCTTGTAAATTTAGTACAGCTGCCAACACCTAGCGCATATGTGCAATTTTTCTGTTCGGGAGGCATAGTATAGCGCTGTAGTCGATTGCATCCAATCGCCTCCACCGCACACATTCCACATTTGCAGAGCATTTGCTTTGTTTTGTGTATGTCTGTATATGTGCATGTGTCACGGATGGCTCCCAGGACCCAGTCATCACACTGGTGGACCCAAATTCGAATATAGAATAAATGTTCAGACACAATACATTGCTGGTCCACCTGCAAACCCTATCCCAGATGCAACGAGTTGTGGATCAGCCTCTGAACATCTGTCTGAATATATATTGTGCGGCAGATCAATACTCGAAAGCTAAGTTGGGTGTGGTATATTGTGGATCTGCATCCCAACATTGCTCCGTACATTGTGCATGGCGTATCCACCTTCAAACTCTATCCCGGACAAGGCATACTGTGCATCCACATCCAAATATCGCTCCGAATATAACGCACAGTGGATCCACACTCGAACGCTAACTCGGGTCTACTTTGTGATCTGGGAGCCAACCACGACACACCAAGTGAGGTGCCGCAGCGGTTAGCAGCCTGGACTCGCCTTCGGGAGGATGACTGTTCAACCCTTTGTCCAGCCATCCAGACTTAAGTTTTCCGTGATTTCCCTAAATCACTCCAGGCAAATGCTGGGATGGTTCCTTTGAAAGGGCATGGTCAACTTACTCCCCCTTCCTACCCTAATCTGCTGAGACGAATGACCTCACTGTCAGGTCTCCTCCCCCAAAAACAACCCAACCCAACCACAACACATGAACATAAACACTCATACAGAAAATTGAGCAAACGCTCTGCATATGTGGTATATGTGGGGTGGAGGCGACTCTATGAAATCGAGTACAGTGCTGTACTATGCCTCCCGACTAGAAAAGCAGCACATTTGGGCTAGGTGTTGGCAGCTGTACTACATTTACAAGCAATTTTAGAACACAGAACGAGAGGTTATATCATGATCACATGGTTAGAACTGACATAAAATCGATAGAATTGCGAAAAATGATGGCAGAAACATATAAATTGAGGAAATATACACCAAAATGCTGGGAAATTGAGGAAGTGCTTGCATGTCTTCTGGTTTGTGTGGAACAATTTGTACATGGGAACAAGTATGCAACAGCAAGAGATCCGAGAAATTGTATACACGGAAGTGAAGGGAACCAGGGAAATAGTCACATTTTTTCCCATCAAGGCAGTAACAGTAGCAGTGATACACACAAGTTGACTGCCATACTTGACACTTTTCAGGAAAACAGAGAACCACGAGCCTCTCAATTTACATGCATCTATGTTACAGGATAACAGAGAGAGGATGGGGTGATTCATTGAGATGGAGCTGTAATGAGGAACGATTTAATGACAAACTGACGATGCATTCTAGAGAGGGAGATGTTGTTGCAGGTCATTTGACCATTTTTTCCGCTGTTCTGTCAGGACACTTCAGCCGCGTGACATAGCCTGTGTTCGACTCTTATACAACCATGTGTTCTGTATGTGATTTAGAGCACTATCTACTTGTGGTCGTTAATGACAAACCTCTCAATCATCAAAGGACTTCCATCTCATGTGTGATGAAACGTCACCATCTTGTTTACACACACTCCTCTAAACGAACGAAGATTTATGTGATGTGCTCCACCCCCTGTCGCATCTATTGTGTAAAATCGAGATTTCAGCTTCATAACTAAGTTGATACTAAGTTAGCAGCGGGTGTTTGTGAGACACTACTGCAATCACCATCTATAAATCTGCATGACAGATGTGCTGTTTACAGAATTAGTGGTGGCATGACTTGTAATTTCACATGTCGGACACTTATCTGTTTCCTTGTAAGAGGTATTCTCTGTTACTAATGATCATTTTATATAGGACTGATGTGGGCATAGTATAATTTCTGAACCATAATCTGATGTGAACAGTGAATGCTATATATCTCTGGAAAGCTATATTGTGCATGTATCACACCGAACCAATGTTTTAATGAAGGACTTTTTTCGTTCTACGGTTTGTTACCATAGTTTATTGCAGAGAAACCTGCAAGAAGAATGTATGTCATGCACTGGAAATACATTTCTTACATTGTAATATTAACAACACTGCATTTCACACGACTGCTAGGTTGGAAACTCAGGCAATCTAACATTATAGGCTGTTTTAAGTGTAGAACTGTGTAGCCTTAGGAGAGTGTGTGTTTATGGTCTCTCTTACCAATAACCTCCTGGTATTGATCCCAAACACTAGAACAACACTTTAAAATCGATAGCGTACTTGATTTACATACTAAGATGCTTCGAACTCCATCCATCGGGAGCTCCATAATGCATAAAAATCACCTGTTTCTTGTTCTTCTTAACTGTTTGCTATTATATCACAACACTTTCAAATCTTTTACTATACACCAATAAGGAATGCTAACCTCCTCGACATGGGGGCATCTGGTGGAATCTTGTGCACTTGGACGGGCGAGGACTTGGCAAGCTCCATTTATTCACGAGATGCAGAATGTAGCGGTCTACTTCTGGTCGGCTGCAGATTAAATCGGTAACGGTGCTGCAGGGCAGGTTGGTCAGGCAGTGTGAGGGGGTCTTTCAGTCTCTAATTTTACCCTACGACTGCAAGAGTGCTCTGTGACTCCCATCCACATAGAGGTTGATTGTAAATTAAGCACTATGCTCAGGATTCTAGAAATATGTAGAGCACTGTTGGGTACAATTTCGTTATGTATATTTTCGACAATTAACAATGAATTAATGTACTGCACAGTCATCTATCTAATTCATAATGATACTCGGAAAGTGGAGAAGGGGCGGTTTAGCGAAGTTACTGAAATTGGGAAACATCCACTCACATCATTGGTCGGTGTTGAAATTACTGCAAAATTGCTAAAATGGTCCCACTATCAACTGTGATTCTTATTATTAAAGTACATCGACGGTGTCTTTCTATCCAGTCTGTCAACTGGTATGCTGTTGGTTACCACATAATGATTGGCTCACATCGTTTGTTTGAGTTGGAGAAAGATTTCTGGTGGTGGGGCAACACCTCCTGGGAATGGCTAGCACCGAAACAGTGACCTCATAAATGCCGCAATATGAGGAATCATTCCAAACACAATGCAGAGCCAGCAGCTGTTACGTCACAGTGAGAGATGAGTTTAAATGTAGAGGTCGTCAATCTCCTTTGGACTGTAGTTTGGAAACACTCCACAATGCCGCCATACTCTTCCAGTTTCCTTATGTTGTAACTATCTTTTATTTAAATTCTTCCAGTGTGTGCGGTGTGATATGGTAGCAGCAGTAACATCATGTTTTACACAATGCAACGTCTAGTTTCCTGTGAGAAGCAATGGATCGCAACATGTTAGTGTCAGTTTAGAACCTCACACAGATCTCGAAGTCGTGACAAGAAAAAAAATGTTACAGGAGAGAAAACAATGTTTCAAACAATGACACAGGGTCACAGGAAGCGTCTCTTGCGACTTCCAGTATAGTTTGTGGGATGCAATCATCCTTCTACAGTACAGGCGATGCTACTTAACACTGGTCTGTGCAGTGGATCAATACCTGTATATTTAATAGGATCGTCACATCTGCTTGATTCCTGAATGCAGACAGTATTTATTTTCGATATATGGGAGGAGAGAGATGCAAGAAAAATCTTATGTTCTCTATCAGATGAAGTTAGTGGAGCTTTTACAGTTCGTAATTTTTCTCTGTTGGATTATGCAGAATAATGATGATAGCATGTTGGGGTGATAGACGTGAATGGGCCCAGAGCAATCCGGATCTACATCAGATTGCCGTGTGTAGTTCGGGGATGCAATACAATGCAGCAGTAAAATCTTCGTCCTTCTCCTAGTCCCAGTAGCCATCCAATGATCAAAACACAGTCCTGTCACACTAACTCATTACACTCTGTTTCTACTCAGGTTGCAGAAGGTGGTGGATATAGCTCTCTCCGAATCCTGCTCAGTTCTCACTTAAATTGGAATGATCACATGCGCAAAGCTGCAGAAATGGTAGCAGTTGCAAGAGATATAGGGGCTATCTGAAATTTTACTGTAGCAGGTAAGTTCAGAAAAGGGGAGTGCCAGAAATATGATTCACTAGTTGCTGTAATCATTACAGGATTCAACACAGGTATGTGGTTGAATGGAAAGACTTGATTCCGAACCATAGACCAGAAAGTGGAGCACTAGAGATCTGAAAAGATAATGTACATTTCTTACAACCTCAATCAGAACAACATCTACTGTTTGTGATCCTTCTCAATCAACCATCGCCTATAACCCAGTCGATACTTCATCGATCCTCTGAAGTGGCATCAAGACGTTACAAAAACTGGAGTAAAATCCAGCGCTGGCTCGAGGAGGTTCCAAATACCAGTTTCGTACCATGTTCCTTAGCCAAATCACTTTCTAAAATCAGTGATTTTATCTCGAGGTTGCACCATCAGCTACGTGCAACCGTTTTGTGGCCTGATAAGATACACTCTGGCAATCACCATACATAGTCAATGTCGTGATATTTGTCTGGAAAAACCACTTCATTTTGAGGTAATGCCATACCTCGATTTATAAAGTTGGTATACCTTTTGACGTGGATACTTGTGTGCACCTGTACAAGCAAGACCAATTGTGATAGTAATATGGTCGTTGCGATCGCGGTCTTTTAACATCTGGCGGCTTGTAAGACGATTACGCCTTTCTTTCTAAGACACAGTGGTACCACATGCAAGAAAAACCTATGAGTCATGTCCTCCCATCGCTGATTTTCGGTCAGTATTATTTCGTCTCGCCAGCAGTCTGTTATTGGCCCAGTATTAGACTTAGTAGTAGGGGTGTGTGATAGGTTCCCCTTGAGCATCAGGCTTATAAAGTATATGTGTGTATGTTCCGACATGTGCAAAGGAAATGATTGTGTAGAGTCGTAAGGAAGGTATCGATTTGATGTGGAATAATGTGATAGCAAAGGGGAGAGTATGTCAAGTCATAAGAATAGTACAGATATTTCTATTTCCAGAGCCATATTCATCAACAGGGTGAATTTCCGATACTTCGCTCAGTGTCGAATGTCGTCCAATCGAGACCGCGATCGTAATATTTAATAGTAAGTATAATGACAAAATATATATGTGACCTGTTTCCTAGAATGATTCTGACTGGGGGTGCGAGCCACACAGCGCCTGTGGCATGTGGTGGGAACAATTCATGTTTACAGCTAACGGTAGGAGCTGTCCAAATGGACAGACCTGTTGGGATGCAGGAATCTAGCTGATTTAACCGTTTCGCCCTCTAGACGGCCGAACAGCGAACTAATACCTAGTATGTGTTGGACAACTTTCGTGATCTCATGGAAATTCGAGAAGATTCAATGTGGATGTGTATTTGCACTGGACCATTATTCCCTCATATGTAAATTGTCCGATTGACTGCCTCTGCACATTTCGCGCTTTTACTTAGTTGAGAATATACCGATGTGGTGTGCACATAAAGCAGGTGAAAGACAGGTGGAAGACACATTCGCTGGTTCTCTAGACATGTGAAACACCTTAGTTGACTTTGAGAGTTCTAGGCATGATTTGGAACCTGTTACATCACCGACATCGGTATTTGCGAGTGGAAATATCACTTTCCTCTATTTTTTCTGAGTTTTCACATAAATGTCTTTGCAGACAGTATAAGTTTCTAGTTACTCAGTGGTTTACTGCATGCTCCACCTCGCTATAGTTTTAGATTTATAGAGAAATACTTTCCAGTCTATATCTTTCGAATTATGTTGCATGAGCGATACTGCTATGCAAGCAATATTGCAATGTGCTTGATATCGAGAAGTATCGCGTAAATGGTGTAATTTTCTGGCAAACCATGTAAAAATACCAATCTCCAGTGTATGGAGATTGGTATAGAATAAAAGCAAGCAGGCTGGTATGGGACCAGAGGTGGTGGCGCCTTTGTGCCAAGGGAATCTGACACAGCCTTTGTACAACAGTCTTTATGGAATATGTACGAGTGTCTGGCAGTTGATAGCTATCCGCATGTTACAAAAGGTAGGATTTTGTATCACACAGGATACGAATAATATATTTATTACATCGACACGGTAGGTGGTGATATAGTGTTGCATTGAAGATCGGTTGCACGCTCTAATATTCAAGCTTCCGTCCTCAGTGGCAGAGCAGTGTATTTCACGATCTGTATGTCACTTTTGCATGGTTTAATTGGCAGTGCAATATGGCGATCTGTACAAAGTACTTTTGCTGCAGAAAGTCTCGTCTGCAGAAAGAAAAAGGTGGACGGTGCTTCCACATTGGCAGCATCAGTAATTCAACGGGTAAATTTATAGAGCTGATCATAATGCTCCATTCATTCACAAGACATCCTTTGTGCCGGGACGCAGGAACCTCTACATAGCGGTGAGAACATTTGCATTTTGGAGATGTTTGCTCAAAGAAGGAGACCATGATTTCCAGGAATGGTAGGTAACTCATGATGGATGGGTTGCCACATTAGGACCATCAAGAGGATTGCATTTGGCATTATTCTGGGCTATCTTCATAAACAGTTTCTGTTAGGACAAGAATATCCATGTGGGCAAGATGAGACATGATCATGAAAGCTCCTACAAAAGCGACTGTTAACTACTTCTGTGACAATTTAGAGTTTCCAAGAGGTCGACTAAGTCATGTGATGTCAGTACACTGAGAACCTTTTAGATGCACCTGCACAGGTGAGCCACTATGCAGACATCTCTCACTTGACACTGGAATTGCATGTAAATGTCAGTTACAGTAAACACATGTGTGTCGAAGGCATCTCACTTGTCCCGTTAGGATCGCTAGAAACAATGCACCCTGTGCTGTTCTGGGAAGCATTGGAACAGATTTCTATACCACGACCTGTGACATCAGTACAGCATCGAGAACCTTTTAGATGCACCTACAATAGTGAGTCACTACACTAACATTTCATGGCGATGCATCAGTCACACCGGGCAGGTAAGCACGCATGCACGGCTAGACACAGCTCACATGTTCCTTTAGGACTGCTAGGCATAATGCAATCTGAGCTCTTCTGGGAAGAATGGGAACAGATTTCCGTAGCGCTGGACCCGCAGCCTAGCATCATCGCACCAGTAACGATGCCTAGGTGAACATGTATTTTGACAAGTATTTCTCAGATGTCATGTATCAAAGGGATGCTGCCGGTTCATCCTTGTGGAGCCTGAACTGACACCTTCATATGGTTCGGCAGCTGACGGCTGCGTCGTCACTTCGCGGGGGCCACTGATGCGTCGTGACTCCTGGGAGCATGTGCGGTAGCATCCTGTGCGGTCCAGTGGATAGGGCAAGGTGGGTGGCGCGTGCTTTGCGTTTGAAAGATTTTTAACTGTGTGTAATTACGTGTGATGTGTGTTTCTGGACGGTATTCCTTCTGAAATGAGAATAAAAAGGGAAATACGATCAATGTAATTACTTCTCATAGGACCCGCATCTTTCCAAACAGCAGAGAATGAAGAGCAAGTGAAATCCAAGCCCCGAAAACTGATTTTTTTTTTTACATAAAAGCAATATACCCCTGAATTTCCCTTCGTGAGGTCCTTCCTCTCCACTGCAGAGTCGCCAGTTTCCAGGTAGAGAAGGGGAAGGGGAGAAGGGAAGTGGTGAGGGTGGTGAGGATGGGATGACAGTGGTGGTGATCTATTTCCTGAAAAACACTTTTAATAAATAAATAAACTATATTCTATACACTGCCTTGACTCCCCTACATTGTTTAAATAAACAATATTCCTCACATTGCCTAGATTTTTAAACAATATTCCATATACACCAGTCGATTTCCAGACAAATTCCTTAACTAAATAAATAAAATATTTCCATACACTGCCATAAATAACTTAACAATATTCTATACATTGTCTAAATTGTTTAAACAATATTCCATGAACTACAATCGAATTCCATCCAGTTTCTGGCAGGAAGGGTGGGAGGGGAGGGGGGTTACCAGAGGGGGAGAGGTTAATTAATTGATCAATTTAATTATGCAGTGAATCAAACTGATAAGAGTGAGAGGGGCTATTCCAATAACTCAGACCTGAAAGTGTACCTGTAGCATCGAGGGTTGAGGTTTCCTGAGGGGTGGAGCGAAGGTGGAGTTGGTGGGAGAACAATAAGTTAAGGACCTGTCAATCCAAAGGAGTGATCCTTTTAGCAATTCTATAGATTAAGGACCTGTCAATCAAAGAAGAACAATAGGTTAATGACCTGTCAATCAAAGGAAAATAATAGGTTAAGTACCTGTCAATCTAAGGGGAAGAATAGGTTTGCCCCTGAGTGCATACCTGGCGCTGATGTAGGCAACCCTCACTAACAAATTGGGCTCGTTTCAGCTTTGGTCCACTACTCAAGACGTCCATGAATGGCACTAAATGGCCTCCAAATAGCCGAACATAACCATTTCCAGTCAGTAGTCGGTTCAGTTGGACAAGAGGGTCCAGTCCATTCCAAGTAAACACAGGCCACACCATTATGGAGCCACCACCAGCTGGCACGGTGCCTCGTTGACAATTTGGGTCCACGGCTTCGTGAGGTCTGCGCCACAGTCGAACCCTACTACCAGCCCTCCTCGAAGTCCTCTATCGGGCACAGGTGTGTGTGTGTTGTCCTTAGTGTAAGTTAGTTTATGGTAGATTAAGTAGTGTGTAAGCCTAGGGACCGATGACGTCAGCAGTTTGGTCCCATAGGAATTTACCACAGACTTCCAAATTTTCCTACCATCAGCTCTTACTAACTGAAATTGGGACTCATCTGACTAGGCCACAGTTTTCCAGTCGTCTAGGGTCCAACCTATACGGTCACGATCCCAGGAGAGGCGCTGATGGCGATGTCGTGCTGTTGGCAAAGGCACTCATGTCGGTCGTCTGCTGCCATAGAGCATTAACGCCAAAGTTTGCCTACCTGTCCTAACAGATATGTTCGTCGCACGTCCCACATTGATTTGTTCGATTATTTCACACAGGGTTGCTTGTCTGTTAACACTGGCAACTCTACGAACACGCCGCCGCTTTCCATCGTGAAATGATGACCGTCGGCCACTGTGTTGTCCTCAGTGAGAGGTGGTGCCTGAAATGTGATATTTTCGGCACTCTCTTGACACTGTGGATCTCGGAATACTGAACTGCCCAACGATTTCCGTTGTGGAATGCTCCACGCATCTAACTCCAAATGCTGTTCCCTGTTCAGAGCCTGTTAACTCCCGTCGCGCAGCCATGATCGCGTCGGAAACCATTTCACATGAATCTCCTGACTGCAGATGACAGCTCCGCCAATGCACTGCTGTTTTATGCCCTTTGTACGTGATGCTACTGTCGTCTGTGTATGTGAATCCTGCTACCCCATGACTTTCGTCCCCTCAGTGTACTTCGCCGCACCAGTACCGGCGCCTAACTGCACGTCCCGACGCTAACACTGCTGACAACGAAAATCTTGCAGCGCAAAGCCTAAACAGTATTGCCCATACGGTAAATAGCTTTCCGTCTACACTCCCTCAAGTAGCGTCACTTTAATTATAACCACCGTGTATATAGAAATCCTACAGACTAGTACCGGGGAAAAAAATACACTCCTGGAAATTGAAATAAGAACACCGTGAATTCATTGTCCCAGGAAGGGGAAACTTTATTGACACATTCCTGGGGTCAGATACATCACATGATCACACTGACAGAACCACAGGCACATAGACACAGGCAACAGAGCATGCACAATGTCGGCAATAGTACAGTGTATATCCACCTTTCGCAGCAATGCAGGCTGCTATTCTCCCATGGAGACGATCGTAGAGATGCTGGATGTAGTCCTGTGGAACGGCTTGCCATGCCATTTCCTCCTCTCGCCTCAGTTGGACCAGCGTTCGTGCTGGACGTGCAGACCGCGTGAGACGACGCTTCATCCAGTCCCAAACATGCTCAATGGGGGACAGATCCGGAGATCTTGCTGGCCAGGGTAGTTGACTTACACCTTCTAGAGCACGTTGGGTGGCACGGGATACATGCGGACGTGCATTGTCCTGTTGGAACAGCAAGTTCCCTTGCCGGTCTAGGAATGGTAGAACGATGGGTTCGATGACGGTTTGGATGTACCGTGCACTATTCAGTGTCCCCTCGACGATCACCAGTGGTGTACGGCCAGTGTAGGAGATCGCTCCCCACACCATGATGCCGGGTGTTGGCCCTGTGTGCCTCGGTCGTATGCAGTCCTGATTGTGGCGCTCACCTGCACGGCGCCAAACACGCATACGACCATCATTGGCACCAAGGCAGGAGCGACTCTCATCGCTGAAGACGACACGTCTCCATTAGTCCCTCCATTCACGCCTGTCGCGACACCACTGGAGGCGGGCTGCACGATGTTGGGGCGTGAGCGGAAGACGGCCTAACGGTGTGCGGGACCGTAGCCCAGCCTCATGGAGACGGTTGCGAATGGTCCTCGCCGATACCCCAGGAGCAACAGTGTCCCTAATTTGCTGGGAAGTGGCGGTGCGGTCCCCTACGGCACTGCGTAGGATCCTACGGTCTTGGCGTGCATCCGTGCGTCGCTGCGGTCCGGTCCCAGGTCGACGGGCACGTGCACCTTCCGCCGACCACTGGCGACAACATCGATGTACTGTGGAGACCTCACGCCCCACGTGTTGAGCAATTCGGCGGTACGTCCACCCGGCCTCCCGCATGCCCACTATACGCCCTCGCTCAAAGTCCGTCAGCTGCACATACGGTTCACGTCCACGCTGTCGCGGCATGCTACCAGTGTTAAAGACTGCGATGGAACTCCGTATGCCACGGCAAACTGGCTGACACTGACGGCGGCGGTGCACAAATGCTGCGCAGCTAGCGCCATTCGACGGCCAACGCCGCGGTTCCTGGTGTGTCCGCTGTGCCGTGCGTGTGATCATTGCTTGTACAGCCCTCTCGCAGTGTCCGGAGCAAGTATGGTGGGTCTGACACACCGGTGTCAATGTGTTCTTTTTTCCATTTCCAGGAGTGTATTTATGCGAGACGATAATTACAATTTCGTTACGAATACCATTGTCCACGGCCGCACAAATCATAGCAATAAACGCCTTTCGTCGCACAGCTCCGGCGCGACGACCAGCTGCTGTGACGTAAAAGCGGAGTCCTCTGGTTGGTCAGACTGAGGAGCCAGGTAAGGTACTGAAGTCGAGCGCCCTGTCGAGGTCGCTGCAGGCCCTTTGTGACGCTGGCCGCCACTCCCGCGACGTCACCTGACGTATAACGTATGCGTTCGCCCGCTCACGCCCCACCCGCGCGTCGCCACAATAGCAACGCGGCGCGACGCATTGTTCCCAGGCGGCCGTGCCGTGAAGTCATACAGGGACGCGCGCATTCCGTCTGCCTACTGACGGCAGCCATTAAAATTCTCCGCTGGAGAGGCGTCTCTGCTGCCTCCTCGGTCTCACACTTCTCAGCGTGGAACGGGACAAGGCGAGGTGTCACGCGGTGGTTTGACGCGACCAAGCGTCCACCAGCACTCAGCTTCAATCGCTCACTAGACTCCGTGAAACCTGGCAACAGGATCGTGGGCACTCCATCAGTTGTTCACGGTTTAAGCAGTCTTTGCACAAACGCAACTCGCGTAACGTTATTGTCTTACTGGCCAAATACTTACGGATTTAATAAACAACCTGCACAGACCACTATGTGCACAGTTAGCGCTTGCCGCTCAACTAGAAGATTACGTCAATGTCACCAGTTGGTAGCACACTGCGGCAGACTTTTATTCCCGTTCACTCGGCATAAATCAAGCTACACTGTTGGCCATTAAAATTGCTACACCATGAAGATGATGTGTCACAGACGCGAAATTTAACCAACATGAAGAATATGCTGTGATATGCAAATGATTAGCATTTAAGAATATTCACACAAGGTAGGCGCCGGTGGTGACACCTACAGCGTGCTGATATGAGCAAAGTTTCCAACTGATTGCTCATACACAAACAGCAGTTGACCGGCGTTGTCTGGTGTACCGTTGTTGTGATGCCTCGTGTAAGGAGGAGAAATGCGTACCATCACGTTTCCGACTTCGACAAAGGTCGGATTGTAGCCTACCGCGATTGCGGTTTATCGTATCGCGACATTGCTGCTCGCGTTGGTCGAGATCCAATGACTGTTAGCAGAATATGGAATCGGTGGGTTCAGGAGGGTAATACGGAACGCCGTGCTGGTTCCCAACGGCCTCGTATCACTAGGAGTCGAGATGACGGGCATCTTATCCGCATGGCTGTAACGGATCGTGCAGCCACTTCTCGATCCCTGAGTCAACAGATGGGGACGTTTAGAAGACAACAACCATCTGCACGAACAGTTCGACGACGTTTGCAGCAGCATGGACTATCAGCTCGGAGAGCATGACTGCGGTTACCCTTGACGCTGCATCACAGACAGGAGCGCCTGCGTGGTATACTCGTCGACGAACCTGGGTGAACGAATGGCAAAACGTCGTTTTCTCGGATGAATCCAGGTTCTGTTTACAGAATCATGATGGTCGCATCCGTGTTTCACGACATCGCAGTGAACGCACACTGGAAGCGTGTATTCGTCGTCGCCATACAGGCGTACCACCCAGCGTGATGGTATCGGGTGCCATTGGTTACACGTCTCGGTCACCTCTTGTTCGCATTGACGGCACTTTGAACAGTGGACGTTACATTTCCGATGTGTTACGTCCCGTGGCTCTACCCTTCATTCGATCCCTGCGAAAGTCTACATTTCAGCAGGATATTGCACGACCGCATGTTGAAGATCCTGTACGGGCCTTTCTGGATACAGAAAATGTTCCACTGCTGCCCTGTCCGGCACATTCTGCAGATCTCTCACCAATTGAAAACGTCTGGTCAATGGTGGCCGAGCAACTGGCTCGTCACAATACGCCAGTCACTACTCTTGATGAACTGTGGCATCGTTTTGAAGCTGCCTGGGCAACTGTACCTGCCATCCAAGCTCTGACCCAATGTCTAGGCGTATCAAGGCCGTTATTACGGCCAGAGGTAGTTGTTCTGGGTACTGATTTCTCAGGTTCTATGCACCCACATTGCGTGAAAATGTTATCACATGGCAGTCCTAGTATGATATATTTGTCCAATGAATACCCGTTTATCATCTGCATTTATTCTTGGTGTAGCAATTTTAATGGCCAGTAGTGTAGATGATAGCACACTCCTCAGATTTACTAATTACCTCACTATATACTGAAGTGAAATTAGATCAGACGTCAGTATATGTTGAAGTTGTACTGACGGTAAATTTATTTCGTAGGTTTCTGAATGAGTTATAGTATATTAAGTTACTTATTTTATCATACAGTAATATATCTAATCTGAGAATCATAAAGACCTAAAGCACATCACCGTCGGGTGTGAGGTTGTAGCATTTATTCATGCTTCTGAAATATGTTGAGCTTATCATGAGTCAAGTTTATCTGTGCTATAGACCCACATTGCATATATAAAAATTCACGAAAAGCTGTATCACTGGTTTCTCTGAGATTCACTTAAATGTGGCATCGACGGCGGTGTGCTTTAGTACTCTAGTCAACTGGGCCTGTTGGTAGACATTACTACATGAGTTTAATTATTTCCACAAACGGCACGATGTGTATGGAACTGGTGGTTTACTCTACAGGAATCGGCTTCCTGTGCATGAACTATTCTGAATCTATTTTAAAATGCTAACAGAAAAATAGAGCTATGAGAACTGGTCGTGAGGTGCTTGGGTAGCTCAGTCGGTAGAGCATTTTCCCGTGAAAACTTGGCACACAGCTTTAATCTATCAGGACGCTACGTATCGGCGCACACCCCACTGCAGAATGAAAATCTCATTCTGGGAACAGTAAACTACCAGGAAAATTTAGTCGTGAAGGAACTAGGCCTCTGAGAACAGATCCTTTGATTGAGAGAGTGACGGAATGAAATAAGCGTGACTACAGAAAGTCTTCAGTTCGCACAAGTCTTTTTGTGGGTGCAGAGTAAGAATATCTGATTTTCAGCCTGGAACTAAATTCGTGAACTAATACATCTGTTACGGATCTTGTACATTTGTCCGAAAAAATGGAAAAGAACGAAAACCCACTCACACAATAATGCGAAATGGAGAGTTGCGAAAGCTTACACATTACTTCGTTATTGCCCTAAATTGTATTTAATTATGTGCAAAACTACAAAATTGAACAAAACGGTTCTTATTTTGTTAGATAAGTTATGCATCTTATTATTGTTATTATTATTATTGCTGTTATTATTATTGGCAATAGCTGTAGTTGTATAAACTTTATGGTAAGCGTAACTGTCATACAGCAGACGAAAATAATTTCACACTCAGATTTATCTGAATCTAAAAATTTGTGAATACCCGGAATGTATACTCACGAGCCGCCGCTGGACATGTAAGCCCTTGATCTCACACCTAAACTGCTCATGAAGTTAATGGGAGTGGGAATGGAACATTGAGCAGTTTCATGTGTTGCCGTGTACAGGTACGATCTACCGCGAAAATCTTATATTAAAATGTTGTTGGAACAGTGCTGCACAAATGCTGAATAGGTCACTTAGTAAAATGTCGTCGGCTGATGAATGAATGACTTTAATACTATGCGTTTCGGGATAACTCATCTTCAGATACCTCTGAAACACAGGGTACATAATCATGTAATCAAAGCAACGACATGGCGCTTCACAAAAATATCAATAATTCACAAGTAAAAGTCACGTACCAGATGCATCAGGTTGTACAGATAAACTGAAGTTATATATTACATACATGTCAGAGGCAGGCTGATGGTTCCACAGTTGATAACTGTGTCGCGAAACAAAATTCTACCAGGCGGCGATGGAGATATGTACCGTAAGTGGCGTTATACAGAATCAGGTGACGAAGTGTTAGTTTGTCATATGCACAGAACCAAAATGAAATAAGGAAAAGAAGAATTACCTTGTTGGTATCTGGAGGGAATTGGGGAGGGGGGAGGGAGATAGCAAATGCGTGGAAAGCACACTAACAAGTACGTCATCCTTTTTGTACCCCCAAGCCCAGGACTGAATCTGTGAACCGTGTCTGTCTGCGTCTTGAGTAAATCCCACTTTTCCGAAATGTTTCATAGTGTGCGTATGTGGTCTGAGGCAAGCCTTGGGCACCAGCCCGGCATTGACCTGGTAGGATATTGCCTAAAAATAACATCCAGGCTGGCTGGCTGGCTCACCAGCTCTCGTTGTTAAACACAGGCGAATTTGATCCGCGTCAGGATCTCCTCCCTGTCCCGCAAGCTACACTATGTGATCAAAAGTATCCGGACAGCCACAAAACATACGTTTTCATATTAGGTGCATTGTGCTGCCACCTACTGCCAGGTACTCCATATCAGCGACCTCAGAAGTCATCAGACATCGTCAGAGAGCAGAATGGGGCGCTCTGTGGAACTCAGGGACTTCAGGCGTGCTCAAGTGATTGCGTGTCGCTTGTGTCACACGACTGTTCGCGAGATTTCCGCACTCCTAAACATCCCTAGGTCCACTGTTTCCGATGTGATAGTGAAGTGGAAACGTGAAGGGACACGTACAGCACAAAAGCGTACAGGCCGACCTCGTCTGTTGACTGACAGAAAAAAATGGCTCTCAGTACTATGTGACTTAACATCTGAGGACATTAGTCCCCTAGAACTTAGAATTACTTAAACCTAACTAACCTAAGGACATCACACACATCCATGCCCGAGGCAGGATTCGAACCTGCGACTGTAGCGGTCGCGCGGTTCCAGACTGAAGTGCCTAGAACCGCTCGGCCACACTGGCCGGCTGACCGACAGAGACCGCCGACAGTTGAAGAGGGTCGTAATGTGTAATAGGCAGATATCTATCCAGACCATCACACAGGAATTCCAAACTGCAACAGGAACCACAGAAAGTATTACGGCAGTTATGCGGGAGGTGAGAAAACTAGGATTTCGTGGTCGAGCTTCTGCTACCAAGCCACACATCACACCGGTTAATGCCAAACGACGCCTCCCTTGGTGTAAGGAGCGTAAACATTGGACGATTGAACAGTGGAAAAACGTTGTGTGTAGCGACGAATCACGGTAGAGAACGTGTCGATCCTATGGCAGGTTGTGGTCATGGCGAATTCCCGGTAAACGTCATCTGCCAGCGTGTGTGGCGCCAACAGCAAAATTCGGAAGCGATAGTGTTGTGTTTTTCATGGAGGGGGCTTGCACCCCTTGTTTTGCGTGGCACTATCGCAGCACAGGCCTACATTGATGTTTTAAGTACCTTCTTGCTTCCCACTGTTGAAGAGCAATTCGGGGATGGCGATTGCATGGCGGAGTGGTTAGACGACAATAACATCCCTGTAACGGACTAGCCTGCACAGATTCCTGACCGTAATCCTATATAACTCCTTTGGGATGTTTTGGAACGCCGACTTCGTGCCAGGCCTCACCGCCCTACATCGATACCTCTCCTCAGTGCAGCACTCCTTGAAGAATGGGCTGCATCCCCCAAGAAACCTTCCAGCACCTGTTGATCGTATGCCTGCGAGAGTGGAAGCTGTCACCAAGGCTAAGGGTGGACCAACAGCATATTGAATTCCAGCATTACCGATGGAGGACGCCACGAACTTCTAAGTCATTTTCAGCCAGGTGTACGGATATTTTTGATCACATAGCGTACATCTGTAAGCTTTATTACAGAAAGTATATCTACTACGTAATGGATGTAATAGTGTAGTTATTTGTGAACGTTTATAGTTGATTGTAATTGTAACGTGAATATTGTAAATTGCTGGTAATCGCCCAGCGACCTTTGTTTAAACGTATCGATAGCAACGACGAAATGGCAGTAGCTGTGCCATTGTTTACCTTTGCATATGGAGAGACTGCGTCGCGCTGCGAGCAGAGGGAAGGCAGCAGCCGGAGTCTCGAAAGAGTGCGGCAGTGTTTGTGGGGCGCTCCCGCAGGCGAGGTCGCCCCGATGCAGGCGCGCCCATTTTATTACCCGGTGAGTATGGAGAGCACGGTCGGAGTGGACAGGCGGACGGACGAAGCCGCACTTCCAGCTATCGCCTGACCCACAATTCTCCGTGGCTCTGCAGAGGACTCGTGGTTCTCAACCAGCAGCGGCAGCAACAGCGGCTGCCCAGCACTGTCGTCGGCTACATTCTTCGCCGCCCGCACAGCTTCAACATCGTAAGACTGTTAACTGACAGAGTATAACTAATATTGTACAGGCTTTACCCAGTGGCATCTCTTTAAAAAAAATTTAATTACTAACTTTCTTGATTAATAACCTGCAATAGTTAAATACTTCTAGGGCACCTGTGTCGTCATTGTCCTCAGACATTACTGCCACGCAGGTTCCCTTTCTCCATGCAATCACCGAGTGTCGTAAAAATACTAAAATTAGTTAACTACTTACTGTCGTTTTTGTTAGTTTGCTAATTACCAGTTTCAGTCTAAATTTTGCTGCCCCAGTAGCTGTTCATCTTGTATTGCATAAAATAGTCTTAACTAATTTGCAATTTTGAGTATTAACTTCACTCACCTAAAGTAACGTAAAATTTCAATGGCTGAAGTAATAACTAAAGATACAGAACAAATTAAGAGCGCACAATTTCATTTATTCTGTATTTAGCTTAGCGAGTGATTTCTGCTGGCTTGGTATGTGTTTTATTGTTCTTATGTTAAAAGCAAATCAGCTGCTCATTTGCTTACAGTAAATTCAGTTCAATCTTTCAATAATTAAATTGCTTGCCTTCTTCCAAATTCTGCATTATCTTACGCTGAGGTTGCTCAAAGTCTTTTGTTTTACGTAAGGAAGTTCCACTAACAGTCATTCATTTAATCATAAACTTCATTTAACTTTGCTTTCAAAATTTAGTATTTAAGAATAAGTTGCTGCAATCTCAGCGCTTTTTGATTCATTGATTTTCTCGTGAACTATTGTGTTGTGAAAAAGTGTGACAACCTTCTGTTGCCACGCCAATGATTATATGCTTAATTATCTTTGCCATGTCCTTTCTTAGGATTTTGGATATTCATTTTCCTAGTGTGCTGGCGACCGTTTAATACCGTTTAATATTTCTTTTTTTTTGTACTCAGTATTTGTTGTTTTAAATATTGCGTGGTATCCTTTATCCCCCCTGTGTGGTTCGTCAGCGATTGCACTGAATTCCACCCATTTCCAAATTGTTATCAGTACTTAGATGGGGTTTAGAATACATTCTAGCCAACGGCCTTGCCGCAGTGGTAACACCGGTTCCCGTCAGATCACCGAAGTTAAGCGCTGTCGGGCTGGGCTAGCACTTAGATGGGTGACCATCCGGCCTGCCGAGCGCTGTTGGCAAGCGGGGTGCACTCAGCCCTTGTGTTGCAAACTGAGGAGTTACTTGACTGAGAAGTAGCGGCCGCATCCAGTAATGCCTATGGTGAGGATGACACGGCGGTCGGTCGGTACCGTTCGGCTTTCATGGCCTGTTGGGGAGGAGTTTAGTTTAGTTTTTTAGAATACATTAATCCTTTATAAGGGTCTCTTTTACACTTTCCACCCACTAACGGGTATTATTTTCCTTCCTAAACCATAGCCTTACTCATTGTAACATTTCGTTAGGCATAAGCGACCACGGCCATTTACATTGCAATCCCATAGGCCAATTAGCAAGGGGAGGTTACGGGCTCTTTGCCTAGAAGTGATAGTGAGCAACTATGGGAAGCGCTTGAAGGACGGTGAAACCACGGGCGGACAACAAGGTGCCACAGAACGAGCAGTTCCGAGGCTTCCCTGCTCTGTAAAGCAGCGTAGGCGACGGTCTGCGGAAAATTTGATCACTGATTTAACTGCTGGTGCAGTACATGTACTTCGGAGCACACTGTTGAGCGCACATTGTTGAACGTGGGGCTTTGCAGCAGACGACCCTTACGTGTTCCCAAGCTGACCGGGCGATATTGCGAATTACGACTGCAGTGGGCCCAGCATCACCGAGGCTGGACCGCGGGTCAGCGGAAACGTGTCCCCTCCTAGCGAGCGGCTGCTGGAAACACCGCATCACACACGCAGGCAGGTCGACACAGCATTCTACTGTAGGAGTATAGGGGATACTCATATGAACTTCCATGAGACCTCTCATGGTAATGGAACGCATCATGAACGTGTGCATCATGTAGTAATATCTGCAGACCTCCTGTACTCCTTCATGCCTGTCTTCTGACAGCGATGGCATTTTCCATTAGGGCAATTGTCCGTGTCACAAGGCCAGAACCTTCCTGCAGTGATTTGAAGAAGCTTGAACTCATGTTGGTGTCTTGGCCACCGATATGACCGTATGTAATATACTGGGGACATTCTCAGACACCAGCTCCGCGCCCACAAGCCATCGGCACATTCTTTACGGAAATTGCGTGACTCGTCCGTAGGTATGCGGTGCAACATACAAAACATACACTCCTGGAAATGGAAAAAAGAACACATTGACACCGGTGTGTCAGACCCACCATACTTGCTCCGGACACTGCGAGAGGGCTGTACAAGCAATGATCACACGCACGGCACAGCGGACACACCAGGAACCGCGGTGTTGGCCGTCGAATGGCGCTAGCTGCGCAGCATTTGTGCACCGCCGCCGTCAGTGTCAGCCAGTTTGCCGTGGCATACGGAGCTCCATCGCAGTCTTTAACACTGGTAGCATGCCGCGACAGCGTGGACGTGAACCGTATGTGCAGTTGACGGACTTTGAGCGAGGGCGTATAGTGGGCATGCGGGAGGCCGGGTGGACGTACCGCCGAATTGCTCAACACGTGGGGCGTGAGGTCTCCACAGTACATCGATGTTGTCGCCAGTGGTCGGCGGAAGGTGCACGTGCCCGTCGACCTGGGACCGGACCGCAGCGACGCACGGATGCACGCCAAGACCGTAGGATCCTACGCAGTGCCGTAGGGGACCGCACCGCCACTTCCCAGCAAATTAGGGACACTGTTGCTCCTGGGGTATCGGCGAGGACCATTCGCAACCGTCTCCATGAAGCTGGGCTACGGTCCCGCACACCGTTAGGCCGTCTTCCGCTCACGCCCCAACATCGTGCAGCCCGCCTCCAGTGGTGTCGCGACAGGCGTGAATGGAGGGACGAATGGAGACGTGTCGTCTTCAGCGATGAGAGTCGCTTCTGCCTTGGTGCCAATGATGGTCGTATGCGTGTTTGGCGCCGTGCAGATGAGCGCCACAATCACGACTGCATACGACCGAGGCACACAGGGCCAACACCCGGCATCATGGTGTGGGGAGCAATCTCCTACACTGGCCGTACACCACTGGTGATCGTCGAGGGTACACTGAACAGTGCACGGTACATCCAAACCGTCATCGAACCCATCGTTCTACCATTCCTAGACCGGCAAGGGAACTTGCTGTTCCAACAGGACAATGCACGTCCGCATGTATCCCGTGCCACCCAACGTGCTCTAGAAGGTGTAAGTCAACTACCCTGGCCAGCAAGATCTCCGGATCTGTCCCCCATTGAGCATGTTTGGGACTGGATGAAGCGTCGTCTCACGCGGTCTGCACATCCAGCACGAACGCTGGTCCAACTGAGGCGCCAGGTGGAAATGGCATGGCAAGCCGTTCCACAGGACTACATCCAGCATCTCTACGATCGTCTCCATGGGAGAATAGCAGCCTGCATTGCTGCGAAAGGTGGATATACACTGTACTAGTGCCGACATTGTGCATGCTCTGTTGCCTGTGTCTATGTGCCTGTGGTTCTGTCAGTGTGATCATGTGATGTATCTGACCCCAGGAATGTGTCAATAAAGTTTCCCCTTCCTGGGACAATGAATTCACGGTGTTCTTATTTCAGTTTCCAGGAGTGTATATCTGCAACCAAAACACGGACTTGTCGAATCAATGTAACGCAGGATAGCTGCTGTCTTGCCTTCCAAAGATAAACCAACACTCCACTAAGCAAGTGGTAGTAATGTTTTGGATCACCAGTGTATTTCCATTATTATTGGCAATTCGGAAATTCTGTAGCTTGGGTGCAGAATTCATGTACGCCAAGTAAGAAAGGGATGGTTCAGGCCTGTGACAGTGTAGCTAGCGCCAATCTCTCTCCTCTGTTTCTACTTTACCCAAGTTTGACTGTAATATATTGCAATGTCATATACATAGCTGGTAGGATACACGTGGTTTATATTGAGTAATTCAGCTGTAATGCATTTGCATTCACTGTTCATTGGACGTAAAATTTCAACTTCAGGCCACACACACACTCGTCACACCATCTGTAATACCATTGCCGCTCTGGTTAGTGCCATTTGGAAACTTTCCTTCCAAAATTAATAAAGTTTAGACAAAATCTTGAATAGGACAATTCCTGTCTCTTATCACCCACACGCAATTATCATCGTTAAACACTGGAGTCACTCTAACCTGAATGCAATGTTCTTAGTAGCTTGTTATTTGGGTCTTTTCCTCCGACTTCATTAATTAATATTTTTTCTCTCATTGCTTTCCCACTTCTTATCTATCATCGGCATTTATTCAGTCTTAATATTCATTATAATTCCGTTCCACTCCGTATTCTGACTACCCACCCACAGTCGACTCCTTGAGAACGCAACCGCACTCTAATCACAAAACGTTATCTTGTTAACACGACAATGAACAACGAATGTCCACCACCGAAAGGATTCGTATACGTGGTGCTCTCACAATGTGCATAGTCAAGGAATGCTACAGTAAAGTGCGCAATCAAAGAATACTAGAAAATACGTAGAAAATATACTTCAGAAGAAGAGGTCACTGACTGCAGTCTTTACTCAACTGACTGGTCGCCTGGTGTCTGTGTCGTAACAACTTGTATTTTTCTTTAGTGAATATGAGACCTTTTTTAATATGTTCAATATCTCGGGGCCCTGTCAGCAACTCTATAAATATTAATTTTTAAAATACAAATGAGGCTGTTGTTAATTTAAAATTAATATGAGACGTGACTTGCGGTCTTCAGTAACGTCGGTAATCACTGTGCGTTTACATACACGGATCAGCCGAAACACGATGACCACTGTCCGTCCGCCGTGGCGCTGGATGTCTCCTGGTGGCATTTCGGGCACGTAACAGAAGTATGTAACCAGAGCAGACGGGGACCACCCTAGTGAAGATATGGGTGCAAATGGGAAAACCCACTGAGATAAGCGACGTAGACAAAAGGCAGATTATTGTTACGCCGAGTCTGTGAACGGGTATTTCGAAAGCGGCGAAGCTGGTCGAAAGTTCACGTGCTACTGTCGTGAGAAGGAAAGTGAAACTATCACTAGGCCCTAAATGGTTGGACATCTACGACTCTTCACAGAACGTGGGATTTGGAGGCTTGTCTGCTCTAAAAACCAGGATGGATGCTGAGCTGCGGCATCTCTGCCAAAAGCGCGCAGTGCTGGTGTACGCACAAGCGTTTCGGAGCACACAGTTTATCGTAAATTGTTGAACATGGAGCCCCGCAGCAGACCACCCCTACATGTTCACATGTTGACACAATGACAAAGTTAGTTACGATTGCTGTGGGCAGCGGACCGTCCGCATTCGACCGTCGACCAATGAAAACGTGTCTGCTCTTCGGGTGAACCACATTTTAGCTACACTACGTCGATGATCGTCTCCACAGACGCCGTCAGTGAGGTGAAAGGTGGCTGTAAACATGCAGCGCGGTAGGACTCTAAGGCACGCTGACAACTGCGAACCACCTGCGTCCCTTCATGCTTGATGTCTTCATCGATGGCGATGTCATCTTTCAGCAGTAGAATTGTCCGTGTCTTGGAGCCAGGACCGTGCTACCGTGATTTGAGGAGTAATATAGTGAACTCACGTTGATGTTTCGGTGACCAAATCCGCCTTACGTAAATCCTATGGAACCCGTCTGAGTCGCCATCGGGTGCAATCACCGCGTACACAAACCACCGGCCCTTTTTTTACACGAATTGTGTGACCTGTGCGTAGACATCTAATGCCACATTCCTCCACAAAAAAAAAAAATGGCTCTGAGCACTATGGGACTTAACTTCTGAGGTCATCAGTCCCCAAGAACTTTGAACTACTTAAACCTAACTAACCTAAGGACATCACGCACATCCATACCCGAGGCAGGATTCGAACCTGCGACCGGACCGGTCGCGCGGTTCCAGACTGTAGCGCCTAGAACCGCTCGGCCACCCCGGCCGGCTTCCTCCACAAACCTACCAACAAGCTGTCGGATCCCTGATACGCAGAATCAGTGATTATTTCGTTCCAAAGACGGACAAACAAGCTGTTAGTTATAATGTTTTGGCTCATCAGTGTAAGTGACTATACTTCAAATGTCGCCTAGACACACGGGATTCCTTTTATTTGAATTTGAACACAGCCAAAGACGTAATCAGAATCGAAGCCTTCAAGGTCACTGTGTAAATTCAGTGTCTGACACGTACAGAAATTGTTATTTATGATTACAAAATTTTGTTTCAGTTGCAATAAATTATTGAAATGACATAACCTGTTGGCATTTATACAGTCATACGTTTGTCAAGAATTTGGTATGATAATGGAGAGGAAAATATTCAGCTGTCAGCTTTGGCTGTGTAACAACGATAAAATTATGTACAGGTTTACTCTTACAAGGGAACCTCCCCATCGCACCCCCCTCAGATTTAGTTATAAGTTGGCATAGTGGGTAGGCCTTGAAAAACTGAACACAGATCAATCGAGAAAACAGGAAGAAGTTGTGTGGAACTATGAAAAAAATAAGCAAAATATAAAAACTGAGTAGTCCATGCGCAAGATAGGCAACATCAAGGAGTGTGTGAGCTATAGGAGCGCCGTGGTCCCATGGTTAGTGTGAGCAGCTGGGGAACGAGGAGCCAATGGTTCAAGTCTTCCCTCGAATAAAAGGTTTGATTTTTTATTTTCAGACAATTATTATCTGTCCGTCCGTCCGTCCGATGCGAGGTAAATGCGCCGTAGTATGGGGACGCTACACCTAAACAAACATCGAAACACACGACATCTTACGTATTTAACGCACTCTCGTCCAAAGTAGCGAACAGTCAACTGCCAGCCAGGGAGCCTCGTTAGCAGGAATACTCTCTCTTCCGTGCGCTGTGGTCGACTGACGTCGTGTGTTTCGATGTTTGTTTAGGTTTGGCGTCCCCATACTACGGCGCAGTTACCTCGCATCGGACGGACGGACAGACAGATAATAATTGTCTGAAAATAAAAAAATTAAACATTTCACTCGAGTGAAGACTCGAACCAGGGATCTCTCGTTCTGCAGCTGCTCACACTAACCACGGGACCACGGGGCTCCTGAGCTCACACTCTCCTTGATGTTGCCTATGTTGCGCATGGACTACTCAGTTTGTATATTTTGCTTATTTTTTTCATAGTTCCACACAACTTCTTCCTGTTTTCTCGATTGATCTGTGTTCAGTTTTTCAAGGCCTATCCACTGTGCCAACTTATAACTAAATCTGAAGGGGGTGCGATGGGGAGGTTCCCTTGTTAGTATTGCGTAAGTCAAAGTGTTGAGTGCTGCCAGCAAATTTATGTTACCGAAGTGTCGCCAAGTCGATAGCTGGAAGGAACTGCGCTCTCTGTAGCCATCAATTGTATCATAACTTACTTCAGAGTTCCGCCATTTTCATTCAGAACGAACATTAGATTCATTTTCATCCGATTTAAACATCTGTTTTGCAACCTTACGTTCCCAGTCGCTGCTGCAATGTGTAATATCTTCGGAAGGCTATTTTCAGCAAGTAAATCTGTGTGATTTAAATACATGTGGTTGAGTCTCGTGATCAAACTTTGAGGCCAGAGGCGGAGAGAAACTTCGTTTAGCGGTCTAGGAAGGTACAAAATTAAAAAGTAACAGAATCACAGAATTATTACGGTGACTGATGTGAAGGGTTTGAAATAAAAACTCTCATGTTCGCATTAACAGAACTTAAAACTATAAACAGCTAATGACTTCCACTAGCCAATATGCGGAAATTCCGGGTATCCTAACTTTACGGAAAACTGAATTTTAAAACGAATTTGTTTTCGTTTTGATGTAACTTATCTTTAATTTTGGTGGTAGAGTAAAATGTACCGGCAGTATTTCAGAAATTTCACTATTCCAGTTGTATTTCATGGTTGCGTGATATCAGATGATGATAATATCTTACGTATATATCTCGTTTGCATTGCTTTAGTATCAGAAATTGGTTGTCTAGCAGATGGTTATAGAAGTGTAGCCTAAGAAACGATGTCATAAATGTATGACTAAATGTGTGTGATGTTCTGGTGACACGTTACCGACATTATGGTATATTCATGTCCCTACTGAGTTCGGCGATATAGCTTTTAATGCACTGGACTCATAATGTGGACGAATGTAGATCCATTGCCATTCTGGTCATTGTGCTTTAGGTTTTCTGCAGTTATTGAACTCACTTTACATAAGTGTTGGAATGGTTCACACAACAGCATCTAGGCTGTTCCTGTTGCCACACATCATGATCTGACCTCCTGCTGTACTTTATGACGGCAGGAAGTTTAACACGTCTTCCCAATAGTACAACTAGAAATATTCTGAAGAAGATAAGTATAATAACTAGCATACCCTAAAAACTCTTTCACAACACCAAAACAGTTAACAGGATATATGGCTACGTTATGCAACCACTTTTCCCAAAACTGCCCCATACCTGGATATAAAACCAGTATGAAAGAGACCAGCCAAATTGGAACAATTAATCCCCATTGACAAATGAAATGTGTATGAGTACTAGTGATTGCCAGTGCCTGAATAGCAGAGATTACATTTTCGTACTGAACTGCGTGATTCACCTGAAGAAGAGGCCCCTGTGTGAAAGCATATTACACTGCGCTGTGAGCGGTCAGGCGTGGGCAGTCCACAAAGCTGGCAAGGGAAGCAGTCCTCAGCTGCAGATCGCAGAAAGCTAATGGCCAACGGTCCTGCCCAGGTGGCCAGACTCACCGGCGCTTTGAAGAACCGCTCTGGGGGCTGGACGCCACGAGTCACAACGCAGACACACTACCATTTCCTGTAGTGACGGCCACCAGCATATGTTTCTAGTCACGTGCCTGTAGAAGGAGGGAACTTGACATATTTTGCAAAGGCCCGGAAGAATTTTCTGTGGACAGAACAGTAGAAAGTAGGGCTTTTCTGAAACATACAGGCCATTGCAGGTGACATATGAAAGTGGAGTGGGGAGCAGGGAAGACAGGACGCCTTTGAAATCGTGGAGCGCAGCCATTGCAAAAAGGAATTTTTAACACAGTGTCAAAACTGCCCTGATTGAGTAACATAAATAATTTAAAGGGCAGAGAGAGAGAGACGACCTCATTGGTCGTAGAGAGACTGCAGGACCTGTTTTTAATGCAAAGTGTTAGATATCTTGTTACTGATTAACCTCCTAGAATCAGTCAGGGTAAGAGGACAGTGTCTTTTAATACATCATTTCACTGGTCATCACTCAGAATATCCATAGTTGAACCAATCAAAGTGTGTGAAGAATGAAAACAGCAAAGCTAGGAGTGTTCCTTGTAGGGAGCCAGATATCTTCAGCCGCACGTTATTAGCCGAGCTCCTCTGCAGCCAGACACCTCTCCGAACAGAACAACTACGGATGTAGAAATTTTTTCAAGTGATTTGAACTTAGTGGAAGATGTAAGTTGTTGGTACAAAACCAATGACTGATTTTGCAGACTCTCCATTCTCCACCTGCAGATTGATATGGTGATATCTGGTCGTGACAGCAAGTGAACAGTAGGGACAGTCGAGTAGTTTTTACTGGGTTTCAGTAATTTCAAGCTTCATTCTGAAGACTTGCTTGCAGTTTTACGATCAATAAGCTTTCAACTCTGGCCATAGAAGCAAATACATACCTCGCTATAGCGCTATCTGCCTTTTAATACTAATATGTAAATTATAGGTGGAGGGGGAGAAAGGAAAGGAAAGGAGAGGGACTGATGATATCTGCTGCATCGGAACGTTGTGCAGAATCGGCGGTGATGGGTGAAAATGTTGTGCCGGACCAGGATTCGACCCCGGGATCTCCCACCTAGAAAGCTGCGTTAACCACTGCACCATGCGGAAACAGTGTTAATCGCAAATCCACGAACTATCTCGGCACGCTCTCTGGTCGACGCTTGCCGGCCGCGGTGGTCTAGCGGTTCTAGGCGCGCAGTCCATAACCGCGCGACTGCTACGGTCGCAGGTTCGAATCCTGCCTCGGGCATGGATGTGTGTGATGTCCTTAGGTTAGTTCGGTTTAAGTAGTTCTAAGTTCTAGGGGACTGATGACCACAGCTGTTAAGTCCCATAGTGCTCAGAGCCATTTGAACCATTTTTGATGGTCGACGCTCATACCCACCTAGCGCCACCTACATGCAGTCCCCGTCCATGTCTCTCATTATCCCCAATTTTATTCCCGCTTCGAGATCGCACTGAAGGTGGTGAATTCATTGCCCATCGAGGCAAATCAATTATATGAGTGCGCAGTGTCTGACATCCGAAAGAACAGACACCACACATTCATATAATTGACTCAGCTCAATGGGCAACGAATCCACCACAGTCTGAGCAGAAGTACAATATCGTTCGAACTCCAAGTGGCAATCTAAAATTAGAGATAATGGCTCAAATGGCTCTGAGCACTATGGGACTTAACATCTGAGGTCATCAGTCCGCTTGAACTTAGAACTACTTAAACCTAACTAACCTAAGGACATCACACAACACCCAGTCATCACGAGGAAGAGAAAATCCCTGACCCCGCCGGGAATCGAATCCGGGAACCCGGGCGCGGGAAGCCAGAACGCTACCGCACGACCGCGAGCTGCGGACTAGAGATAATGGAAGACATTGACTGGGACTGCATACAGGTGGCAGCTGGTGGGTATGTGCGTCGGCCAGAGAGCGTGCCTAGACAGTCCGTGCATTTGCGATTAACTCTGTGTCCGCATGGTGCAGTGGTTATCGCAGCTGTCTAGGTAGCAGGAGATCCCGGGTTCTAATCCTGGTCCGGCACAACATTTTCACCCATCACCGCCGATTCTGCACAACGTCCCGATGCAGCAGATACACTATGCGATCAAAAATATCCGAACACTCCCAAAATCATACGTTTTTCATATTAGGTGCATTGTGCTGCCACCTACTGCCAGGTACTCCATACCAGCGACCTCAGTAGTGATTAGACATCGTGAGAGAGCATAATGGGGCGCTCCGCGGAGCTCAGGCTTCGAACGTGGTCAGGTGATTGCGTGTCACTTGTGTCATACGTGTGTAAGCGAGATTTCCGCACTCCTAAACACCCCTAGGTCCACTGTTTCCGATGTGATAGTGAAGTGGAAACGTGAAGGGACACGTACAGCACAAAAGTGTACAGGCCGACCTCGTCTGTTGACTGACAGAGACCGCCGACAGTTGAAGAGCGTCGTAACGTGTAATAGGCAGACATCTATCCAGACCATCACACAGGAATTCCAAACTGCATCAGGTTCCACCGCAAGTACTATGACAGCTAGGCGGAAGGTGAGAAAACTTGGGTTTCATGGTCGAGAGGCTGCTCATAAGCCACAAATTACGCTGGTAAATGCGAAACGTCCGCCTCTGGTAGCTGAGTAGTCAACTCGACAGAATGTCAATCCTAAGGGCCCGGATTCGATTCCCGGCTGGGTCGGAGATTTTCTCCGCTCAGGGACTGGGTGTTGTGTTCTCCTAATCATCATCATTTCATCCCCATCGACGGGCAAGTCGACGAAGGGGCGTCAAATCGAAAGTCTTGCGCCCGGCGAACGGTCTACCCGACGGCAGGCCCTAGTCACACAACATTTACATTTTTAATGCGAAACGACGCCTCGCTTGGTGTAAGGAGCGTTAACATAGGACGACTGAACCGTGGAAAAACGTATGGAGTGACGAATCACGGTACACAATGTGGCGATCCCATGGCAGAGTGTGGGTATGGCGAATGCCCGGTGAAAGTCATCTGCCAGCTTGTGTAGTGCCAACAGTAAAATTCGGAGGCGGTAGTGCGATGGCGCGGTCGTGTTTCTCACGGAGGGGGGCTTGCACCCCTTGTTGTTTTGAGTGGCACTATCACAGCACAGGTCTACATTGATGTTTTAAGCACCTTCTTCCTTCCCACTGTTGAAGAGCAATCCGGTGACGGCGATTGCATATTTCAACATGATAGAGCATCTGTTCAATAATACACGGCTTGTGGCGGAATGGTTACACGACAATAACATCCCTGTAATGGACTGGCCTGCTCAGAGTCCTGATCTGAATCCTACAGCACACTTTTGGGATGTTTTGGAACGCCGACTTCGTGCCAGGTCTCACCGACCGACATAGATACCTTTCCTCAGTGCAGCACTCCTTGAAGAATGAGTTGCCATTCCCAAAGAAACCTTCCAGCACCTGACTGAACGTATGCCTGTGAGAGTGGAAACAGTCATTAAGGCTAAGGGTGGGCCAACACCATATTGAATTACAGCATTACCGATGGAGGGCTCCACGCACTTGTAAGTCATTTTAAGCCAGGTGTCCGGATACGTTTGATCACATAGTGTATCATCAGTTCCTTCCCTTTCCTTCCTCCCCCTTCCACCTTCAATTTACATAATATGTGCCACAACTGCGGATTCTGCATGGTGTCTGTTCTTTCGCACATGTCCAAGAGAACAGGCACCACGCATTCACACAAATGTAAAACTAACCTTTTAGCAATCGCAGTACGACCACTCGAATTTAATTATTTTGTCCTGATATACGTCTATAGAATCAGACGCCAGATCCCTAGATCAGGTTTGTCAAAGTATTAGTATAGCATTGTCAAACAATTTATCATGCACTTCAATGTAATAAACTCAGTTAACTTTGACTCTTGCTTGATTTCATAGGTAACGGATCAAGTAAATTAGAAATAAAGGTAATACCTTGGAAAAAGCTCTGTCTCTGCAGTAATACTAAATAGCTGCTGTTTAACTCCTAGTGATAGCTTCGTATTTACTCGATTACCTAGGTAATTTTGAAAGGAAATGTTTACCTACAGCTGTAAATACTGTGTTCTACTTACAGTATATCACTAATTGAAGTGCGACTCGACAACGAACACTGCTACTTATCATGTAGTTAACAGAACCTTTCACCCTCGTATCTTCCTATTTGGGTAATTCGTGGGCAGCATGGATAATGAGGCACGATATTCATTTTCTTTAGAAATGTTTGAGATTCCCAGTTTGTTGTTTTATATTATATGGGAGTTCACTTAATACCTTTACACCAAAATACATTACTCCAGTCTGGAACTGCGTGACCGCTACGGTCGCAGGTTCGAATCCTGCCTCGGATATGGATGTGTGTGATGTCCTTAGGTTAGTTAGGTTTAAATAGTTCTAAGTAATAGGGGACTAATGACCTCAGAAGTTGAGTCCCACCATTTCAACCACAAGAAGTGAAAATACGGAAACAAGCCAACATTTTTGTCTTAGGTCAACACATTGATAAATGTTCCTATGGGCAAAAAATACTGAAATGAGCTTGTTATTAGTTTATCATCGTGTTGACTCCAGTCCAGTTTATTTCCCAACTATACGCAGAGAAATTTTGCACAGAGTGTTTCATTTAGGGTATGACCACATTGTCTAATTATGGTCCTAGTATGTCATATTTAGTTCACTGAAATTCTGTGACATGAGTCTGTCTGAGATTCAGATTTGAACTGTTCGCTGTGTATCTGTTGTTGACATGATGTGCTATCATCTAAGCTATGTCCGATAAGGTTAAATTCGGACTCTTGATTAGAAAACTTGTGTCACTAGCAAACATTTTAGTGCTTCAGACACCATTTAAAGTGTGATCATTTCTGTATGTTAAGAACAGAAGTGGACCCAGTAGCATTCATTTTAGGCCCTCGTACATTAAGTTCCTCTTTTCCGACGTTAGTCTTATGCCTATGCCTGGAACGATACGCTTGCAAGATGGATGTCATTAATGTCATAACATTTGAGTTTGCCAAGCAAATTTTGTGATCTACACAATGAGAAGCTTTGACAAGGAGAATATGTTGTTGCTGTTATGGTCTTCAGTCCAAAATCTGTTTTTATACAGCTCTGCATGCGACTGTATTGTGCAGACATCTTCATCGCTGAGCAACAACAACCTACGTCCGTTTGAACGAGCTTACTGTTTTCTTTCCTCGTTTGCCCTCTACAATTTACTCCCCCCACTCTTCCTTCCATTACGAAATTGACCATTCCTTGGTGCCTTTGGATGTATCTCATCAACCGATCCCTTCCTTCAGTCAAGTTTTATCACAAATTAGCTTTTCCCTCAGTTCGATTCAGCACCTGCTCCTTAGTTACGTGATCTATCCATCTAGTCTTCAACGTTCTCCTGTAGCACCACATTTAAAAGGCGTCTGTTCTCTTCTTGTCTGAATTGGTTATTATCCACGTTTCACTTTCGTATAAGGTTAGACTCCAGACGAATACCTTCATAAAAGCTTTTGCAATATTGGAACTTACGTTAGATGTTTGCAAATTCCTCTTTTTCAGACATTCGCCTCTTGCCATTGCCACTCCCCGTTTTTCATACTTCCTGCTTCGGCCAAGATCGGTTCTTTTGCTGCCCGACTAGCAAAACTGATCTACTATCCTTAGTGTCTTATTTCCTAATCTATTTCCTTCAGAATCACCTGATTTAATTTCGTTACATCCCGTTACACTTGTTTTACTTTTGTTGATGTACACATTATAACCTGTTTTCAATCCATTGCGTTGAAGTGCTCTTATAATCCTTCTACCGTCATCGACAGTATTACAGTGTCATCAACAAACTTCAAAGTTTTCACATATTTTCCCTGAATGTCTCCTCGGGTTCCCTCATGTCTTGCTCAATGTACAGACTAGGTACCGTCGGGAATGGGCTAAAACCCTGTGGCAATCCGTTCTCAGCCACTATCCCCGTTTCGTCTCCTTCGACTCTTAGGCCTGCAGTCTAGTGTCTGTACAAGTTGCAAGTACCCTTCCAGTCCCTGTATTGTACCGTTGTTACCTTGCAAAGAATGTACACCACTGAACACTGTCAAAAGCTTTCTCTAAATCTCCAAATACTACAAACGTAAGATTGTCTTTCTTTAACATATGTCATTAGGTAAATCGGAGAGCCAGTACCCGCTCGCGTGTTCCTAGATTTATCTGGAACCCAAGATCGGCTTGGATCACTTAATTCTACACCTCCATAAATAATTCGTGTCACTATTTTGCAAACAAGACTTGTTAAACAGATGATTCGATAGTACTCGTATTCAGACATGTGAGTTGTTATCTTCTCTGGAATTGTAAGTATTACTCTGTCTTCTCGAGGTTTTACCAACAAGATAATTTTCTAGTTTAGCTGTGCCAGGACTTCATTTCCGAGTTCCCGCATTTCTCATAAGCGTATGGTTTTGATTGGGCACAGAAGAATCACAAACCTCTATAAAACAATTCAAAAATCCGGAAGCAATTTGTTGAGAGTTGAAGCACAAGAGATGTAAGCCTACGTCGAAAACACAACTGAAAGGTCTGGGGTTCGAAGTAAGACGTTAATAATACGAGCACGTGTGATTTGTGTTCGAGGAACGAGGAAGGCGATTTCATAGGTCGGGTACATTCGGCGAAGTTCACGCTCTGCACGTATGCACTGGCGCCCACTGATCACATCGCTATAATAATACACGCTCCAGTGTCGAGACGCGAACATGTGTGTGAGGTGAGCTCGCCTCGTTTGTTTTCTGACAGATGCAGCTATGGTTAGTGAACGCGTGGCTAGTCGTGCTTTTCCAGTTGCTCTTTTCGAATCGCACTGCAGCCTCGCAGATATCGTAAGCAGGGAGCGTAGTCGCCGCAGACGGCCTCCGAGCCGCGTAAAAGATGGCGCTGCGGCCGGACGGAGCCCCTTATTCGTGCAGCCGTCATAAATCCCGGCCGGCCGCCTGGAGCAGCGGCGCGCCGCTCTGGCCGTAAGTAATTCCGTCCGTTACTGCGCGCTCGCCGGCACACACTCAACACATCCACGTCCCGGTAATTGAGGCCCGAGCCACAGCCGAAGCGCTACAGCAGTGCTTGCTTCCCTGGGAGGTGCGACCCCGGCCACCTGGTTGTAACAGCTTGGCTGCCGTACTCAGAAACTCGTCGGCATTGCTCTTACTGCATCCACGTTCCGTGTCTGTTCATAAACATGTAAATACTTCGTTACTGAAAATTAATCTTACTGCTTATTAATTACATCGTATTTTGTGTTTTACTGGAGGAAAATACACCGGTAAATTAGAACACTATGACCGCTGCCCACCTCGACTTAGGATGCCGCCTGGTGTCTCTGCGGGCACCTGACGCGACAACGAGAGTGTGTAAGCGGAACAGGTGCGGACAGGGGATCACACTAGCGGAGATACGGGCTGAAAATGGGGTACTTCAGTGAGATAAGTCACTTCGACAGATTATTACCACGCAGAGCCTGTGAACGCGTATCTCGAAAACGGCGGAGCTGGTTCATGTGCACTGTCAAGCACATCTACAGAAAGAGGTCGTGGGCCGGTGAAACTATAGCTAGGCGCTAAACGATTGGACATCCACGGTTCTTCACACAATTTGGGATTCGGAGGCTTTGTCTGCTTTGTGAAGTAAGATAGATGGTGGAAGGTGGGGCATCTCAGCCGAAAGAGCACAATGCTGGTGCACGCACAAGTGTTTCGGAGCACACCGTTCATCGCACATTGTTGAACATGAGGCTCCACAGCACGCCACCCCTTCTTGACCCATTGATATTGTCAATTAAGATTGTAGTGGTCCCGGGACCGTCGGATCCGACCGTCGATCAATGGAAACGTGTCGGCTCTTCGGGTGAATTACATTTTTGCTACACTACAGCGATGGTTGTCTCCGCAAACGCCGCCCTGGAGATGAACTGTAGTTCGAAATGTGCGGCGCGCCACGGTCGCAGGCTGCTGGGAGAAGTATTATGCTACGGGCGATTCTCCTGCGTATGCATGGGACCTGTGCTAGTTAATGTCGTGTGACCCTCCCATCGGGTAGACCATTCGCCGGGTGCAAGTCTTTCTAGCTGACACCACTTCGGCGACTTGCGCGTCGATGGGGATGAAATGATGATGATCAGGACAACACAACGCCCAGTCCCTGAGCAGAGAAAATCTCCGACCCAGCTGGGAATCGAACCCAAGTAATTAGTGTTGACATTCTCTCGCGCTGACCACTCGGCTACCGGGGTCAGACTACTGTGCTAGTAACTGAAGACACAATGACAGCTGCGGACCACCCGCATCCCTTCATGCTTGATGTCTCCCCCGACGGCGATGTCATCTTTCAGCAGTACTGTTGTCCGTGTCTCGCAGCCTGAAGCGTGCTACAGTGGTTTGAGCAGCATTATAGAGAACTCGCGTTAATGTATCGGCGACCAAATTCGTCCGATGTAAATCCTATAGAAGCCATCTCGGTCGCTTTTGGGCCCCCTCAGTGCGTACGCAAATCATCGACCCGTTGTTTTCGTGAATTACGTGACCTGTGCGTAGACAACTAATGCCACAAACCTCCAAAGATCTGCCACAAACTGTTGGATCCCTGGTACGCACAATCAGTGATCCATATCGTCCCAAAGACGGACAAACAAGCTGTTAAGGAGGTGGTGATAATGTTTTGACTCGTCATTGTACACTCGTCGGTACACTAGTGGGTTCTTCACATTGCTCCGGGAGAAGACCGAGTGGATACTGTAACACATAAAATATTAGTTCACTTTATTACAACACAGTTAAGAAAAGTGACTTAACTCTGTGCAATTCATTTCCACGCGAATGTCATAAGTATTGTCAACTATTAACGTATCACCTGTTACAGACAAAATACAAGGCTCTCAGACGCAGTATATTTAACAATAACTTTCGCATATTGTTCTACCTAGTACGTTGATCTCGCAGGTGGGCTACTGGAAGACTACGCCGTCGTCTTAGTCGATGACAGCGGACAGGGCTGAGCCATCCTGTGCTCGCCCTTATGTACAAGCGCGGTAGCGGCGGCGTAGCGAAACCTTGGTGAGCATGGCTACGGCCGTGTTGCTCATTCGCCGTGATTGGGTATCGCGTGATTTCCCTAAATGGCTGCAGGCAAATTCAGGGATCGTTCCTTCGAAACGGCACGGCCGATTTGCTCCCTATCCTTGACCCAATCAGAGCTTGTGCTCCGTCTCTAATGACTTCGTTGTCGACGGAACGTTAAACCCAATCTTCCTTCCTCCCTTCCTTCACGTCATTCGTCGATGTGGCTTGCGATATCTCCTCTTGTGGTCGCTTTGAGAGGTATGAACCTTGCTTTGGCACCTCTCTCTTCGCGCGACACTCCGCCAGATGAACAATTGAGTCGTTACTAGTACTGCTCTCCGAAAACTAATGTAATCGAAAATATTGCAATTTTTTCCTCAACAGTCCCGTACCAGATGTCGGTAGTCTGTGGGTTTCCATGTCTCGTGGGACTTAACTGAATTGTGCACAGCAGATTAACTTATTTGATAAGAATGACCCTAGCGTGACATGAGACTTGGTTTGGCTGTCTAGTACTATACTTAATTAGCCTTAAGGAGGTCATATAGTTATCAAATGAAACAAGATTCCAAATAAATTAATTTCTTGCAAATGATTAGAACACACAGACAGCCGGCCAGTGTGGCGGAGCGGTTCTAGGCGCTTCAGTCTGGAACCGTGCGACCGCTACGTCGCAGGTTCGAATCCTGCCTCGGGCATGGTTGTGTTTGACGTCCTTAGATTAGTTAGGTTTAAGTAGTTGTAAGTTCTAGGGGACTGATGACCTCTGATGTTAAGTCCCATAGTGCTCAGAGCCATTTTTTTAACACTCGGACATAAGATTAATCATGCGATGTGATTGAAAATCCAAAAAGGCAAGTTCAGAGGTTAAATGATTATTTATTGAACTTGAGTAATACTAGAGTCTTGCTAAGGACCAGAGTAAAGCGAAGTGCGCTAGCGTATCGCCCCGTGAGCCTCCTGTGTAATTACGAACTCGCAATTTAGATCCAGGGATTACGTGATTAGCCAACGGCCTTCCCGCAGTAGTAACACCGGTTCCCGTCAGATCAGTCGTCAGCGAGACAGAATGTCTATCCTAAGGGCCCCGGTTCGATTCCTGGCTGGGTCGGAGATTTTCTCCGCTCAAGGACTGGGTGTTATGTTGTCCTAGTCATGAGCATTTCATCCTCATCGACGCGCAAGTCGCCGAAGTGGCGTCAAATCGAAAGACTTGCACCCGGCGAACGGTCTACCCGACGGGAGGCCTTAGTCAAACACGACCGAAGTTAAGCGCTGTCGGCATGGACTGGCAGTTGGACGCGTGATCATCTGGTCAGTCGAGCGCTGTTGGCAAGCGCGGTGCACTCAGCCCTTGTGAGACAAACCGAGGAGCTACTTGATTGAGAAGTAGCGGCTCCGGTCTCGTAAACTGACATACAGCCAGGAGAGCGGTGTGCTGACCACGTGCCCCTCCATACCCGCATCAAGTGACTCTTGTGGGCTGACAATGACACGGCGGCCAATCGGTACCATTGGTCCTTCATGGCCTGTTCGGGCAGAGTTTAGTTTTATATTACGTGATCACGCTGAAATGTTGGTTATCTAACGCACGTGTACTTCATCAAGAAATAAGCTGAATGTTGCCTCAAACCTTCCTCGAAGCTGGTTGAATTTTCTCATTTTGAGAAGACAGAAGGAGCTTTACCAGCTGAAAACACTCGAAAGCCAAGGTTGCATAAATATTTCTTTACTTAAAACAAGCCGTTTCCACAGATTTCGCTGTCATCTTGAGGTCTCAAAAAATCTTTTTGCTATGTTACGTGTGCAGTTTAAGTTCCACCTAAGGCCAAGTTGTCATGTGGATAAAAATCTTCTGTAATGTGGCACCTTTTATTTGGCCATGAAGCATCAAGGGCCGAAACTACTGCTCAGTCTTAACATAGCAACTACCAGTAACTCATTTGCCAAAGCTCGTTTCATCTTACCGGACTCTGCACATCGTGAAGCAGAAGTCATGATCTGCTGTTTAAATGTTGCTAACGGAGAGGAAACCAGACCTCGTCGGTTCTCGGTGAAGAAGTGTTCCATTCGGCTCTAGACAGTGAATTCTGTTTGTAAGGGTAGAATACCCTTTTACATACGATCTTTGAATCGGTTATGCGGAGTCAACGGAGAGTACGGTTGCAATTGTTGTGGAGCGACCGAGTTTGGAGGCAGTAGCGTTCAGGCAGACCTGGTAGCCGCTTATTTTAAGCTTTACCGGACAGGCAGACCTGATAGTCGGTCATGCATACTGTTATTGTGTAATGGCACACTGCTTGTCCGAAGTGCTCTTTAATTGTATCTGTTAATACAGGGTGTATGAAAAAAACGAAAACTAGTTACAAGCTATGGCGTGCACACGCTTTATTCAACAAGTAAACATCGCTACAGATATTCGGATTTAGCTTATGACATGTTCGATATGCCTGCCATCATTGGCGATGATGTGGCGCAGACGGAAAGCGAAATTCTGCATGACCCGCTGAAGTGCCGGAACATCGATGTTGTCGACGGCCTCCTGAATGGCTATTTTCAGCTCAGCAATGGTTTTGGGGCTATTGCTGTACATCTTGTGTTTAATATAGCCCCACAAAAAGGAGTCGCATGTGTTCAGATCCGGAGAATATGGCGACCATGCCAGTGGCCTCTGGGTACCCCAGAGACAGAATGCTGTCCCGAGAGTGTTCCTCCAGGACATCAAACACTCTCCTGCTTCGAAGGGGTCGAGCTCCGTGTTGCATGAACCATATCTTGTCGAAATTAGGGTCTCTTTGGATAATGGGGATGAAATCATAATCGAAAACCTTCACGCGCCATTCGGTAGTCACCGTGCCATCCAGGAATATCGCACCGATTATTCCGTGACTGGACATTGCGCAGCACACAGTCACTCGTTGAGGGTGAAGAGACTTATCAATTGCGAAATGCGGATTCTCACTCCTTATTGACGAACCCACCAAAATCAAAGTGGGTTTCGTAGTTAAACCAAACCGTACATGCGCATTCTAATTCCCATCATGTCCGACGGCCAACCGTCCAGTTTGAACCTCCTTAACGCAAACCGTTCAGAAGTTATGACGATTTTATTTCATATTGTTCAATAATTGTCAACCTATATCAGTGCTCGTGTGTTTAACGAAGTAAATGTTGTATAGTAAAATGCGCGAATTGTTAGTTTCAATAGTATATCGTCCAGCGTTACTTACTATAATGAAGAAATTTGAAAGCAGCATTTCCAATCTAAATCAATTAAATGCAGGCCAGTCGTTGACAGAACGAGTGTAATAAGTACGCGGGGAGTAGCCTTGCATATGGCGACGCGTGTTTGTTCTTAGATTCCAAAGCAGCTTTGGATACGACGGAGAAGACATCACCACAATTGGTCTTTCCGCAGCGATTCAGCACAGCAGCGCTTCGAGTGGAATTCGATTCAACGTTGTTTCGGAGTGCCTAGGAAATGAACAGTAAAACAGCAACGGTGTTAACGATAATTACGTGGAAGAACTTTTTTAACTGCGCATAAGCGACAACTTATAAGAAACAGTGGCACCTAGAACACCAAAACAACACTCAGCGGCCCTGCCCCAGGAGATCCTGGGCCTTATCTCAATGAGGAACCGCCTCAGGAGATACTGGCAGCGTACCAGGCGTCCGTTCTATAAACTGCACGACAGCAGTCTCCAGGGCATAATACTGGACATAATACAAACATTTCGAAACGAACAATGGGGACAGAAACTCGTACGCTAGGTACCACACGTCCTGGCGTGTGGAAGCTAGCCAGACACTTCACCAGGGAGAGACATTACATTCCCACGCTACAAGGACCGGACGGCCCAGCTTACTCCGCGACGGAGAAATGGCTCTGAGCACTATGAGACTTAACATCTGAGGTCATCAGTCCCCGAGAACTTAGAACTACTTAAACCTAACTAACCTAAGGACATCACACACATCCATGCCCGAGGCAGGATTCGAACCTGCGACTGTAGCAGTCGCGCGGTTCCAGACTGAAGCGCCTAGAACCGCTCGGCCACACCGGCCGGCGTGACGGAGAAGGCAGAGCTTATGGCTAGAACACTTGCAGCGCCTTTCATGCCGAACCTGGCTCCTTCAGATCCAGTATTCACACTTGAAACCGACCAGGAGTTTACGCGACTTGTAGTCCAGCACAAAAGAAATTACAAGGGCTATCAAGCATACCAACGCTAGGAAAGCCCCTGGGCCTGATGGTATTCAAAACCGTGTCCTCCATCAGTTCACGGATAGAGCAGTAGAATACCTTACACACATAACGAATGCCATCCTAAAACACCAACAGTTCCGTGACTTATGGAAGACGGCCAACGTCCTTATGTTCAGGAAAGTACCGAACCATCAGTCTGCTGTGCTCGCTCAGCATCACTAGCGACTGCATCGCCAATGAAACCCTAAGACCGGAGCAATTCGGCTTTAGGAATCACCACTGAACAACACAACTACTCCTCCGCGTAGTCGAACATATAACACACGGCTACAACATGAACAAAGTCACAGGGGCCGTGTTCCTGGACATCGGAAAAGCTTTCGACCGTCTCTGGCATAACGGCCTTATACGCAAACTAAGCGAAGCTGGTTTCCCGGACGGACTCGTACGTCTCACACACTCATATCTCACGATCAGCTGTTTCAACACTGACGTGCAGGTCAAACAATTGTCACAACGCAGTATCCAAGCTGGATACTGGTTGGTGGTTGGAACGACGGCGTATTACAGTAAACGTCGACAAGTGCGAAGCAGTTCGATTCACACGCAGACCGAAACTACTGCGCAAACATCAACACAGTAGACATACACGTCCAATACGTTTCCGAGAGAAAGTCAGATATCTCGGTGTCTGACTGGACCGGAAAATTATATGGGGGAGGGGGGGGAACCCACATCAAATACGTAGCCAACAGAGCGCACGCGAGGCTCAAACAGCTCTACCTAATGCTCTACAGGGAAAGCACACTGAATAGGAGGGTGTCGAGGTCCATATACATGAGACTGATTAGACCTCTGATGACGTATGTAGCTCCCGTCTGGGGATGTGCAGCTCCCACACGACTGCGCCGCCTGCAGATCATACAGAAGAAAAGTGCTACGCATCATTAGCAATGCTCCACGCTACACACGCACTGTGTATCTTCACAATGAATACCGCCTTGAAACCGTCAAGGAAGTATTCAAAAAACACGCCACACGACTATACAGGAACTCGAGACACTCGAACAATTCTTTCATCCTTACTCTGGGAAACTATGATCACAACCATAAGTGGAAGCATAAGCAGCCAAAGACACTACTAGCTAGGGCATAACCACCTATGGCAAGCTAACATACACCAACAAGCGACAAACATCAGCAAGCCCCTGCATATCAGCAACGTTGGCTGGTAGTTACCAGCTGTTATTAGAGCTGACCAACAGGCCACAGCAGGGACACCGACGAGCTCGCCCACAGACGCACAAACAAACCGCCAACATCACCCTGCACTGTGCATCCGATATATGACCTGTCGAACACAAAACAGTGATGAACCAAACTGTTACAGGTATGCCGACGCTGACCTAGAGATCAACATCGGCACCCAGCGGCAGCCGCCGAGTAACAGCACCGCACAACGTGAAAGGTATCGACATGCATGTTACCCACTACTAACAAAGTCTACCCTTGCGTGACATGTCGCAGGATGTGAGACATCCGCTATGCTCTTACTACCCGACCTAACTATCGCAGAGGTTTTTTTTTCCCCCTTGGCTCTTGTCTTTGCATTTTTTTCCCCTCTGCCCTTCAAACTACTACCCTTCGTTCGACTTTCGACCCAGTCTATCTCCAGATGAGCGCGAATTCATGGTTAACCTTAACCGGACGTACGCAAACATCGCAGTACCCACATCCTGCGACACCTCACTTTAGTGAAAACTAACCCTTATGGCAGTAGACATGCCGGTGTGGGCGTGGAGGGGCTCCACCTCTTTGGGAAAGACCCATGGTTTAGTAGCCGTGTTAGAAAAAACAAAGAGCACTTCATCTCAAATTCAAGAGAAGTAATAACCTAGATGACAAACAGAAGCTGAAAATGGGCGTAAGGAGAGCAATGAGAGAAGCGTTCAATGATTTTGAAAGTAAGACATGGTCAACCGAACTGAGTAAAGAGATTTTGGTCGTAGGTAAAACAGTAAGTGAGTCAAAGTCATCTACTCATTTTCTCAGCGACCACACCGGCACGGAAACGGAAGATAATAGGGAGGACGCCGAAATACCGAATTCGGCCTTCCGAAGCTGTTTCACCGCGGAATATCGTAACACTGTCCCTCCTTTCAATCGTCGTGCGAATGTCGAAATGGCAGATATTGAGATAACCGATCGCGGAATTGAAAAGCAGCTACAATCGCTTAGTAGTGGAAAGACTTCAGGTTCAAATGGCTCTAAGCCCTATGGGCCTTAACATCTGAGGTCATCAGTCCCCTAGACTTAGAAACTATTTAAACCTAACTAACCTAAGGACATCACAAACATCCATGCCCGAGGCAGGATTCGAACCTGCGACCGTAGTAGCAGCGCGGTTCCCGACTGAAGCGCCTAGAACCGCTCGGCCAAAACGGTCGGCGAAAGACTTTAGGACGAAATGAGATACCTATAACATTTTATAATTAAGCGAAAGAACTTGCTCCCCTTCTAGCAGTAATTTATTGTAGATCGCTTGAGCAACGAACGGTACCTAACGACTGGCAGAAGCGCAGGCCATTCCCGTTTTTAAGAAAGGCCGTAAGACAGATCCACACAATTATAGAACTATGTCGTTGACGTCAGTCTGTTGTAGAATTGTGGAACATGTCTTATGGTCAAGAATTATGACGTTCTTGGAAAATGAACAGCTCCTCTATAAAAATCAACATGGATTCCGCAAACAGAGATCGTGCGAAACTCAGCTCTTTCTCTGTTCCTCCGTGATATCCACAGTGCAGTGGACAACGGCGCTCAGGTTGATGCCGTGCTCCTCGACGTCAGTAAAAGGCATTTGACACCGTCCCGCATTGCTGTTTAATGGAAAAAAACACGAGCTTACGGAGTATCGGAGCAGACCTGCGATTGGATTCAGGACTTTCTTGCAGATAAAACTCAACACGTCGCTCTTAACGGAACTAAATCGACAGATGTAATGGTAATATCCGGAATACCACAGGGAAGTGTGATAGGACCGTTGCTGTTCACAATATATATAAATGACCTAGTAGAATGCGTCGGATGCTCTTGAAGGCTATTTGCACATGATGCAGTTGTTTATACTAAAGTTGCAACGCCAGAAGGTAGTAAGAATTTGCAGAACGACCTGCAGAGAGCTGATGAATGGTGCAGATTCTGAACGTAAATAAATGTAACATATTGCGCATACATAGGAAAAGAAATCCGCTACTGTACAGCTACACTATTGATGACAAACAACTGGAGACAGCGTCTGCCGTGAAATATCTAGGCGTAACTATCCAGAGCGACTTTAAGTGGAATGACCATATAAAACAGATAGAGGGAAAAGCAGACACCAGACTCAGATTCATCGGAAGAATCTTAAATAAATGTAACTCATGGACGAAAGAAGTGGCTTATAAGGCACTTGTTCGCCCGATTCTTGAGTATTGTTCATCTGCCTAGGATCCCTATCAGGTAGGTCTGGTAGAGGAGATAGATCCAACGAAGAGCAGCGCGTTTCGTCTTGCCGCTGCAACTGCTTGACCAGCAACACGCTAAAATATTTCAAAAGCAATACTGCGATCCATGCAGAGTGCAACGCATGTACTAATTCCAACAACTACTGCCATATTTTTATACATAGAAACTGAATGATCAGGAGGGGTTTTGTCAACTAGCCTTAAACGAAGAAGAATGAAAGAAGCTAATAAAGAATATAGTGTACTATATTTGCAATATATTATTTAAACACTGACAAACTTTACACAGGCTGTAATTATTCCACAATGACTATGCTCAACATACACGTTTAAGGGCACAACAAAGATACGAATATTACTCTCAATAAAAAGTTTGTTTGCGTGGCCATTCGCCGCAGAAATCACAGAAATACTTGTTTTGCAAATAAAACCGCATTTTCCTGTTGCAAATTAATTTACTTTTCACAGACGCGTTTCGCCTTTTTCTTGCTCTAAGGCATTTCCAGTGAGATCTAAAACGATAATTGTTTTATTTTTAGATTATCACACAGTTCACGTCGCGTTTTGGTATGTAAATAAGTAATTACTTACAGTTTCCTGTGATCTGCGTCTGGAGGCTTTCCCTTGGATAGGTAATTTCGATTGTGTAATCATCTATTAAGTGTTGCTTCATTCACTTGCACCGTACACTTGAGAAGGAGCCGCAAAATGAGGACAGGCGGCGTTGTTGAACCGAATGAGTGCCAGTTGAAATCGACTCTAACCCCAGGGGAGCAACCGGCTACTCACGTGGTACGTCCTCAACGCTTTCGGAGAGCGGCGACAGTCATTTACGCGTCAGCGTGTGTGTTCGTGGCCTTCCCGCGCACAGAGGTCAGCGGCGGCCACACAGGGGCGCTATTATTCGGGCGACGCGGTCCGCGGAAGTGCGTCGTGATGGTCGGGCACCTCCTGGTACGGAGGGGGCGAGTAATGTTTCCTGTTTTACGTCCCGCGTTTATCGCCGCTGGCGTATCTGGCCGACCATCTCGACCGCGGCCCGACCCGACCAGCGCTGCGAGACCACCGCCGAAGGCCGCCCCCTTTATTGTTTCCGAGGCGGACGAGTCTTTTAAGGCCGGCCGGGCACTTTCTGGCCGTATCATTCCGCCCCTTATCTGCGCTTCGCGCTCGTATCCGGCCGACCGTGACCGCACGCGTCAAGCAGCGCTGATTAATTCCTGCGGAGGGGAGCCCCCACAGCACAGTGGGCACCTGCTGGCAGGCGCTACCGCACCGCCTGCTGGCAGCCCGCCAACACACTCTCACACTGACAGGCGGCAAACAAAAGTTCCATTCCGATACTTGTGAATATTATTGGTAGGAACACAAAACAATTTAACCTAACAGCTATGTGGATGGACAGTAGTTCTTCAATAAAAAACTTGAATAAGGCGTTCGCCATACTGAGAAGACTAGTAAAGTACAGAGCCAGACGAGCAGGTTACGTAAATCTCGTGAGTTTGTTTGTTTGTGTGTGTGTGTGTGTGTGTGTGTGTGTGTGTGTCTGTGTGTGTGTGCTTGTGTGTGCCTGCGCGTGTGCTTTGAAAACAATCCATTCCATTTTTACGTACACTATGTGATCAAAAGTATCTGACAGCTAGCTGAAAATGACTTACAAGTTCGTGGCGCCCTCCATTGGTAATGCTGGAATTCTATATGCTGTTGCCCCACCCTTAGCCTTGATGACAGCTTCCACTCTCGCATGCATACGTTCAAACAGGTGCTGGAAGGTTTCTTGGGGAATGGCAGCCCATTTTTCACGGAGTGCTGCATTGAGGTGTAGACGCCGGTCGGTGAAGGTTAGCACGAAGTCGGCGTTCCAAAACATCCAAAGGTGTTCTATAGGATTCACTTCAGGACTCTGTGCAGGCCAGTTCATTACAGGGCTCTTACTGTCGCGTAACCACTTCGCCACAGGCCGTGCGTTATGAACAGGCGCTCGATCGTATTGAAAAATGCAATCGCCATCCCCGAATTGCTCTCAAACACGGCGAGGCAAGAAGGTGCTTAAAGCATCAATACAGGCCTGTGGTGTCATAGTGTCACGCAAAACAACAAGAGGTGCAAGCCTCCTCCAAGAAAAACACCACCACACCGTAACATCACTGCCTCCGAAATTAACTGTTGGCACTACACACGCTGGCAGACGACATTCACCGGGCATTCCCCATACTCAGTCCCTGCCATCAGATCGCCACATTGTGTAACGTGATTCGTCACTCCACGCAACGTTTTTCCACTGTCAGCCCTCCAATGTTTACACTCCTTATACCAAGCATGGCGTCGTTTGGCATTTACAGGCGTGATGTGTGGCTTATGAAAGTATTGGGGCAAGGGGGGGGGGGGGGGCACCACAGCAAAGTACCATTATCCAAGATGGTGGCGATGACGTCAGCCAAGATGGCGGATTTTGGCGGGAAGTTTTAATTTTGGTGGGAAGATAGGTCACTTGGGCTACCTCCATTAACCTAAGTCATCCGACTGCAACCTCTTCCTAGGAACTGGTGCCTACTTTAAATTTTGGCAGTAAAGATAGGTCAATTCGCGCATCTCTACTAATCTAAGAAAATTGTGGGAAGATAGGTCACTTGGGCTACCCCCACTAACCTAAGTCACCTGACCGCAACCTCCTCCTGGTAGGGATTCGCGGGTAAAGGACTCGACCAGTGCTGGACGTAAGTCTTTATTTAAGCACTTTGATGCAATACAACCATCCAGTGTGTTCACTACGGGGTCCGGACTCCAACTGACCTAGTACACCCCTGCAGCCAGTGCTCTCACCCATGAAGTAATCCAAGTGTCTCCACAAAGACACATTAAGTCCAACTGATCTTGTACACAGTACCGCCACCAGAGGGCACTGTCGTCTGTTCTATGATGCAACCCAAGATGGCGGCTATGGTGGGGGAAAATGGTGGGATAAGAACTCTGCCTGTGCTGGACGTGAGTCTTTATTTTGCAGGCAGTCTCTCCACCACGAGATCTAGAACCCAACTGACCTAGTACACAGTACCACCACTAGAGGGTGCTGTAATCCCTCCAGTGACATAATCCAAGATGGTGGTCTGGAGGGGGAAATGGCACGAAAATGATGCAGCCTGCACTGGGCTGCTAGGGGAGTAAGGAAGGAGTGTACTCTATTTATTTTGGAACATTTTATTTAGGGATGGAGTATATTTATCACACTGTCACAAAACACTCGCCCTGATGTGCTTGGGGTCACAATACATAGTCTGCAGACCTGTAAACTACTTCTAAATAACACTCTCCAGACACACAATCAACTCCTAATTTACCGAAATAATTTCAGCACAGACATGCAAACTCCTCCTGAATAATGCAGTAACCTGATGTGCAGACAGGAAATCGTAAACTCTCCAAATAAATCATAGCACTGCCTACAGACCTACTCACAAAATAATGCAACAAACCCACAATCAACGTGCGCAAGTACCCTCTGGCACCCCCTGTCCACTGGACCGCACAGGAGGCTAGCAGCAGCCCCAGCGAAGTGACGCAGCTATCAGCTGTCAAACCACACGCAGGTGCCCTCAAGCATGAGGCGGCGACATCCCTTTCATACTTGGTACCAGAGAAATTCCTCTTAGAATACGTGATCACGTACGCGCCGTTGATGACAGGACCAGATGGCAGCGAAGACCTACTTACAGAGTGCAGACACTCCAAGGTGGGCCATGTACATGGAGTTCGCTGCTACCCTCCCTCTACCTGCAGTCCGGCGAAGAGCTTATTGCTGAGAGACGCTGCAGAAATCCGTTCCAGAATAGCACAAGCTGCTTTCTCCCTAGCGATTCTAATGGACCATGCGTGATGTGAGGTTGACGCATCACCGCGCATAGCTACATACCATCGCAAGCGCATCTAGCAATGTTCTCAGTGTTGTACTGAAGGCAAAAAAATGGTTCAAATGGCTCTGAGCACTATGGGACTTAACTTCTGAGGTCATCAGTCCCCTAGAACCTAGAACTACTTAAACCTAACTAACCTAAGGACATCACACACATCCATGCCCGAGGCAGGATTCAAACCTGCGACCGTAGCGGTCGCGTTGTTCCAGACTGTAGCGCCTAGAACCGCTCAGCCACATCGACCGGCTATACCGAAGGCATATGGCTATCTAAGATAATTACCGGGTCGAACTCTAGTAAATTGCATAGTGTCCCAGAAATACTTAATGTGTGCTTTTGTAGGACTTTTTGTGATGTCTCAGCTTGTATGCACGGAAAATCTTGCCCTAACAGAACCTGTTTACGAAAATAGCGCAGAATAACATCGAATACACTCTTACCAGCAGTCCTAACGAGGTACCGGCAGAAGTAAAGCTGTGAGTACCGGGCGTGAGTCGTGCTTCGGTAGCTCAGTTGGTAGAGCACTTGCCCGCGAAAGGCAAAGGTCCCGAGTTCGAGTCTCGGTCGGGCACACAGTTTTAATCTGCCAGGAAGTTTCAGTCCTAACGTGATACCCCGTCCATCACGTGTTACCATTCCTGCTTTCAACACACCCAGACGTTCCCACCGCTATGTAGAGACTCCTATATCCCAGCACAAAGGATGTCTTGCGTATGAATCGAACATTATGATTGGTTCTTATCGAATTTAGCCGCCGAATTACTGATGCCGCCGGTATCGAAGGACCATCCATCTTTTCTTTCTTTCTGCAGATGAGTCATTCAGCAGTAAAATTATTTTGCACAGATTGCTAATTTCATTGACAGTTAAACCCGCAAAGTTGTCTACAGGTCATCAAATAGATACAAGACTCACAAGAATATTGAAAGCCAGGAACATATTTACCAGTGTAACTGCAATTAAATATTACGATTGCTGCTACAGTCTGACACCAATCGATGTACAGGTAATGTCTCCTCATGACAGCTGTGCTTCTGGAACGAATCTGAGTATCTATAGCGCACATAATTTTCCACATAAAAAATCTCTCTTTCATACCCTCACGGTGATCGATGTGCTGAATCTATACATTCCTCACGATAGGACATACAGCCATCTTCCCTTGTCATGCCACAACATAAACCACAGTAGCTTTACAATCCAATATATACACATTTTACACGAGCCACAGTAATACTCATCTGCATGACAATTTACTTACAGGACTTCCACAGAAACTAGTTTTGAGTGTTCAGAGCTAGGAGATAGTGCAAGCTATGGGTGGCTGCTGGAAGCAGCCGGCAGATGCGAGTGTGAGGGGGGAGGGTGGGGGGGAATTGCGGTCAGCATCAGCGCATTTAATAGCCACCATCTATAGCGACCTCAACAGCTGCTGGTCATAGCGCCTGTTCCTCTGGCGAGTGCAGCCCCAAGAACAGCCTCTTCCTACCATAAGATGTAGCTGAGGGCCTTAACATGATGTTGGCTGTTCTTCTTCTGGAAAGTTGTCAGTGACAAAGTATTTCACTACTGTTGCAGGGGTCGTCATTTAATAGAAATATGTTTGGTTTTTTGCACACCCTGGTGAGATCTTTTGGGGCCTGTGTTCTTTCTGAATTTCCAGTGTGTGTGTTGTTTTATAATCTTTTGGGGTCTGTTTTTGTGGTAGTTATGTTATTACAGTGTTCTTTCTGAATTTCCAGTGTGTGAGTTGTATTATAATCTGCTGTTTACGAGTGGTGGTTTTATCATGACAATTTCGATGTGTAATTAGAGCAGGGAAGCATTTTCTGTCAGTTGTGGTAGTCTGTATTTCCCTTCCTACACTTCAGTGATAGTTTGCTGCCTTTCTCCTTCTTACCGTGTACGTAAGAGTGTGTGTGTACAAGTTCTTCAGTAGCTATACACTTGTAGATTAGTAGGAGACTACTTTTCCTACACTTCAGTGATAGGTTATTGCTCTATCCCTTTCTAGCACATACGTATGTGTTAGTACAAGTCACTTGTAGATTGGTAGGAGGCAATTCTTCCAGCAGTGGCTGTAGGACAGTTCTCCCCCAACTTCGGGTGGTGTTGTGGACTAGGAGCACAGCAAAGTGAACATACACACACAAGCAATCGGAAAAGCGAACAAAACCCGTTTCAACCGTCCTCAGTCGAGCCCCATACATGAGGGTGAGCATCTCTGGTTCATTCAGTCTGGGGTAATGAAATAGGACTGTGGATTGACCGACCACTTAAAACATACACAGGTAGTAGTCTCTAAGAGTTGTGAAATGCATCCTCAGACCATCATACTGCATCACCATCACTAATGACAAGTATTCCCCCTATGCTCATCCATTGTCATCTCCTTCCATTCCTGCTGTAAGAGGGTATGGATGCAGCCCTTACAGGTAATGCACTTATTAAACTCCTCTCTGCCTAACACCAGTACCTCATCAGTTGAACATATTTCCCACCAAAATAAATAAATAAATAAATATATACCTTATATCCTTCCTCTCCAGCCTCTCAGCATAGACTGAGTCTTTTTCCTGCCAATTTTAAGCAGTTGTGTATATCTGAATTTCAGACAGTTCAGTTTCTCTGCCAAACTTTATAAAACTCTTCCAGCAGAGTTATATGCAAACACATAAATGAACACAATTCCCAAGACAGTATCCATCCTCTCCAGCAGCTCAAGTGGTGATGGGGAGGGGGAAGTGGGGGAGATACAGGAATGGAGGTGGTAACATCAACAATGTGATGCTGGCACATCCACCCCAATGGAGAGGTGGTTGGGAGAGGCGCCATCTTGAATAAATTTGGCAATAATACAGACTACCCCAGTTTTGGCTTTATTCCGCTACATCTGTTGCTTGGTTCTCCCCGTTCCTCCTCGAAACCCTGCCTTCATGTGACTTTCTGGCTGCATCTCGATACTGTGAAACTGGCGATTCTAAGTCCTTAAGCTCTCTCTCTGTTTCTTTCTCCCAGCTTAGCCCAGTAATTTTTTTTATGAATTTGTGAATCTGCTGAGTTAATCTTTAGGGATCAACTTTATGTTCCCAGGAACTGGATTCTTTGCACATGCACTGTAACTGCAGTTCTGTAAAGTGGCCCGAATACTTTCGCATTAGTGTTTCGGTGACATATTGCATATTTTATTCGTGTTGCAAAGATTTTACTCATAATTCAACGTTCTTTTACTTCTTCTCGCTGTTGCAATGTTTTATGCTGGAGAGAGTCTGTTGCGTTGAGCGTTTCTAGTTTAATCACTGCAATGTAATATTGTATTTTAGGGCTCCAGAAAATAATTTTCTGTTATAAATATTATTTTAACTGAAATGAGGGGTCTATCTTTTGATGATTGGATTCTATGAGCTTCTTCCATTATACAGACGTATACAAATTTTACGGTCTTCACATTTATATGAAATAGATAATGTAGCACGCACTTTATTTTATTCGTCGCGCTGTTCGAATACGTGGTGAAGACTAAAGACGGAATTTAGCTCATCACCCGCTTTGTAAAATTATGGTCTTAAATTGTGCTAGCCTCTCTGGAAGCTTTTAGGTCGTTTCAGTGTTCCATCTCAGGTCATTCATACATAATTTCTTTAGCTTTACTGATTTTTATTGTGGGAACGGGATCCTGTGATCCATATTCTGGCATAAGTGTAGAGCTACAATAATGGTGTATTTGTAGTCAACAGCGTGGTTTCAACCCTTTACTGTGATCCCAATGCCTCCATCTATCCATAACAGTGGGCTTTTTCTCGCATTTCACCCACATTTTGTGCATGAAAGGTAAATTCAGACAGATTACATCAAGTGAGTAAATTTCTGAGGTCTGATTACGAGAGGAACTCAAACACGTGCATGTTTCAGCGTGTAATTGAAATAAAAAAAAAGGAAAAAAGAAAACCACGAGCGAAGATCGGCGTTTGTCGTTACGTCAACGACGAGAGCATCAGAGGTAGAACACAAGTTGTGAATGACCAAGGATGTGGATGGATATCGGACATGTCTTTTCCTGAGGAAACAAGCTTAAATTGAAACTTCCAGGCAAATTAAAACTGTGTGCCGGACCGAGACTCGAGCTCGGCCCCGACACACAGTTTTAATCTGCCAGAAAGTTTCATATTAGCGCACACTCCGCTGCAGGGTGAAAATCTCATTCTGGAAACATCCCCCAGGCTGTGGCTGAGCCATGTCTCCGCTATATCCTTTATTTCAGGAGTGCTAGTTCTGCAAGGTTCGCAGGAGAGCTTCTGTAAAATTTGGAAGGTAGGAGACGAGGTACTGGTAGCAGTGAGGACGGGTCGTAAGTCGTGCCTGAGCAGCTCAGATGGTAGAGCACTTGCCCGCGAAAAGCAAAGGTCCTGAGTTCGAGTCTCAGTCCAACACACAGTTTTAATTTGCCAGTAAGTTTCATATCAGCTCACACTCGGCTGCAGAGTGAAAATCTCATTCTGGAAGCTTAAATCGTCTTAAACGTTTTGGGGAAGCTACGGAGAAACTAGATCTGGATGGGCGGGCGGGCATTTGAAACCTGCTCGTCCCCAGTGCTGATCCAGTTCGCTACCAACTGCACCATATTTCTGGAAGGCAAAGGTCGAGGAAGACAAATGCATGCTACGCACAGTTCGCGGTAGAAAAATAAACAAATAAATAGTAATGTTGGAGCAAAGAGGAAACTTGCTAGTTTATGCTGGAAAAGAAGTCTGAATAAACACCCTGCTTTTCTTCGCTGTTCTTTTTGGTGCGAAACTGTCGCCTTCTCCACTAAGCGGGATGGAAAAACGGCGCATGCCGTTAGGTGTGTACTGCCGCAATTGCGGAACAGTTTCACTCGTTGGCGTGGATGGAATGCCTGATTATGGTTGATAAGTTACAGGCCTATGGCAAAACTATCATCAAATATTGCATCAGAAAAAAAAATCGTGACCGTTAGCAGTCACGCCAACCGCTAGCCGATAGTAAGTAGCTGTCTCAGCTTTCACTAAAAAAACCAATCACGAGTTCTGCTGCTTCCACCACACTGTCAAGCTGCTTCCCAAAAATTTAATGAACTTAATTCGCGTTGAATTCGAAATTTCCTTCCCGAAAACTCTGAAATTTTTCTTTTTGCGACGAAATGCATTGTAATACACCGAGGTGACAAAAGTCATGCAGCAAGACCTAAGATGGTGCATCGTCATCCATAAAAATTCCATCATTATTTGGTAACGTGAAGTCCACGAATGCTCTACAACTAGCCGAACAAAGTCATTTCCCGCCAATGATCTATTCAACTGGACGAGAAGACTGCCTCCATTCCTCGTAAATCCTGCCCACACCATTATAGAGCCACAATCATCTTGCTCAGCGCCTTGTTCACAACTTGGGTCCATAGCTTCGTGGGATCTGCACCATAACATCATCTCTTACCAACTAAAACCGGGACTGATCTGATCATGCCGTGGTTTTCCAGTCGTCTGAGGTCGAACCGACATGGTTACTAGCGGTATCGTGCTGTTAGCAAAGACACTCGCGTCGATCGACTGCTCCCATAGCTGATTAACGCCAAATTTCGCCGCTCTGTCCTAAAGGGTATGTTTGTCGTAAGTTGTACATTGATTTACGCGGTAACTTCACGCAGCGTTGCTTGTCTGTTAAGAGCGACAACTCCGTCGTTAAGTGAATGCCTGAAATTTGGTATGCGCGGGACATCTTGACACAGTGAATCTTGGAATACTGAATTCCCTAACGATTTCCGAAACAGAATGTCCCATGTGTCGAGCTCCAACTGCCACTCCGCATTCAAAGTCAGTTAATTCCCACCGTGCGGTCGTAATCACCCAGGAAACCTTCCCACGTGACTCGCCTGAGCACAGACGGCAGCTCCGCCAGTACACACTGACCTTTCATACCTCCCCACGTGACTCACCTGAGCACAGACGGCAGCTCCGCCAGTACACACTGACCTTTCATACCTCCCCACGTGACTCACCTGAGCGCAGATGGCAGCTCCGCCAGTACACACTGACCTTTCATACCTCCCCACGTGACTCACCTGAGCACAGACGGCAGCTCCGCCAGTACACACTGACCTTTCATACCTCCCCACGTGACTCACCTGAGCACAGACGGCAGCTCCGCCAGTACACACTGACCTTTCATACCTCCCCACGTGACTCACCTGAGCACAGACGGCAGCTCCGCCATCACACACTGACCTTTCATACCTCCCCACGTGACTCACCTGAGCACAGACGGCAGCTCCGCCAGTACACACTGACCTTTCATACCTCCCCACGTGACTCACCTGAGCACAGACGGCAGCTCCGCCAGTACACACTGACCTTTCATACCTCCCCACGTGACTCACCTGAGCACAGACGGCAGCTCCGCCAGTACACACTGACCTTTCATACCTCCCCACGTGACTCACCTGAGCACAGACGGCAGCTCCGCCATCACACACTGACCTTTCATACCTCCCCACGTGACTCACCTGAGCACAGACGGCAGCTCCGCCAGTACACACTGACCTTTCATACCTCCCCACGTGACTCACCTGAGCACAGACGGCAGCTCCGCCAGTACACACTGACCTTTCATACCTCCCCACGTGACTCACCTGAGCACAGACGGCAGCTCCGCCAGTACACACTGACCTTTCATACCTCCCCACGTGACTCACCTGAGCACAGATGGCACCTCCGCCAGTACACGCTGACCTTTCATACCTCCCCATGTGACTCACCTGAGCACAGACGGCAGCTCCGCCAGTACACACTGACCTTTCATATCTCCCCACGTGACTCACCTGAGCACAGACGGCAGCTCCGCCAGTACACACTGACCTTTCATACCTCCCCACGTGACTCACCTGAGCACAGACGGCAGCTCCGCAAGTACACAATGACCTTTCATACCTACCCACGTGACTCACCTGAGCAGTGACGGCAGCTCCGCCAGTACACACTGACATTTCATACCTCCCCACATGACTCACCTGAGCACAGAGGGCAGCTCCACCAGTACACACTGACCTTTCATACCTCCCCACGTGACTCACCTGAGCACAGACGGCAGCTCCACCAGTACACACTGACCTTTCATACCTCCCCAAGTGACTCACCTGAGCACAGACGGCAGCTCCGCCAGTACACACTGACCTTTCATACCTCCCCACGTGACTCACCTGAGCACAGACGGCAGCTCCGCCAGTACACAATGACCTTTCATACCTCCCCACGTGACTCACCTGAGCACAGATGGCACCTCCGCCAGTACACGCTGACCTTTCATACCTCCCCATGTGACTCACCTGAGCACAGACGGCAGCTCCGCCAGTACACACTGACCTTTCATATCTCCCCACGTGACTCACCTGAGCACAGACGGCAGCTCCGCCAGTACACACTGACCTTTCATACCTCCCCACGTGACTCACCTGAGCACAGACGGCAGCTCCGCAAGTACACAATGACCTTTCATACCTACCCACGTGACTCACCTGAGCAGTGACGGCAGCTCCGCCAGTACACACTGACCTTTCATACCTCCCCACATGACTCACCTGAGCACAGAGGGCAGCTCCACCAGTACACACTGACCTTTCATACCTCCCCACGTGACTCACCTGAGCACAGACGGCAGCTCCACCAGTACACACTGACCTTTCATACCTCCCCAAGTGACTCACCTGAGCACAGACGGCAGCTCCGCCAGTACACACTGACCTTTCATACCTCCCCACGTGACTCACCTGAGCACAGACGGCAGCTCCGCCAGTACACAATGACCTTTCATACCTCCCCACGTGACTCACCTGAGCACAGATGGCACCTCCGCCAGTACACGCTGACCTTTCATACCTCCCCATGTGACTCACCTGAGCACAGACGGCAGCTCCGCCAGTACACACTGACCTTTCATATCTCCCCACGTGACTCACCTGAGCACAGACGGCAGCTCCGCCAGTACACACTGACCTTTCATACCTCCCCACGTGACTCACCTGAGCACAGACGGCAGCTCCGCAAGTACACAATGACCTTTCATACCTACCCACGTGACTCACCTGAGCAGTGACGGCAGCTCCGCCAGTACACACTGACCTTTCATACCTCCCCACATGACTCACCTGAGCACAGAGGGCAGCTCCACCAGTACACACTGACCTTTCATACCTCCCCACGTGACTCACCTGAGCACAGACGGCAGCTCCACCAGTACACACTGACCTTTCATACCTCCCCAAGTGACTCACCTGAGCACAGACGGCAGCTCCGCCAGTACACACTGACCTTTCATACCTCCCCACGTGACTCACCTGAGCACAGACGGCAGCTCCGCAAGTACACAATGACCTTTCATACCTACCCACGTGACTCACCTGAGCAGTGACGGCAGCTCCGCCAGTACACACTGACCTTTCATACCTCCCCACATGACTCACCTGAGCACAGAGGGCAGCTCCACCAGTACACACTGACCTTTCATACCTCCCCACGTGACTCACCTGAGCACAGACGGCAGCTCCACCAGTACACACTGACCTTTCATACCTCCCCAAGTGACTCACCTGAGCACAGACGGCAGCTCCGCCAGTACACACTGACCTTTCTTATCTTTACGCGATACTATGCTCATCTTTTATCACCTACGTCAGAGGCAGAGCCATTAGGCCTCACACACAATTTGTGTTAACTTAATGAATTAATATCTTCTTTCGATTTTCTATTATATTTATTTCCTTCAAGGATAAGCGAAGTACAACAATACTTCTGCTTTTTGCCATTAATGCGAACAAGAGGTGACCGACACCTGTAACTAATGGCACCCCATACCATCACGCCGGGTGATACGCCAGTATGGCGATGACGAATACACACATCCAATGTACGTTCACCGCGATGTCCCAATCACGGATGCGGCCATCATGATGCTGTAAACAGGACCTGGATTCATCCGAAAAAATGACGTTTTGCCATTCGTGCACCCAGGTTCGTCGTCGAGTACACCATCGCGGGCGCTCCTGTCTGTGATATAGCGTCAAGGGTAACCGCAGCCATGGTCTCCGAGCTGATAGTCCATGCTGCTGCAAACGTCGTCGAACTGTTCGTGCAGATGGTTGTTGTCTTGCAAACGACCCCATCTCTTGACTCAGGGATCGAGACGTGGCTGCACGATCCGTTACAGCGGTGTGGATAAGATGCCTCTCATCTCGACTGCTAGTGATTCGAGGCCGTTGGGATCCAGCACGGCGTTCCATATTGCACTCCTGAGCCCACCGATTCCATATTCTGCTAACAGTCATTGGATCTCGACCAGCGCGAGCAGCAATGTCGCGATGCGATAAACCGCAAACGCGATAGGCTACAATCCGACCTTTATCAAAGTGGGAAACGTGATGGAACGCATTTCTCCTCCTTACACGAGGCATCACAACAACGTTTCACCAGGCAACGCCGGTCAAGTGCTGTTTGCGTATGAGAAATCGTTCGGAAACTTTCCCCATGTCAGCACGTTGTAGGTATGGCCACCGGCGCCAACCTTGTGTGAATGCTCTGAAAAGCTAATCATTTACAGTAGCACGTCATCTTCGTGGTGTAGCAATTTTAATGGCCAGTAGTGTACGTTTTTGTACTCTGGTAATGTCATCGATCCTTTTTACTAATATTGAAAAAAGCTTGTGTTAACATTTCAACCCGTTAAATTCGATAGAAGTGTATGGTTCGGTGACGACATTAGCGAGCTTTCGTCTATGCGTTCTCATTTCCACAAGTCGAGCCTGCAATAGAACGTTCTTTACGAAGTCCGATTATCACTATTCTTATCATTATAATCATTTCCTTACGCTGAAGGTAGAGATTAACATGGTCTTGTGTCACGAAACTTTTCCGCTCTCCAACAGTCTTCTAGGTCTGCTGGGTTATTTACGTGAAGATAACTGGTATTTAATCAATAGAAGAGCATACACGGAGCAAGTAGACTTGCTTCTAGTCGTTAATTCTAAAAGAAGGCTTTCCACGGCTTCAGTATTCTCTAGCTGTCGTCAGTGGGATGCGGCCTTGTTTCGCAAACATTTTACCCATACTTCCAAACACCCTTAAAAAAGTTCACACTGGTCGAAACAAAGCCAGTATTACAAGGTGTACCTTTAGCCAAGTCCAGACTTAACTTCCACTACGGAATTATCTACCTTCCCACTACTTTAATATTTGCTCAGAGTATTCCAGAGTGTATGCAGTTTTCTTTTGTTTTGATTCTGGTGTATTGTGGAATTGTGCACCGCTCGGTCCGTAATAAAACAAATGTAATTTTGTTGTTTGCTACTGCCTACTGAGTCATTTATTAATAATCCGGAGTTACACTAATGCTATTTCGATTTACTTTCGTCCCACAGTCGTTTATGAAATTTGCACGATTTTCCAACTGTACACACATGACCTCATGTTTTTAGGTCAGAAAGTATTTTATCTGAGAATAACTTAAACATGCATTCTGTTTTCAGCTGAATTATTAGTCAAAAGAGAACTGCCATCAGCAGAAATAGATAAGTCAGTGTAAGACTTCGAGACTTTGCACTTCTCCAGGTATTGTTTCAAGTGACTGTCATATTCATGCTGTTTCATGGATAGGAGGTAGGCGTCCATGAAGTTACAAGTTGTAATCGTACTCTCGGATAGGTTCAAATATTCTTTCAAACTTCCACTTTTCTTTTTCACTGATCAAGGGAAGCACTTCCTACTTGCGAATATTTCAGTTAAACAGTGTTCAGATAGCGTTAGCACTTCTTCGTGGGGCAAAATTTTGTAAAAAAGGCCAATATTGTGAGGGAAATTTACTGAAGTCACATATCTTACGTATACAGCTTAGTTCAAGGAAAAAAGTGTAGGACGCGTTCAGTATATTCCAAAGAACAACATATTCGAAGTAATATTCTGTATCTGGAGCTGTCTTTCCCTTTATTGTGTCGTGCGCTTCGCCACGTAAGTTTTTGAGTTGTCGTTATTTTGTAGTTTCTCTGCCGTTTATGGAAACTGATGCACATTTATCTTTCTGCTTTATAGGTTCTATAATTCCACTTGCTTAACTCGTTTTTCCTCGCAGACTTTCTTGTTCAGCTCCGCGCCGTTATAAAACTAATGTGTCTCGTGTTCGAACAGCGAAAGCTGTTAATTTCATTAACGTCGCTGGCTCGAGGTTCGTGTATAATGCATGTGCTAATGAAATGTTACGAGCGAGGGAACGTGGTAACTTTTTTGCAGACGCGGCGCCCTAATTACTAAAGTGAATATTTCCAGTACCGGTACTTGAAGACATGGTCGTTTTATTGTTCCTCTGCTCTCGGCCGTAAAGCGCGCGGCCATCAGACGTTCTAATGGAGGATAGAGATGGAGTTCATCTAGAACAGCTCGCCGTCTTAGTCTACATTACTCCTTCTCATTTGATATAAGACTCGCTCTTTGAGAACTCAAGAGACCAAGCAGACACAGGGCAGTGTTTCCTTGCAACTGTGACTACAGATAAAGTAGTTTCTCAGAGAATTGTATTGGTACTCTCTCATGAACGTATAATCCATTAATATCTCGTGATGCATGCCCCTACGCAATTTGGTCCCTATGATAGAGGCCATTCACATTGACTATTGGTAATGATTTACTTTGCTAATTGCCACACTATAGCTTCTTTTCAAACGGGATCTGTTTAGTCTCGTGACACTAAAAGAACTTGGACTGGACTTCCCACAGTCCGCAGCTCGTGGTCTAGCGGCTAGCGTTACTGCCTCTGGATCACGGGGTTCCGGGTTCGATTCCCGGCCGGGTTGGGGATTTTCTCTGCCCGGGGACTGGATGTTTGTGTTGTGCTCATCATTTCATCAATATCATTCGTCACAGTGACTAAACTGGATTGAGTTGAGAGCCCCACGAACCAAATATCGCCGACTTACTACAGTAAGAAACAGACACACTTCCACACAAACCGTCAGACTGATTCTTGAATATAAGTCCGTAGAAATTTGTCCAAGTATGCAGATGACTGAAAACCTGTTTGTTTTCATATAAATGATTATCTGAGTTTGAAAACGTGTCGTGTCTTTAGAACGAAATTTGAGAGGAAACACATCAAACTTTCTGTATCTCAAATACAGTTATCTGCATAGTATTTTTAAGGTAGATTACTTTGGAACCCAAACATATTTCAATAATATATGCGAAGCACATATTTTGTTTTGTTGATAATTATGGATGGGACCACGTGATTCAGTGATCTCCATTTACATTCTTGTATGATTAAATCCAGGATATCCATTGAGTTATAAAGCTGAAAAGCGGCAAGCCATTTAGAATGTCCCCTTTACCGGAAGAATGGCTACAAGGAGGGGCATATTGGTAGAGACCTAGATCCTACACCCTCTGTGCAATCGGTGGGACCAGAAAAAGGTTCCCAGGAGGACGCGGCCGTTGCGTTCATTCCTTTTTGTGGCCCGTTATCCGCCGAGATAGGACGAATTTTTCGGAAACACCAAGTGAAGACAGTCTTGCGCCTACCCGTCAACACACAGCCTCTACTTGGTAGCGCGGAAGATGATCTTGGACTACGGAAATCTGTGGCCTGTCAGATACTCTGCCAATGTGGTAAGTCTTACATAGGTCAGACGGTGCGTACTGTCGAAGATCGTTGCCGAGAACACCAAAACTGCAGCAGCCTAACAAGTCGGCAGTCGCACAGCACTGACTGACGGAATTGCACGCAGTGGACTACAGCCACCCCGTGGTTCTGACTCAGACGTCCAAATCCCAGGACTGTGTCATTAAGGAATCAATTGAGATTCGAGTAAGGAAAATCGCTGATAAAGCGTGATAGCGGGTACGTACTTAACAATGCATTGGGACCCCACTACTAGAACGGCCAGAAGAGGAACGAGATACTACACGAAGAACTGACTTCGGGGCAGGCAGAGGAAGCGGGAGCAGTGGGGTAGGTGCGCTGGGCGCGGGCGGCGGATGGGGGGCCGGAGAGGAGAGGAGAGGAGAGGAGAGGAGAGGAGAGGAGAGGAGAGCAGAGCAGAGCAGAGCAGAGCGCGGAGCCGGCTCCCCATCGCGGTCGCCTGCCGTACTGCTGTGCCCGTTGGACACCGGCGTCCGGCAATTCACCTGTGAACTATTTCGACACGTCCTATTTCAATTAGTAGGAGAAGTCCGCCTCCGTAGCGTAGCGGTAGCGTTATCACCTACCACGCAGGGGGCACGGGTTCGATTCCCGGCAGGGGGCTGGGTATTGTGTGTCCACCATTTTCATCATCGACTCGCAAGTCGCCGAAGGGGCGTCAACTAAAAAGGACTTGCAATACGGCAGCCGACCTCCCCGGAATGGGACCTCTCAGCCAACAATGAAATACGATCATTTCTGGTTTTTTTTTTTTTTTTTTTTTTTTTTTGTATAAGAATTACACTCTGTTGACACCCCAACTTCCAGGGATGTCAGACACTCACATCAGTACCAAATTTTGTATGTTGATAGAGTACCAACCAAAACACCGATTCAGTTGGTGCTATGTGCTGCCGTCCAGTAGAACGGGTGTAAACGTTAATTAAAAGTAACACCAGAACTAAGGAGCACAGGAGAAGCATTACTGTGAATAATGTATAACTTACGTGGAGGAGTTGGTAGCGCGTTAGATCGTCGTACCAAAGGTCCTGGGTTCGTTTTTTTAAATTTTTTTTTTTTACTGTATCATACGTGAAAGTGTTATATGGGACTATTAATACTGCCGCACATGTGATGCAATTGTTTCTTTACCCTACTGTTCTGACTGTTTATTTTTATTCTGTGAAACTACAAATGCACTAGCTGCTTCATGACGAGTGATGTCTGTTCTGCCACCCATGTCCGACAAAACACCATACCTATTTATCCAAATGTACTCTACAGTGTTTGCTGCTTTCAACTAACGAAGCGAAGTCAGACCGCCAAAAGAACATTGCTACAAATTCTGAAAAATCCTTTTACATGTCAGCAAAATGTTCTCAAATATAACTGTTTCACGAGTAAACAGTTAAAAAAATTGTAATCACCGGGGTTTGAACGCCGGACCTTGGTACGACAACTCACATTCTATCAACTCACCCCGGAGAGATCTGCAAAACTGCCCCTCGCAGATACACCTTTCATGGGTGAAACACCCGCTAAACCCGCTGAGCAGAACAGGTGATTAGCATTGTGGAAAGGGCCAAATAAGGTGGCGGTCAGTTTCACTTCAAAATTGTAATTTATTGTAACTTAATAACACATTTAAACCAAAACGGCACATAGCCGAACCTTTACAACTATGAGTTTCAAAATCCAAATCTTTCACGGCTGAAGGCCTCCAAACAAGAAATCTTAAAAATCAACAAGATAAATTTCAAGTGGCTGACGACACACAGTTAAAATTGCAAATAAAATATTTATCACAGCTAGGCTGAAAGCCTCAAGGCAAAAGTGGATAGAACAAACATAAACAAGGGGCAGTACAAACGGATAAAGGCCACAATTAAATTTTAAAATTTTAAAATATATTACCATAATCTTTTAAGGCAGAAGGCCGCAGTGTTTTCGCTTAAGGGGAAATTTTAAGTATAAGGCTTTAAGCGGCTGAGGCCCACAGCTAATCTTCCAAAAATTCAAAAATACCTTAAACCTTTAAGTTTTAAGTGGCCAAAAGCACACTAAATGAAAAAGCAACGCAACGACAATAACTAAATTTAAGAACATGGTTTTAAGCGGCTGAAGGCCCACAATTGATTTTCGAAAATTTCAAAATACCTTAAACCTTTAAGTTTTAAGTGCCTGACAGCGCACTAAATGAAAGGATAGCACAACAACAGCAACTTTCAGCAAAATATCCACTTGCCAGAATTCAATCTTACTTATACGGGCCTAAGGCCCTTGATTTATATAAAACACAATAATTTTTTTGAAAGCGTTCGTTATAATAGACAACCAACAGACCATTAAACACCCATGAAAAGGCCAGTATAGAAAATGGTACTCAGATGCCTCCAGGGAGAGGGAGAGGTGGGGGGGTAGAGCCAACTACAATTGATCTGTCGGTAACCCAATCAAGAGACAGTCACGGACCGACCCCACAAACGACTTGCTAACCACCAGTCGGTACATGAAAATTCAAAGTCCAAACTGTTACGGACATGATTAACCACAATGAAATATATATTAAGCTGTCAAAAGTACACACCGTGTTGGACAGGTGAGGAAAGGACGTTAGTGCCCAGGGCAAGTAACCGGAACACTAACGGCCACAAGGCAGAAAATTCCGCTGGTACCCTTGAATTTTAAATAAGGTAAAGTAGTTAACTCCACCAAAAAAGAACACTGTCCAGGGCAGGTAACCAGAATACTGACGACCACAAGGCCGAAAATTCCGCAGGTGCATTTGAATTGTAGTAAACCAATACAGTTAATTCCACCGCACGGCAGCTCGATTTCACCAGTGCAACCACTCGGTGTTGCTGACAGGAAAAGCTCCCCAACAGCGAACCACCGAAACGAACGACACAACATGAACGGACGTGGCTTGAGTACTTGAAGACACCACTCAATTTTGACATCCTGAGTCGGTGAACCACGAAGCTCGTAGCGATCGGACAGCTCCACACACGCTCCGACACTGTGCAGGGACTGCCAGCGGCCCCAGCCGACTGCGCCGCACGGAGATTCCCCCTGGTCCACACCAACCGATTGACTGCCCGCACACCCCTAGCCGGAAACTATATGCAAAAGACCAAAGATGATACACGGTGCAAATATCGATACACATAGCTGCTGCCACACGTGGAAGGAGGAAGAACCACGGCATAACCGCAACAACGGCGGGAAACCAAACGCAGATAGACATCCAAGTTAAAGGAAACGCACAGTTCGGAGTGAGCACGGCTTAATGTGCTCCGTAGTTCTGGTATTACTTTTAATTACCGTTTATGCATGTTCTACTGTACGACAGCACACAGTACGAACTAAATCGGTGTTTTGATTGGTACTGGTTCAAATGGCTCTGAGCACTATTGGACTTAACTTCTGAGGTCATCAGTCCCCTAGAACTTAGAACTACTTAAACCTAACTGACCTAAGGACAGCACACACATCCGTGCCCGAGGCAGGTTCCGAACCTGCGACCGTAGCGGTCGCGCGGTTCCAGACTGTAGCGCCTAGAACCGCTCGTCCACCCCGGCCGGCTTCGATTGGTACTCTGTCTACGTACAGCGTTTGGTGCCGATCTGAGATCAGACATGTAGAGGTTTCGGTGTAAGAGGCTAATGAGGATTACAGTAATGACCTGTAAAAGCGAATTTGGCTGCAGAGGCTGTATTTACTGTTTTTTGACTAACGTCATATCTTGATTATACTTAGTGCACGTCTTCCTTTTTTCGCTTTCTAAGAGTGCTTGGGAACAGGGAGCACGCTGTTTCTGGAGCAGGCAGGGCAGCGTCGGACGTAACGAAAAAGCGGGCCCGAGCAGCCAGCAGGGACTCAGGGCAGGCAGCAGCAGGTGTATTTTGCGTAAAAACCGCAGGTGACCAGTGGTATTGTTCACTAGCGACTATCTTCAGCCTAGTGGCCGAGTAGTGCCGAGCGGAGGAATTTCTATCAGCGGGAGACCGGCGCTCTGCCGTGCTCTGAACACTGCCTTCAGCAGATAACAATTTGGTGCTTTCCTAAAGAGACACGGCGTGCCGCAAAGCAAGAACCTAGCCTTGACTGCGTTTTTTTATTCTCAGAGCACCTCTGTGTGAGGCCAGCTAGTGGGTGTCAAAAAGCGCAACCGATAAAAATGCTTATAACATCAGGAAGATGGATCAAACGGAGAAGTTTTTTGGAAAAAGACGATGGAAAAGTCATTGGGATTTTAACGCAGTGCATTTTCCTTGGCAGGATTATTTTTGTGGAAGAAGCAATCACGTAATTGTTGGGCTGAGTTTTCTCACACGGAGGTTGTCCGTCATGTCTTGTTTCGCAGGAAGGAAAGAGCAGGCTGTACAATTCAGCCAGGAAACTGAGAGTTTGTGTGGGGATGGAGAAGAGTGTACACCCAGGGTGAGGGCGCGGTACAGATCTCTGTGAGCTACTGTCTCCACTTGAGCAGGCGATCGAGGGTGCAGAGTTTGTATCGGCGGAAGAGACATCACCCTGCACCCCTCGTGCTGATCATTTGTGGTGAGCATTATTTGCAGCACCGGCATCTGTGTTGTTTTATTAGTTTCTGTTGTATGGAAAGTTGTTGATGTATTATTTTTGCTACATTCTCATGTCTTCTGGGGTATTCTGTATTTGCTTGTATTGTACATCCGCTTGTGATGTGATCTACTGTTTCTATTTGTTGTTTGCAAAGTCTGCATTTATCTGTTGTGGTATTGGGATCTTTAATAATATGCTTGCTGTAATATCTGGTGTTTATTGTTTGATCCTGTATTGCGATCATGAATCCTTCCGTCTCACTGTATATATTGCCTTTTCTTAGCCATGTGTTTGATGAGTCTTGATCGATGTGTGGCTGTGTTAGATGATACGGGTGCTTGCCATGTAGTGTTTTCTTTTTCCGATTTACTTTCTTCGTATCTGTTGATGTTATGTGATCCAAAGGGTTGTAGAAGTGGTTATAAAATTGCAGTGGTGTAGCAGATGTATTTATATGAGTGATTGCTTTGTGCATTTTGCTAGTTTCTGCTCGTTCTATAAAGAATTTTCTTAAATTGTCTACCTGTCCATCATGTAGGTTTTTTATGTCGATAAATCCCCTTCATCCTTACTTTCTGCTTAATGTGAATCTTTCTGTTGCTGAATATATGTGATGTATTCTATATTTGTGGCATTGTGATCGTGTAAGTGTATTGAGTGCTTCTAGGTCTGTGTTACTTCATTTCACTACTCCAAATGAGTAGGTCAATATTGGTATAACATAAGCATTTATAACTTTTGTCTTGTTTCTTGCTGTCAATTCTGTTTTCGGTATTTTTGTTAGTCTTTGACTATATTTTTCTTTTAGTTCTTCTTTAATATTTTTATTATCTATTCCTATTTTTTGTCTGTATCCCAGATATTATAGGCATCTGTTTTTTCCATCGCTTCTATGCAGTCGCTGTGGTTATCCAATATGTAATCTTCTTGTTTAGTGTGTTTTCCCTTGACTATGCTATTTTTCTTATATTTGTCTGTTCCAAAAGCCATATTTATATCATTGCTGAATACTTCTGTTACCTTTAGTAATTGATTGAGTTGCAGATTTGTTGCTGCCAGTAGTTTTAGATCATCCATGTATAGCAACTGTGTGATTTTGTGTGGGTATGTTCCAGTAATATTGTATCCATAATTTGTATTATTTAGCATGTTGGATAGTGGGTTCAGAGCTAGGCAGAACCAGAAAGGACTTAATGAGTCTCCTTGGTATATTCCATGCTTAATCTGTATTGGCTGTGATGTGATATTATTTGAATTTGTTTGGATATTAAGTGTGGTTTTCCAATTTTTCATTACTATGTTTAGGAACTGTATCAGTTTAGGATCTACTTTGATTATTTCCAATGTTTGTAGTAACCATGAGTGGGGTACACTATCAAAAGCTTTTGGGTAATCAATGTATGCGTAGTGTAGCGACCTTTGTTTAGTTTTAGCTTGATATGTCACCTCTGCATCTATTATCAGTTGCTCCTTACATCCTAGTGCTCCTTTGCAACAGCCTTTTTGTTCTTCATTTATAATTTTGTTCTGTGTTGTATGTGTCATTAATTTCTGTGTAATGACTGAAGTTAATATTTTGTATATTGTTGGTAGGCATGTTATGGGGCGATATTTAGCTGGGTTTGCTGTGTCTGCTTGCTCTTTAGGTTTCAGATAAGTTATTCCATGTGTAAGTGTATCAGGGAATGTGTATGGGTCTGCAATGTAACTGTTAAATAATTTAATTAGATGTGAATGTGTTGATGTGAACTTCTTTAGCCAGAAATTTGCTATTTTATCTTTTCCAGGGGCTTTCCACTTGTGAGTAGAATTAAATGCTTGGGTGACTTAATGTTGCAAAATTATCACTTCAGGCATTTGTGGTATCATCTTGTATGTGTCTGTTTCTGCTTGTATCCACCGTGCATGCCTGTTATGTTGTACTGGGTTTGACCATATGTTGCTCCAGAAGTGTTCCATGTCTGTTATGTTTGGTGGATTGTCTGTTTTAATGTGTGTGTTATCTATTGTCTGGTAAAATTTCTTTTGGCTTGTGTTGAAGTTTGGTTTTGTTTCCTTCTATTTTCACTTTTTTTGTATCTTCTAAGTCGTTTGGCCAACGCTTGTAATTTCTGCTTCTTTTCATCTAATCGCTCTATCGCTTCTTGTTGTGGGATTTTACCTAACCTTTTTCGTTTTTTGTCTGATATTTCATTTCTTATAAATTGTGTTAGCTGTCCGATGTCTTTCCTCAGTTTTTCTATTCTGATCTGTAGCCTGTGTTGCCATGCTGGTTTTGTGGGTTTCTTCTGTGTGTTGGTTGGTTCTGATCTCTGCCTGGTGTGTATATTTAGTATCGTGACTGCTCCTATGTAAACCAGTAGTTGTAACTCTTCCATAGTTGTATTTTCATTTATTTTGTTGTGTATGATTGTGTTGATAGTTGTTATTGTTGTTTCGACTTGTGGGTTATTTGGGAGTCTATACAAGAATGGTCTAACGTCTGTATTTGTGTCTTTGTATTCTATATATGTCAGCTGAAATTTTTCTTCTATATCTAACATGTGTGTCACCTCGTGTTCTATTTCTGCTTGTTCTGGTGGCTGTCTTAAGATTTCGTTTTCCTCTGATTGTTTAATTGATGCGTTTTGTTCTTTGTTTGTTTGCTCTGGGATGTTTGAGTCCATTACTGTATTTTCTTCTTCTTCTGATTGCACATTATTTTGTTCTAGTATTTGTTGTACTTGTTGTTTGATGTTTTCTAATTATATTATTTTTTATTATTACATGGATCTGATAAGCTAGTCGTTGTTCTGTTAAAAATTTTAATTGTGGGTATCTGGTAATAAATGTTGTGTATACTTGTGATCTGTATCCAGTTGTGTTGGTTCCTAAGTTTATTGCTTGGTAATAACAGAACATGAGGTGTCGGTTAACTTCATCTGACCATCTCATCCTCTGTCTTTATTTTCCTTCTAGGGTGGTCGCAGGAAGCAAATCCTGCAAAACACCTCTATTTGGAATTAAATCATTTTCCGTGTGGCTAGCAGTGTCGTTACCATTGTGGACGGGCATAGGGTTCAAGCGTCGTCCCCAACCACGGCAGCACTTGTTCAAGGCTTCATTAGTTCTGTCCTGAACCAATTAATCATACTAAAAGGGGGGTTAGCCCTATTAGTGGTTTGTTCTTTTCGTCGGCTTTTACGACTGGCAGAACATACCGGAGGCCTATTCTTTTCCTGGGCCTTATTATTATTATTATTATTATTATTATTATTACTATCATTATTAGTGTTAGCTTCAGCGGTAGTAGAAGTACTGCCAGTATTAACTTAAATAGTTTGTAGTCAATATTATTTACTCAAATTGTCTCTATAGGCACTCAAATAATTTTAATATAGTTTGTCATATTAAAATTGTTATTTCTTAGGTAATATAATGTTAAAAATGTCAGGTGTAAGAGAGCGCCTAATGACCCTATAAGGTGAGGTTAAACCAATAAATAAAGTAAGATTGATACAGTTGAAAGAATCTGATAATGAAAATAAAACCGCTCCAATTCATAAGCGTCACACATTTGTGATTCTACCTCTAATATTTGATTACAAATGGCCACTGACTTCGGGATAAAATATTGTCCTAGTTAATACAGATGTATCTGAAAAGTAAACTTTTCAGATAAGTCCCCATCTAATTGCTCTCAAATTTCACTGAGAACGCAGGGTCAGAGAGTGTGGTAGATGCGTGTTGGGGTAGTGGTACATTTTGCTACTGATACAAGACAACATATAACACATCAACATGCTCCAAGATCGCCTGTCCTCAGTCTTCTGGAGTTTTCTGTCTAGTGTTATCTCCAAAGTGAAGTTTACAGTACTTCATTTAATATGGCTGAAGAAGTCAAACAATGAACTACACTGTCTTGTCAATATTTACAAGATAATATGTGGGTGTTTCAAAAAATCCATTACAGAGACACGTGCAGTGTTGCACCCAAATCTGAGCAGAACATCTTCATTTACAAGTATGAATATACAGTAAATTGTAACACCTAAGATGTTAGAAAAGCGTTGTACGTTGTATTTATTCTTAAGGTACACTGTTGGTGAAATATGAACCCATATAGATGTGCCATGGGCACTAAAAGAAAAGTTAATATTTTCAATAAGTATGTTCTAACTAGGGCAATATTGGCTACTGAACTCAGTGAAGACTCTTAACCACACATTCCGAATTATCTTGTAAAAGAGCTCGTTTCCAGTCCCATGTTTACTGGATTCAATTTGCTTCTACTGTTGTTTACTTTCGCCCATGTCAGTAACTGCTGTTAATTACGATACTCTCTGTAACAGTGCTGAAAGTAATACTGTGAGTGAGTGAATGAATGTAACTGAGGAAGGACGGACGCCAGAATTACTTCCTACAGAGAAGACGACCTGGAGCAGTGGCTACGTGGCAAATGAAGTGGCAGCTATGGCAGAACCGGCAAAATGAATGGCAACCCACTGGTGCGTTATGAAGGTCTCACAGCAAGAGCAGGCTATGGGGGTTGATGTGGTGAATCCTTTATATTCTACTGGTTGTCTCCACTGAGACTGCGGACTATGACACTAGTTCACCTGTGACCCCGAGATTTCGCGTGCTGCCCCAACAGTTGTAGAGTCACACAGAAATAAGTAACGGTAGCAAGAGTCATGGATGTATACTTTGCTACGTGGCACTTTACGTTCAAATTGTCACGCATTCTATTTTATGATGTAATATCCCCACCACAGTAGACAGAGTGATCGATCCTTTAACGCTGCATGACATCTACAGACAGTATTCACTACTGCCACCAACTGCACAGTTAATTATTTCTTCTTCGCCCTTCCTATTTATTACGGTGTGATTCACCTGTTATTGTGTGCAGTATTGGGAGCTTTCTTCAGCTGACTCGTGACTGTTAAGTTAACTTAGAGTGTCAAACTTATTCAGCGCTGAAAGCTGACCCCAACAGGTATAAAAAGAGAAGTTGCAGTGTCCCATCTCCACATGAGAGACGTGTAGGAGGGCAGCCTGCATTCCATAAAAAGTGCCATGTACGAGGTGTTAGAAGGAATCCATTTTTGGCGAGATAAGATCTGGAGGCCAGGTGAAGAACACAGAGACTGGGACTATGGCGCTGGCAGTCGATCATCGTGTGCCATGCAGGAATGTTCATTATAGGAGGAAGGCAGACTGTTTTGTGTCCAAAGAACTACACTGAAGAGCTAAATAAACTGGTACACCTGCCTAATATCGTGTGGGTCCCCGCAAGCATGCAGAAGCGCCGCAACATAACGTGGCATGAACTCTGCTAACGTCTCAAGTAGTGCTGGAGGGAACTGATACCCTGAACTCTGCAGGGCTGTCCATAAATCCTACGAGGCGGTGGAGATCTCTTCTCAACAGCACGTTGAAAGGCATCCCACATATGCTCAATAATGTTCATGTCTGCGGAGTCTGGCGGCCAGCGGAAGTGTTCCAACTCAGAAGAGAGTTCCAGGAGCAACTCTGTAGCAATTCTGGACGAGTAGGTTGTCTCAAGTCCGTCGGAATGCACAGTGGACGTGAATGGATACAGGTGATCACACAGAGTGCTTACGTACGTGTCACCCGCCAGAGTCGTTGTAGACCTATCAGGGGTCCCATATCACTACAACTGCACACGCCCCACACCATTACAGAGCCTCCAGCAGCCTGAAGAGTCCACTGCTGACATGCAGGGTCCATGGATTCATGAAGTTGTCTCCATACCCGTACACGTGCGTCCGCTCGACACAATTTGAAACGAGACCCTTCCGACCAGGCAACATGCTTCCGGTCGTCAACAATCCCATGTCGGTGTTCACGGACCCAGGGGAGGCGTAAAGCTTTGTGTGGTGCAGTCATCAAGGGTACACGAGTGGGCCTTCGGCTTCGAAAGCCCATACCGATGATGTTTCGTTGAATGGTTCGCACACTGACACCTGTTGATGGCCCAGCACTGAAATCTGCAGCAATTTGCGGAGTGGTTGCACTTTGAACGATTCTCTTCATCGTAGTTGGTCCCGTTGCTGCAGAAACTTTTTCTATCCGCAGCAATGTCGGAGATTTGATGTTTTACCGGCTTCCTGACATTCACGGTACACTCGTGAAATGGCCGTACTGGAAAATCCGCACTTCACCGCCACCTCGGTGATGCTGTGTCCCATCGCTCGTGCACCGACTATAACACCACGTTCAAACTCACTTAAATCTTGATAACCTGCCATTGTAGCAGCAGTAACCAGTCCATCAACTGCGCCAGACACTTGTCTTATATAGGCGCTGCCGACTGCAGCGCCGTATTCTGCCTGTTTACATCTCTCTGTATTTGAATACGCATGCCTATACCAGTTTCTTTGTCCCTTCAGTGTATATCAGCATACAGTCAATGACTGCGAAAGTGATCTGAGTAAGAACGCTAGAAAAGTACTATGAACACAATATATTTGCCAAAGAGTATGAAGGGTGCAACTAGCTGGCTGCGAATGTTTGGACTCTGCAATTAAACCCTGGTACAATTTACTAATTTTGCACCCACTTCGGCTTGGTGATTGCATCAATGGCTCATGCTCACCACTCTTAAACGGTGTCGGTGGAAGATGGCTGCAGTAGCTTATGGAAGTTCTGAGTCCAGCTTCATCTCTGTACTCATCTCTAAGTTAGAGATATCCCTCTGTGCAGTTGTCTGCAATGGACTGTAGCAAGTATTCCCTTCGACGTCTCTATTGCAAATGTGTTCTCATCGATCTATCTAAAGCATGTGTTTTCTCACCTTACTCTCTAAAACTTAGCTGCTCCTGCCATCGTAGGAATCTCACTAGCCAACTGTAGCGGATCTTGTGAGTTCCGACCAATAATAACTGTATAACCAAGATTACAGTTTGTACTGCCACAGATTTTTTCATAGTTAACCAGTAATGGTGTGACACATTATCTCTCACATTATCTCTCTCACTATATCACAGTTTCCCAACTCTGGCCAACCAATACCCTTTCACAGAGACACGTCCGGGAAAACGTGCTGTTTATTGAAATACACTGAAGCGCCAAAGAAACTGGTATAGGCATGCGTATTCAAATACAGAGATATGTAAACAGGCAGAATACGGCGCTACGGTCGGCAACGCCTATATGAGGCAACAAGTGTCTGGCACAGTTGTTAGATCGGTTACTGCTGCTACAATGGCAGGTTATCACGATTTAAGTGAGTTTGAACGTGGTGCTATAGTCGACGCACAAGCGATGGGACACATCTCCGATGTAGCGAGGGGATTTTCCCGTACGACCATTTCACGAGTGTACTGTGGACGCCAGCAGTCCTGTACAACATCATATCTCCGACATCGATGCGGCTGGAAAAAGTTCCTGCAACAACGGGACCAACGACGACTGAAAATAATCGTTCAACGTGACAAAAGTGCAACCCTTCCGCATATTGGTGCAGATTTGGATGCTGGGCCATCAACAAGTGTCAGCGTGAGGACCATTCAACGTAGCTTCATGTTATGCTTTCACGTGCCCACCCACCTTTGCCAAGGTTATTGTTCATCATAACAACCTTTTGATCATTTATTAAATTTTTACACGCTTGATTCAGTGGATAAATCATTTGTTTGATATGGTAATAAAGTAAATTGTTGTAATGATCACTAGTTTCCTTTTTTTAGTTAAATAAGCCCCTTCATTAACATATCCATGTGAGGTGTGGTGCCAATATTCTGAAGATTAATTGGACGAGCCCGAGTAACTTTCATTCAACAAGGCATATGTTGTACAACATTATTTCTCTTAAATTTGCGTGATCTTATGGGGAGCTCCCCTCTCTGTAGTCACTGGAGATCTCAGTTACTGGTATGCTAAGCAGCTCAATGAACACAGCAGAAGTTGCACGCCAAGGGCTTCGAGAAGAATATATCTTCCTTAACCCTTACGTTTCCCAGTAGTTAAGAGTAGAAACTGGCAGTTACCCATCTCCTGCGATGGTTCATTAGATGATTAACAAATGTACACCGCACAACAGAATGGAAGGATCACTTCTTACAGACCCTGTAACTACCTCCCATAGAGACACATACGTATGAAACTTGGCTCACAGGTGCCTAGAACATTCCGCTGTAATGTTAGTGAAGCAGGGTGCGCTGCGAGATTACGGTTCGTGGACACTTCAAACAGCAAGGGGTCGACACATCCAGAAAAAGACCACAGCTCAGAAGTTCACGTGAGCTGCAAAGTGGGGTTACTAGAGCCACGTTGGCACCAAATTGGATCACACTTTTACCCAGCCCCACTTATGCACATTTCACCATTTCTTTTGACGCCTCTGCGATGCAGCTCAGAATTGCAGCATCCAGCGTTTAAATAAAGTGGTTTTCATACGATTGGCCGAGGAAAATGTTTTACACACACCGGCGCTCAGAATCGACAAAATGCTATGTGGATGCAAATCAGGTTTGCTTTAAATACATGCTGTAACGGTCGTTACCTTTGAGACTGGACGTTGTGAGTTCATGTGGGTCAAGAGCGCCTTTAAGACGATAAAGATGTCATTATTCACACCTCGCTGTGTTTGAACGAGGTCGTGTAAAGGGCTAGGAGAATCTGGATACTCCTTCTGCGATATTTCAGAAAGACTTGGAAGGAATGTAGCCCCTTTAAATGAATACTGCCAGCGGTGGTCACGAGAACGTAGGACGGCCACGTGGCATTAACGAGGGGGGAGACCGTCGTGTTCGGCGTATGCCTGTAGCCCTTGGTGCTGCATCTAAAGCAGCAGTCTGAGCAGCAGCTGGACCGCAGTGGCACAGAGACCTGCAGCAGCTGGCACCACAGACGCACAGAGACCTGCAGTGGCTGGCACCACAGTGGCACAGTACCTGCAGTGGCTGGCACCACAGTGGCACAGAGACCTGCAGTGGCTGGCACCACAGTGGCACAGAACCTGCAGCGGCTGGCACCACAGTGACACAGAGACCTGCAGCGGCTGGCACCACAGTGGCACAGAGACCTCCAGTGGCTGGCAACACAGTGGCACAGAGACCTGCACCGGCTGGCACCACAGTGACACAGAGACCTGCAGTGGCTGGCACCACAGTGGCACAGAGACCTGCAGCAGCTGGCACCACAGTGGCACAGAGACCTGCAGCGGCTGGCACCACAGTGGCACAGAGACCTCCAGTGGCTGGCACCACAGTGGCACAGAGACCTGCAGTGGCTGGCACCACAGTGGCACAGAACCTGCAGCGGCTGGCACCACAGTGGCACAGAGACCTGCAGCGGCTGGCACCACAGTGGCACAGAGACCTCCAGTGGCTGGCACCACAGTGGCACAGAGACCTGCAGTGGCTGGCACCACAGTGACACAGAGACCTGCAGTGGCTGGCACCACAGTGGCACAGAGACCTGCAGTGGCTGGCACCACAGTGGCACAGAACCTGCAGCGGCTGGCACCACAGTGACACAGAGACCTGCAGCGGCTGGCACCACAGTGGCACAGAGACCTCCAGTGGCTGGCAACACAGTGGCACAGAGACCTGCACCGGCTGGCACCACAGTGACACAGAGACCTGCAGTGGCTGGCACCACAGTGGCACAGAGACCTGCAGCAGCTGGCACCACAGTGGCACAGAGACCTGCAGCGGCTGGCACCACAGTGGCACAGAGACCTCCAGTGGCTGGCACCACAGTGGCACAGAGACCTGCAGTGGCTGGCACCACAGTGGCACAGAACCTGCAGCGGCTGGCACCACAGTGGCACAGAGACCTGCAGCGGCTGGCACCACAGTGGCACAGAACCTGCAGCGGCTGGCACCACAGTGGAACAGAGACCTGCACCGGCTGGCACCACGGTGGCACAGAGACCTGCAGCGGCTGGCACCACGGTGGCACAGAAACCTGCAGCGGCTGGTACCACGGTGGCACAGAACCTGCAGTGGCTGGAACCACAGTGGCACAGAGACCTGCAGTGGCTGGCACCACGGTGGCACAGAGACCTGCAGTGGCTGGCACCACAGTGGCACAGAGACCTGGGCGAGCTGGCACCACAGTGGCACAGAGACCTGCAGGGGCTGGCACCACAGTGGCACAGAGACCTGCAGCGGCTGGCACCACGGTGGCACAGAAACCTGCAGCGGCTGGTACCATGGTGGCACAGAACCTGCAGTGGCTGGAACCACAGTGGCACAGAGACCTGCAGTGGCTGGCACCACGGTGGCACAGAGACCTGCAGTGGCTGGCACCACAGTGGCACAGAGACCTGGGCGAGCTGGCACCACAGTGGCACAGAGACCTGCAGGGGCTGGCACCACAGTGGCACAGAGACCTGAAGCGCCTGGCACCACAGTGGCACAGAAACCTGTTGCCAATCAGTTTCTTCAAGCACAGCAGCGAGTGCAATGCCCTGCAGTGTGCGTTCCACTGTCCCCAAACAACCGCCATTTGCGACTTCAGTGGTGTTAAGTGAGAGTTTGTGGTGGTCTGTTGTGTTTCCTGATGATAGCTTTGTTTGCCTCTGGGCCAGTGATGGTCTTGTACTGACTAGAAGGAGGTCAGTGTATAACACCAGGTTGCAAGCTTGCCCCAAGTATAACACTATGCTCACAAATTAGCGTTACCCTCTGGGAGGAATTAGATACTTGACCGTGTTTTTACTTAATGGGTAGTGGGTGTCGGACAGCAATTTTGTACCACTGGCAATTAAGAGAAGGTTTGCTATCCTTGACCCGAAAAAGCATGTTCTTTGAGAATTTTTTACTCGGGATGTGTTATAGACATCAATATCAAATTTGGGCAAAATGTTTATTGATGTTTCCTCGACAAACTGGAATTTTTTCGACCGGAAATGTCGAAGAGCAAAGGCGGAAGTGCTATCGGATCGAAACAAAATTTCGATGTAGACCTCCACGCGCGGTACGTCACAGGTCAGCCGGCTCGTCCGAAATCAAAATTGAGTTGACGTTAGGGAATTATATAATCTTCTTTAGGAGTTGTACCTCGCTTAAGGAAACAAAATAGCGTCCATTTGAAAAAAACATGGGTTTTTTTTCTTCGATTTTTCGACTTCGTTCGCCAAGTAAAAATATTTGTAGTTGATGGATCGGAATAAAAGTGATATAACTCCTAGACAATTTAGTTAGCTTCGTCGGAAACCAAGAATCATGCCAATCGGTTCAGTAGATATGAAGTTACCATACCGAGCGATAAAAAAAAAAATCATTTAGAGAAAAACGCGTTTGAAGTTCTGACTACATATAAATGCAATATTATACAACGTACGTTCAATCTTCTATTCCGGATCCATAAACTAGTCCTTCCTCTTCCTCACAGAGGGCGTTCTGCTCTATCCGGGCCATCCTGCGCTGTTCCAGAACCGCTCGTACGGCCGGTGACAGGCGGTTTCCGGCCGCTTGAATCCGGTGGTCGTCCGAATGCTTGGCAAACTGCGTCGAATAGAGTCCCAGGGTAATGTCCATCGTTGTCATGGTCTTCAGAATTGTTGAATACCCTTCGCTGAAGCTGCTCACTGCCAAGAAAGTCGCAATCTCCACAGTCTTCGCACCAGAATGCAAATGCTTGGGGGCTAACTTCCAAACACACGCGTTCAACCTTTCATTTGAATTTTGTGTGTTTCCTCGCAAGCAAAAAACTGGTGCGTGAAAAAGGCTGACTTCAGGCAGGTGCATCTTTTTGTTCAGCCGCGAATAACAAATATTTCCGTCCCGTATTCGGAAAAACCGTTTCAGGGGTGGATTCTAGACACTTTCATGGATCCAAAAATGCAATTTTAAAAAAATCAGTTTTTTGAACCAAAAGATAGTAAACCTTCCCTTAATAGAAAACTTAACAGGCTTTAATTTGGGGTTAATGAAAGTAGAAAAGTGGCTACAAATGAAATAACAAACGGTCGCCAGCCTAATTAGGCACAATAATTTGAAACATTGTGTTCAAGGAAATTGAACATGGGTAGCTAAAGTAACTTTTACTAACACTCCCTTTGAATAGTGCATTCGATACACACGAATACAGGACGATCTAAGTTGTGGGTAGCAATAGTTACTATTAATGCACCAGCTAGTAATCACAGAAAGCAAGATATTGCCTCAGTCCTCATAGTGGTAGTTGTAATCACAATCATTACGTAACACAGTATTAAGATGAAATTGCATTGGACACTGAACTAAATTTGGGCATGGAAAGAGTTCTGACTTAACTGGCCTAGAAATATTACAAATAAAATTTAATAATACCACATATATACTTTTTATATATATTAACACTCGCACAAATATACTGGTCCATAATATAATACATATCTGTGTTCCTGAAGTTGGCGGAATAGTTGTGGCAAGCAATGTGGCGGCTAACTGGTCCCACGCTCTTGAAGTTAAATGCTCTTTACCAATTCTTCTAGGCGACGTATTTCTTCTCGTTTTAGAGCCATTCCATAATACCAAGAGCACCATGCGACAACCGAATCCACATCCGAGGCAATTTCAATATAAATTGGCTTTCAAATGCCTCACTTGACACCCTCGATGTTAACCGTACACCGGCTAGCCACTGACTGCGTAGCGTGCTCGCTCACCCAGTAGCCGCCCAGACCGACCGCCAAAACCACTTCCTACTGTGCGCCAAGCCACTTCCGTAGCCGAGGGGGTTCCCTACATCTTTTATACTAAACAATACAAATTCCTTAAGCATGAACCAGCATTCAAAGTACAGTTTCTCTTTTTTTACAATACTTATATTAAAAACTTCAACTTTCCTTCTCAAAATTCAGTGACCTACATTAGTAAAGAACAACGACTTCATAGTTACAGACACACAGTGGCATAGTATAACCTACTTACAATCGATGTTGGTGTTACAAGTGGAGGGCCTGCTGCCACCTGTCTGCGTGCTACACGCTCTGGACCTACTGGGGTGCGATTTCGTATGACAGCAGGAGCGCTGCCGCGGCTACGCCACGCACACTGGCTGCAAACCTGTACATGAGTCTGCTGACTCGACCTGTTGTGCTGTCATTCACGAGCAGTATTCCAAAGAGTGTCCTCCAAAGGATAACGCTCCCCCATACACAGCTGTTGTAACCCAACGTACTCTACAGAGAGTCGACGTATTGACTTGGCCTGCTCGATTACAGTCGAGCACGTATGGGACAGAATCGGACGACAAGTCCAGCGTCACCCACAAACAGCATCAACTGCCCCTGCATTTATTGACCAAGTGCAACAGACATGGAACGCCATACCACAAACCAACATACGGCACCTGTACAACACTGTGCGTGAACGCTTGCATGCTTACATTCGTTATTGTTGCGGTTACACCGGTTTTTAATGTACCACCATTTTACATTTGCAACGGCTTGTTTCGCTTTTACATTAACCTGTGACCTTGCAATGTTAATCATGTAAATATGTTGTAAGGAGGCTATAATTTCTCACCTTACAAGCACTCATCCACATACTTTGCCGTCATCTACAACCACATTAGGTATTATTTGATAGGTAGTACATCGTATATATGAATATTTAAAGGAGGAGACTGACATTGTCACATACACCTTGTAAATAATTGTTAACGCTTATTGCATGAAAGGTGATGGAGTGGCTTTATTATAAAAACGGTGTAATGATTGACTGCCTGTACTAGTAGAGGTTGGAACGCCAGTGGAGATGAAACGGCAGGCAGAACTGAAGCTCTGGGGGAAGGCCCGCACAGGTGTTGGTCCTGCTTAAACACAGGAAGTAGCTAGACAGACGTCGTAGCACCTAAGCGCTGGAGCATAGTACAGTCGCGACCGGCCGGTTTGTACCCGAACCGGAAGGATTACACTTCGGAAACTACGAAAATCTTGGACGCACGCCAGAAGAACGAAGAAGCAGCATCTCGGAAACCACGCAGGCTGGGATATTTCCAAGGACTTTCACTCCGAAGCGTACCATTTTACGAGTATAGGTTTCTCCTCGCAAACTTTCCGCGCTGGACGACAAAAGGCTAAAATATGGTTGGTCGGCGTTCGGAAGAATCTGCAGAGAGGGAAAATATTCCGTGGTTTCGGGAATATGATTCGTTTTCGGAATTACGATGGTGGGGAGCTGAGCCTCGCTGGGAAGCCAGCGATGGAGAGACGAGGTCTTCCGTTGTGAGCGCCCGTGTGTGACAGTAGCTCGATATCAGGTTTTGTTGGGACAGACGGACTTGCTGTCTTTGCTCTCAGGAGTGTTTATAGTTAGAACTGTTAGGCACTGTACCGTTGCGAACCTATAAGATTCTGGACTTCACCTCCAGGTTGGAAGTCGTCGTTGAGTACGCAGCGTTCAGTAACTAAGAGCACTTCCTCTGCCTATACCTACGTTGAGACGTTATCTGAACTCCGTCCTTGTGGCTGGGAGTTCGCGTTTCTCGTCTGTAGAACACAGAGAGGAGAAGACAGTACTAGAGTATATTAGTCAGAGGACCGCCTTCTGCCGTCCTAGTGTTTGAAAGAGTTTTTATTTTGTGGCTGGAGTTCTTCCACGGACGCAGACGTGTACGAGAACCAGCACGCCGACGCACCAGAGGCAGTACATACGGTGGTGTCGCAAACTGCTTCAGCTTATTAGGGCTATAAAGCGAAACAGCTGTGATCACGTTAGTTTATTTCCACTGAGGTGCCACAACACTGTAGATCATCTTTGAAAGTAGTGTCTTCTAGTGTTTGGTACGTAGGTGATGTCACTCATTTCGCGTTATTGATATTACATCGCGCAGTCATAATAAGGGGCAGAGTTGGGCACATGATTAGTAATTTTACTTACGAAATGTAAACTTTGTAATATAAGGTTTTTTTATCTACGATAAATATATAAGCAGGAACAACATTTATCAATTAATAGGATTAGTTGCCTTCATCTTTCATTTATGCTTAGATTGTAATTTATAGAATTAAGATATCCTAAGATCTGCTTCAGGGGGGTAGTCAGACAGGGCCAAATCTTAATTTTAGCATTTATTATTTTCCGTTGCGCACATTCATTTTATACCTGCCTGGAGTAGCATCATGGAATGTTACCTAGACAAATGTATTCCCAAAATTTCATTACTCTGCATTAATTACCCTTTGCTGTTGCGATTTTTCCCGTCAGTATATTTGTTTAGTGGTATTGCGATCGTGGCCCGCAGAAAGAAATGTGTGGGAAAAAAGAGAAGCACAAAATGTATTTGAGAGAGTGTTACGTCAGTGTGTGGTGTGGTGTGAATATTGTAAGTGCTCATTAGATGTCTTAAATACCCTTATACGAGTAGATGAAGAAAAAATTAAATTAAGGCGAAAGTGCTGGTCACTCATCGCGGTTTGCTCGATTTGTCCAGAGTACCACACACTTGTCAGTATGTGTACGATAATATCTTCCCAGACACAAACACGTATTCGGCTGAAAAGTCGAAGGTTTTGAAAACAATGACCACATGGAAGTTTGAGGATATTTTATTAAGTTCAACTCAGTGGTTTGCATTTACCTTTCAGACTCGATGCTAGCATGGGTAATATTTTTACATTTAGCCCCGTTGTTGCTTATCGTGTCCGTATTTGTTCATCCTCCCCTCTTACTGCTGCGCGCTGATACAATAAACGTTTTTCCCTAAGTACACTTGGCGCGCAAGCACACATACACACACACACACACACACACACAAGGGCTACGTTTTGAATGAAATCAGGGAATGTATCGACAAAAAATACTTTGATGTTTTGACTTGCACATAAATATTGAGATCCATGGTGAGTTGGCGACTTTAGCCGTGCTTCGTTTGTGAGGTCTACGCTTGTGACCCATTTCTTTAAACTTGCTTGCTCTGGTATTTTTCTTCCGATCCTTACCATTCTTTGTTACTCTTTCCGCACGTATAGCGTTACATTTGAACACACAAATTAAATAACGTTGGCCGCTTTCTCATTCCGTGGCTTTAAACTGAAGTTTACATTTAGCACAGTGTCTCCTCTACATTGTTCTTTCCGCAGGTGAGAGGCTGTTTTCGCGTATACGTCTCATCTGCTGAGTAAACGGGTCACCTGCATATCTTTGGAATATAGAGACAGCTGTGTACACTGTGTTGTAGTACTTATTTTCTCGTTCCATAGCTGCCGATATTTACGCATCCGCTATCGACAGCTCCGAGGAGTACTTAACAGACTGGCTTTCATTAGAAAGCTGAATCTGAGAGCTGCTGCAGTCTGAGAAATGTAGTGAAACGTTAGTGCTTGTGCACATCGAGACCAAAACAGCCAGGTGTTAGCGCTATATGCTTACGACAAAACCACGAACTTCTAATTTCTTTTCGTTACGGACGTACGCATGCTCATCAGTAGGCGTATTTTGCAGTCATCGTCGTAGATAGATGAAATTCAGATCCACCCAGCCATAAATTATGCGCCAAACAACTGTGGAACAAATTACTGAGTATGCTGTGTCTGATCCAAAAACGCAGTGCACTCAGGATGAAGTTAAAACTTCTGTTGTTATCACTGCCGTAACTTCCCTGTTGTCGGACCGCAACTGCCTTCGTCCCGTCAAACGGCGGACCAGTGTCCCTGTAACGCGGTCAACACTTACCAACTTCTGACATAGCAACCTATTTTTGGTGCTTTTCTTTTAATCTCTTTTGTTACTTTTGCCCTACTTGACCTCTCTCACTCTCGTGCCAATTAAATTCTTCTACGGCTGCAAAATACTAACGCGAATTCTTTACAGACGACTGGAAAAACTGGTAGAAGCCGACCTCGGGAAAGATCAGTTTGGATTCCGCAGAAATACTGGAACACGTGAGGCAATACTGACCCTATGACTTATCTTAGAAGAAAGATTAAGGAAAGGCAAACCTACATTTCTAGCATTTGTAGACTTAGAGAAAGCTTTTGACAATGTTGACTCGAATACTCTCTTTCAAATTCTGAAGGTGGCAGGGGTCAAATACAGAGAGCGAAAGGCTATTTGCAATTTGTACAGAAAGCAGATGGCAGTTATAAAAGTCGAGGGGCATAAAGGGAAGCAGTGGTTGGGAAGGGAGTGAGACAGGGTTGTAGCCTCTCCCCGATGTTATTCAATCTGTATATTGACCAAGCAGTAAAGGAAACAAAAGAAAAATTCTGGGTAGGTGTTAAAATCCATGGTGACGAAATAAAAACTTTTAAGTTCCCCGACAACACTGTAATTCTAACAGAGACAGCAAAGGACCTGGAAGAGCAGTAGAACGGAATGGACAGTGTCTTGAAAGAAGGATATAAGATGAACACCAACAAAAGCAAAACGAGGACAATGGGATGTAGTCGAAATAAGTTGGGTGATGCTGAGGGAATTAGATTAGGAAATGAAAAATGGTTCAAATGGCTCTGAGCACTATGGGACTTAACATCTGAGGTCATCAGTCCCCTAGAACTTAGAACTACTTAAGCCTAACTAACCTGAGGACATCACAACTTAAGGACATCACACACATCCAAGCACGAGGCGACCGTAGCGGTCGCGCAGTTACAGACTGAAGCGCCTAGAACCGCTCGGCCACACCGGCAGGCCTTAAGAAATAAGACACTTAAATTAGTAAATGAGTTTTGCTATTTGGGGTGCAAAATAACTCATGATGGTCGAAGTAGAGAGGATATAAAATGTAGACTGGCAATAGCAAGAAAAGCGTTTCTGAAAAAGAGAAATTTGTTAACATCGAGTATAGATTTCACTGTCAGGAAGTCGTTTCTGAAAGTATTTGTATGGAGTGTAGCCATGTATGGGAATGAAACATGGACGATAAATAGTTTGGACAAGAAGAGAATAGAAGCTTTCGAAATGTGGTGCTACAGAAGAATGCTGAAGATTAGATGGGTAGGTCACATAACTAACGAAGAGCTATTGAAAAGAATTGGGGAGAAGAGAAAGACTAGAAGAAGGGATCGGTTGATAGGACACGTTCTGAGGCATCAAGGGATCACCAGTTTAGTATTGGAGGGCAGTGTGGAGGGTAAAAATCGTAGAGGCAGACCAAGAGATGAGTACACTAAGTAGATTCAGAAGGATGTAGATTGCAGTAGGTACTGGGAGATGAAGGAGCTTGCACAGGATAGAGTAGCATGGAGAGCTGCATCAAACCAGTCTCTGGACTGAAGACCACAACAACAAACAACAGAGTAAGAGGAAGCGGAGACTACTTTGTTGACATCAGAGATGCAGCGCCATCAGAATTGGGCGGTAAGGAGAGTTCAGCGACTTTGAACTCGGACTAGTCAGTCGACGCCCCCGAAGTAACAAGTCCATGCGGGACATCTCAGCCCTCCTACAGAAGCCCAAGTCGACTGTTGGGGCTGTGATTGTGAAATCTAAACGGAAGCAACAACCGTAGCTAAAAGGGGACCACACAGGCCAAATGTGCTGACGAATAGGGACTGCCAAGCAACGAGAAGAGTGGATGTAGAAAATGGCACGAAATCAGCGGAAGGAATCAGTCCTGAGTTGCAGTGTGCTGCCAGATGTCCATCTGGCACAATGACTGTGCGCGGAGATTTAAAAAGAACGGTGCGCAATAGCCGAGCACCTGTATATAACCCAACCACGAAAATACGGGAATTGTGGGTCCGTCTTGCTGCAAAACACTTTTGATATTTGTTTATTCCCAAAACTAGTTTCAACGACAAACATCGCGATCATCAGTGTGTTCTGTAATTCTAAAATATGTAGAAACAGCACAGCTGTAAAACATTCTAATATGTACTGTTTGTTGCTGCAATACACCAACTCACGTGAAACTCCTATGAGGCCCAGTTTACTTGTTAATGGTTCATCTAAATTTTTGTAATATTTTGCTTCAAAATTTTCGCATATTGATACTACTCTACTGGCCATTAAAATTGCTACACCAAGTAGAAATGCAGACGATAAAAGGGTATTCATTGGACAAATATATTATACTAGAACTGACATGTGATTACATTTTCACCCAATTTTGGTGCACAGAACCTGAGAAATCGGTACCCAGACCAACCACCTGCGGCCGTAATAACGGCCTTGATGCGCCTGAGCATTGAGTCGAACAGAGCTTGGATGGCGTGTACAGGTACATCTACATCTACATACATACTCCGCAATCTACCATACGGTGCGTGGCGGAGGGTACCTCGTACCACAACTAGCATCTACTCTCCCTGTTCCACTCCCAAACAGAACGAGGGAAAAGTGACTGCCTATATGCCTCTCTACGAGCCCTAATCTCTCTTATCTTTGTGGTCTTTCCGCGAAATGTAAGTTGGCGGCAGTAAAATTGTACTGCAGTCAGCCCCAAATGCCGGCTCTCCTAAATTCCTCAGTAGCGATTCACGAAAAGAACGCCTCCTTTCCTCCAGAGACTCCCTCCCGAGTTCCCGAAGCATTTCCGCAATACTCGCGTGATGATCAAACCTACCAGTAACAAATCTAGCTGCCCGCCTCCGAACCGCCTCCATGCCCCCCCTCAATCCGACGTGACAGGTATCCCAAACGCTCGAGCAGTACTCAAGAATAGGTCGTATTAGTGTTTTATAAGCGGTCTCCTTTACAGACGCACCACATCCTCCCAAAATTCTACCAATGAACCGAAGACGACTATCCACCTTCCCCCATGCAGCTTCAACACGATACCACAGTTCATCAAGAGTAGTGACTGGCGTATTGTGAAGAGGTATTTGCCCGGCCACCATTGACCAGACGTTTTCAATTGGTGAGAGATCTGGAGATTGTGCTGGCCAGGGCAGCAGTCGAACATTTTCTGTATCCAGAAATGCCCGTACAGGACCTGCAACATGCGGTGGTGCATTATCCTGCTGAAATGTAGGATTTCGCAGGGATCGAATGAAGGGTAGAGCCACGGGTCGTAACACATCTCAAATGTAACATCCACTGTTCAAAGTGCCGTCAATGCGAACAAGAGGTGATCGAGACGTGTAACCAATGGCACCCCATATCATCACGCCGGGTGATACGCCAGTATGGCGATGACGAAAACACGCTTCCAATGTGCGTTCACCGCGATGTCGCCAAACACGGATGCGAACATCATGGTGGTGTAAACAGAACCTGAATTCATCGGAAAAAATTACATTCGTGCACCCAGGTTCGTCGTTGAGTACACCATCGCAGGCGATCCTGTCTGTGACACAGCGTCAAGGGTAACCGCAGCCATGGTCTCCGAGCTGATAGTCCATGCTGCTGCAAACGTCGTCGAACTGTTCGTGCAGACGGTTGTTGTTGACTCAGGGATCGAGACGTGGCTGCACGATCCGTTACAGCCATGCGGATAAGATGCCTGTCATCTCGACTGCTAGTGATACGAGGCCGTTGGGAACCCAACGATTCCATATTCTGTTAACAGTCATTGGATCTCGACCAACGCGAGCAGCAATGTCGCGATACGATAAACCGCAATCGCGATAGGCTACAATCCGACCTTTATCAAAGTGATGGTACGCATTTCTCCTCCTTACACGAGGCATCACAACAACGTTTCACCAGGCAACGCCGGTCAACTGCTGTTTGTGTATGAGAAATCTGTTGGAAACTTTCCTCGTGTCAGCACGTTGTAGGTGACGCCACCGGCGCCAACCTTGTATGAATGCTCTGGAAAGCTAATAATTTGCATATCACAGCATCTTCTTCCTGTCGGTTAAATTTTGCGTTTGTAGCATGTCATCTTCGTGGTGTGGCAATTTTAATGGCCAGTAGTGTATATTTTCTGTATACGTAAAGTAAAGTGTCCTATACTGCAGTTTGAAGTTCTTTGCATTGTATGTGAGTAATGTATGTAAAATATTATGTAAAGTGTTTATGACGTTAAATAATTATCTGATGGCATTTTCTATTTAAAAATATTTGTGTGTGGAAATGTTCATGTTGATGTAAATTTGGCAATTGTAAGGAATGGTCACCCTTAGGAACAATGTAAGAAATAGGTGTTATGTAAAAGCAAGTCTGCTTTTGTTTGAAAGGAAAGTGGCTCTGGGGAGTGGGAAAGGTGGCGAGGGCGAACTGGCGCCCTACCTAGAGCAAGCGCCGGAGCCGAGTCGCACAGTCTGTAGGCAGCAGTGACTGAGGCGGGAGAAGCTTTGCCTGCAGATTTGCACAAAAATGCCTTGCATGAATACTGCAAACTGCTTACGGCATAGCTGCAAGTTCTTGGGCTACTGTATGTAAAATTGAACGATGCTACCAGATAAGATTTTTTTTATTTTACTTTTATAGAGCATGAACCGAAAAAAAAAGTTCAAATGTGTGTGAAATCTTATGGGACTTAACTGCTAAAGTCATCAGTCCCTAAGCTTACACACTACTTAACCTGAATTATCCTAAGGACAAACACACACACCCATGCCCGAGGGAGAACTCGAACCTCCGCCGGAACCAGCCGCACAGTCCATTACTGCAGCGCCGCAAACGGCTCGGCTAATCCCGCGCGGCGCCAAGTAGTTAATAAATTCTGAACTGATTCACCCTGTTATTTCATCCTAATCATATACCTATATAGGGTTCATTCCTGGTGTTTGATTAATCCGAGTATCCTGTTTGACACACTCACGAAGCCCCAAGTTAATATAAAGAGGCACCATTTAAATTGTTTTTGTGTAAATAGTGAGACAGTTTTGTTAACTATTGCAAAATGTTAGAATAAAACATTGCTTACGTAAAATTCAGTCAGGTGAAGCAAAGTTACTATAACCTGTTAAATGACTATACAGAGTTAGTTCCAAGAATAATAGCAGTTGAAAGTAAATTCCAGTAAGAAAGAGGTTTTCTTTAAGCGAAATTTTCAGTATAAAAAGTGTGTGCTATAGTATCTAAACATTTTAGTATTTAAGTTTGTTGATTAAGGAAAGTGGTTTTCGCCTGCCGCTGGTGGCCGAGCGGTTCTGGCGCTACAGTGTGGAACCGCGCGACCGCTACGGTCGCAGGTTCGAATCCTGCCTCGGGCGTGGATGTGTGTGTTGTCCTTAGGTTAGTTAGGTTTAAGTAGTTCTAAGTTCTAGGGGACTTATGACCTCAGCAGTTGAGTCCCATAGTGCTCAGAGCCATTTGAACCATTTTTGAAAGTGGTTTTCTAAAGGTCCCCTGTGGCCAAATTTTTTTAGCTTCCTTGAAGCTATCTTCTGGGCATTTTCTCTTTTAAAAACGAAATGTATAAGGGCGTAGTCCAACATTGTTCAAGTGGGGTACTATTTATTTGTAAAAGTAACTTAAACAGTAGCAAGAAAATAGGCAAAATTCATAGTTCTGATTTTCCAGTATTTCACTGTTTCATTGCCTGGATACGCTAGTGATCGTTAGTACATATTTTAAACCACTAAATGAACTTGGAACTGAGTTGTCCTAGCTACAATATAATCCTGTTCATATTACGTTTCTTTCTAACCGCTGGGTAAGATCTCAGGAAAAGAAGCGAATAGTCTGACTTACTTATCCAATAGACACAACACCCGGTCAAATCCTGTAAAAAGGGTAACTCTATTGATCAGCTTTTCCCACTAACAGAGCTATCCTCCCATAGTGTACTAAACTATATTTCAGTAAGAGGGTTATACGTGGCAACATAGAGACAGGGTTTCTGTTATTTAGGTAAAATCTTACGAAATTACAGTAGTTGTGGTAGGGTTATACGGTATATAAGACAAATAAGCAGAAATTTCAGAACGAGGTACACAGAGCAAATGAGAGCTCTAAAGAGTGACAGCACACATTCAACTTTCGCAAAAGACCTAATGAATAAGAATCATAATCCCACTAATATCGAGAGCGATCTACAACCCTAAAAAATAGCAACAGTCTATATCGACAACAAACAATAGAATCAAATTACTACATGTAAAAGGCTATAGTGGAAGGGAAAGACGTAATAAAAGGAGACACAACACTTTGCAACAACACACACTTCACCGCTCTGAGAGAACTGACACAGGACAAAGAACAGAAAACACAGACACGTGAAAGAACCCCTCGCTCGTCACACACAGGGACACAAGAACACAAGTCGTCAGAACTCCCGCTAGAATTTTCATAGCCTTCTCGCAACATGCGATACATTTCTCGCGACACGCGCTAGCAGCAAGATGGTGTAATGTTTTGGATCACGAACGAAGTGCAAAATCTATGGTTTTCTGTCTCAAAAAGTAACTGAAAGTCGTCCAATGAACGTGAGTACTACGTAACAACCTAGTACACACCAAAACTCTAATCATAACACTACCGCGATCCCAACTTATAACGCTGACATACATAAGTTCACGTTTTTGTATTTGTTTACTAACAGCCTCTTACACAATTGCAGATGACATGATGTATGCCGAGAAAAACAGCAACGGAAAAACACAGAAAATATGATGTAAACAGCGACAGAAATGTTAAGACCATGCTATGAAAGAATTCACAGAAAACAACATTTAAAAAACAAAAAGTACACATGTAATAATTTTTACAATTATGCCATTTCTGCATGTTTTAGATTTACAGAACCCACTAACGATGCCGATATTTGTCGCTGAAACTAGTTTGAGGAATAAATAAATAACTAAAGTGTTTTGCATCAAGACGGACCCACAATTCCCGTGTGGCTGTTTTTGTATGCAAACACGGACCAATGGAAGAGTTCCGGGACCAAATTACTGCTTATAACCCAGACATTTCTGCAGCCGGTGCCAAGCGACGCGTGAGGGGACGTGAAAGGCAACGAGCGGGTAAATACTGTAGGAGGGAAGGTTTGTAGGAAAGTGCGGGTGGTGTGTGAAAGAGGCCGCGTACGGAACACTAGAGCGACTCATTCTTGAGTAATGTTCGTGTGTTTGGAAACCAGGCCAGGTTGGATTAAAGGAAGCTATCGCAGCAATTCATATGTGGGCTGCAAGAATGGCTCTGAGCACTATGGGACTTAACATCTGTGGTCATCAGTCCCCTAGAACTTAGAACTACTTAAACCTAACTAACCTAAGGACAGCACACACATCCATGCCCGAGGCAGGATTCGAACCTGCGACCGTAGCAGTCGCGCGGTTCACCGGTAAGTTCGATCGACACTCAAGTATTACAGAGATGCACCGAAAACTCAAATGAAAATAACAAGTTTGTTTCCGTAGCCATCCTCAGCAGCAAGCAGAGAAATATTTCTTTTATAAATAAAAGCCGCCTTTCTTTCTGCACTCTATGTGGTGTTGAATTTTGTGTGTTGTACGGTTTTATGAATGTTCTGGTGAAGTCTCCTGGATTTCTGGTGTAGACCAAATGCCTGACATGGCGTTAATAACAAGTTTGTTTGCGTGGCCATCCACCGCAGCAAGCGCAGAATGGTACACAGCGACACAGAAACACAAAGTCACACATAAAATCACCAGTATTTTCAAAAGACAGGGATTAAACATAGCGTACAAAAGAGACAGTTCTATGCAAAAATGCACCCCCAAAACTGACAAAAATCGGAAACCAGAAAGCAGATGTATATCAAATAACGACTGTGATGGCAGATACACAGGACAAAGAGGCAGAACATTTGATGTCAGGTACAAAGAACAGTTGAGCGTCTGAAAGTATGGGACAAACCACTCCTTATTTGCAAAACACTTAAGAGAACATAATTACGAACCAACCACTAGAGAATAAGACATGAAAATATTTAGAATCTACAATAAAAACAGCTCCTTACCCTGCAAGAAAATTACCACATACAGAAAAACAAAGCAGGAAAGAAAACCCTGTTGCATGAGGAAGTACACATGCCAATCAATTCATTGTTTATACTTGCAGATAACATAACAGAATAACACTCCAAAAGAGGATAATAATAATAATAATAATAATAATAATAATACCAGCCAACATCTCTTCACTCACTTGTCCATGAACCCCTCAACAGAAAATTTAAACCAAAACTCAGATCAGCTGATGAACAAAGCTTTCAACCACACTCTGACAGCTATTACATTCATATTCAACACTCTATAACTCAAACAAATTACCGGCACCCCCCACCCAGCATGCACACACACACACACACACACACACACACACACACACACACACACACGAACAGACGTTAGTTTTCAACATATACTTCTTTAGGCTGGCAACATGTGGGTACACAAACCAAACTGAAGGGCATGCATAGTGAACTCATAACATTTATGTCTTTAAAAGCAGTTTTCGAGTAAATATCTATGCGACCTCCTGATCAGATGAGAGGAAACGCAGATACCAACAAACTGTAAGTAAGTGCTTATTTACACAAAAAGGTTCAAATGGCTCTAAGCACTATGGGACTAGCCGGCCGCGGTGGCCGAGTGGTTCTAAGCGCTTCAGTCCGGAACCGTGCGACTGCTACGGTTGCAGGTTCGAATCCTGCCTCGGACATGGATGTGTGTGATGTCCTTACGTTAGTTAGGTTTAAGTAGTTCTAAGTTCTAGGGGACTGATGACCTCAGATGTTACGTCCCATAGTGCTCAGAGCCATTTGAACCATTTTTGAACTATGGTACTTAGTACCTGTAGTCATCAGTCCGCTGGACTTAGAACTACTTAAAACTAACTAACCTAAGGACATCACACGCATCCATATCCGAGGCAGGACTCGAACCTGCGTCCGTAGCAGCCGCGTGGTTCCGGACTGAAGCGCCTAGAACCGCTCGGCCACACCGAACAAACATTTCATGAACAAATGTAAATATTTTGTAGCAAATGTTTTCTCTAAATGTTAACATGTAATAACAATTATACAGAAAGAAAATAAAGTGACCCATTGAAGATAGCACAAAAGTACTGAAATATGTCTGGATAAAACAAAACTCCAAAGGTCTGTTGTGTAAGGCAGAATTCCTCATCCAAGAGTTTAATATACGTGGCATACTTCCGCATTTAGTGTTTTCTTAAGAACAATAGGGGGACAACACAGTGACCAGAAAATCACCCCCGTGCTTTAACACAACCTCCTCGCTACCTCGCTGTCCACACTACACATGGCTGCAGGTACCTTTCTCCAGACACTCACAAAGCGCAAACACTTCCATCGGATAGCCACACGCTACAGCGTCATTCATCTCTTCAGATCACTCGATTCCAGCCATTGACTGTACAGTGGTGTCGCTCTTCATCTACATAAATACGTGGTGGAGGGTACATTGTACTATTACTAATCAATCCTTTTCCTGTTCCGCTCGCAAACAGAGCGAGGGAAAAACGGCAATCTAGATGCCTCTGTGCGGGCCCTAATTGTTCTATCTTACCTTTGTGGTCCTTACGCGAATGTACGTTGGCGACAGGAGAATAGTTCTGTAGTGAATTTAAAATGTCGGTTCTCTAAATTTTTAAAAAGTAGCTTTCCTCGAAAAGGAGAGCCATTTGAACCATTTTTTGAAGTATTTGTTGTCAAATATTATACATGGTTTGTTTACAATTCACAGAATGGCTGATGCATTCTATGTTGTTTATTACATACGTCTAAAGTTCTGCGGAAGAGTGGATGCATGCATTAACTTACGTACCTTATATGAAACTATTGGACGTTTGTGTTGGTAGCTGTGAGTATGCTACACAATCTACGACCTGTCATCTGCAAACAGCAAAACATAATTTTTGTTTTTGTTTATAAGGCATAATAAACAGAAACAAAAATTACGTTATGCATAATAATGCTGTTTGCAGGTGACAGATGGTGGATTATGTAGCAGACTGACAGCTACCAACATAAACGTCCAATAGCTTCATGTAAGGTATGTAAGCTAATGCAAACATCCACTCTCTTTCCAAATAAGCTATAAAACCAGAACTTTAGACATATTGCAATAAACAACATACAATGCATCAGCCCAGCTGTGAATTGTAAGCAAACAGATATAATATTTGACAACAAACACTTCATTCACAATATTTTGCAGCATATGTTTTCTTTAAATGTTGATATGTAATAACAATTTTACAGAAAGGAAATAAAGTAACCCACTGAAGATAGCACAAAAGTACTGAAATATGTCTGGGTAAAACAAAACTCCAAAGGTCTCTTGTATAAGGCGGAATACCTCATTCACTTTTCTTAGTAAACAAGGAAACGAGAAGAACTGCAAGACCTGAAGACGATTATATTAAACTAGTTGTGTACCGTGTATGGCAGGGGAACAGTTCGGAAATGATGAGTTTGTAGCAGCATGACAATATACCCTGTCATACAACAGCGTCTATGAGGTAATGGCTCGTGGACACATTCATGAAATAAACTAGTTTGCCCAGAGTCCGACCTGAAGCCAAAGAAAGACCTTTTCGGCGAATTCGCTGCACGTCCCGGCGTCCAACGCCACCGCCACGCCTGGCGTCGGCCCCTCAGGAAGAACGCCCTGCCGTTCCTCTACAGACATTCAACCACCTCAGCGAATGCCATAGAAGCCAAGTGTGGACACACCCCACAGTAACGCCGAGCAATTGTTATCAGGCAGTGTGCAAAACTGAGCATTTGCACTGCAAGGCGCTAGACATGAGGCCTCCGAACAAGGCGCGTTTTTGGCCTGTTGTCGCCTAAGTTGTCCTCTCGTGGGACGTGGAAACGCACATGGACGGGAGCGGTGACGTCACAGCGTGGAATTCCACGCTCCACCACACTACGAAGCGTGAAATGAAGAATGTGGCGTGTCAGATTTTCACCTCGTGCAGTGGAACGTGGCCAGGGACGTGCGACATCGTTTTTACGTCGCAAGCGAAACGGAGGCACTACATTGTGTGGAGCTAAGATACGTATTTGGTGGTTTTTCTTTGTCATATAGTACGTGGTATGAGTATAAGCTGTTTCAAAGCATCAGCAAATTGAGGATTTCTCCGAAACGCGTCATTCCAGCGATGCCAGATAAATTCTTCCTGTTTTTGATGTTTTTAGTGTTATAAGTTGTGTGCTAAGATGATCTATCCAATAATGGCATTTGTAGAAAAAGACTTTAGAGGTCTGGCTGCCATGTTGAAGTCGTAGGTCACGTGATCGTGTCGTTAGCTTTGAAGAGAAAGGTGAACAGGTTCGCGTCCACCTCCCTCACATTTTTTCACCCTTCGTTTTCTAAAAGATACTGTGTCTATCTTATTAATTTAATAGAAGTATTAGCTGTAGTAGTTGATGTTCTTTATTATAAATAATCTATTTGCTGCAAAGGCCAACGGCTAGGAAGCTTCCAAGTTGGCCCGAGATCTTAACCCCCTATTGCATGACTTTTTTCAGGAAACCTATTTCAGTGGCAAAAATATCTCGGGGTAGGGTCTGACGTATAAAATACTGTTTAAGAGGTTGAACATAGGAATTTTGATTTATTCGGCATTTTAGGTTTATTGCCGTATGGCAATTAACTGAAAATATTGATTAATTATTAATCATTCATCAGAGACATAGAAACATAATCTGTAATTAAGCCTCATTTTACATACCTTAAAAATCTAACTAGACGTGATTTAAGAGGCAGAAATAACTCACTCTTTCAGCTGCTTCCGCGCATGGTTACCCACACTCGACCTTCAGCAAACATGATCGATTCTGAACTGTTTCTGCCAACATAATTATTCTAAACACAGTCTAACGCAATCCATCCAGACTGTTTATGTTGCCAAACGCCAGCATGACGCTCATATGGGTCGTTTCTTTAACATTACACGTACATTTAGGGTTTGTTGCGAAATGGCAGTGCCATGCAATAGAGGGTTAACGTAAATGCAATTGTATGTCAGAAGATAAACACAATTTACAGAATGGAAGTTTTTGCTGTTATGGAACTTCATGTAACATATACAGGATGTTTCAGAAGTAATGGTCACTAATTGACACATCGAAAATACAGGCCAAAAGTAGGTAAAAAACTCGAATAAACGTACGTCCGGGAGTCAACAGTTGCCGAAATATCGTATTAATTCGAGTTGGGAACCAACTGTGAATGCCTCTGGATATCGCGGTATTTATGTTGATATCTCAAGGATTGGAATCGTATATCTGTTTCTTTACGCATGCGCAACAACTTCCCTTTCCCCCTCCGTGCGCTGTACCGTACTAGCCTCACATCGGTTACGAACGTGAAGGCACCGTGGACAGAGCTTACACCACTGAAGAGTTCCCTGACACGCACTTCATGTGTGGCAAACCGAACGGCAGTGGCCTTGAGGCTGCTCGATTGTATGAAGAAGCTTTTCCTCTCCGTAGGCAGCCCGACAGGCGTACGTTTAACCGGTTACATCACCGCCTTAGAGAAACCGGGAGTTTCGCACACCATGTACGAGAAGGTCGACCCAGATGTTGTGGAAAAGGTGTTTAGCATTCTACACGCACTTTCGAGTACTTCAACAAGCAGGATTGCTACCCAAGAGCGTGTCCTGAGTCACAGCAGTGCGTGGCGGATTTTACATCGGCAAGTACTCCATCCATATCATCTCCAGCGAGTGCAAGCCGTCAAAGACGCAGACTTTCCTCCTAGGGAGAATTTGTGCCAGTGGGTGCTACAACAGTGTAGCCAGAATCCCCTGTTTGTGAGCAGTATCTGTTCACGAATGTAGTTGGATTTACCCATGACGGTGTTTCTATCTACCGTAACTGTCACATTTGGGCCGATGTCAATCCTAATTTAACACATGTATCAGGACATCAGCAGCGTCATTCATTGAACGTGTAGGCAGGACTGCTCGGACACCGCATAATTGGACCATAGTTCCTATCACAGAGACTAACCGGGTAGCAGCACATGCGTTTTCTGCGCACTGTACTTCCAGATGTACATGATGATGTCCCAATGAACCAGCGCCTGAACCTGTGGTTCATGCATCTCATCATCTACATCTACATCTACATGGGTACTCTGCAAATCACTTTTAAGTGCCTAGCAAAGGGCTCATCAAACCATCTTCACAATTCTCTATTACTCCAATCTCGTACAGCGCGCGAAAACAATGTTTAAGGTGGCTATAATTTCGCACCTTTGCCGTGATTTACAATCGGAATTAGGTATCAAAAAGTTCAAATGGCTCTGAGAACTATGGGACTTAACTTCTGAGGTCATCAGTCCCCTAGAACTTAGAACTACTTAAACCTAACTAACCTAAGGACATCACACACATCCATGTCCGAGGCAGGATTCGAACCTGCGACCGTACCGGTCGGTCGGTTCCAGACTGTAGCGCCTAGAACCACTCGGCCACCGCGGCTGGCTAGAGGAGGGCCTATGCCATGGCCTCCAAGGCCGCCGGATTTAAAGCCCGTGGATTTCTGTGTGTCGGGTCATGTCAAAAGCCTGGTCCACGCTACCGAGGTCAATTTTCGTGAGAAATTATGCTTGCAGGTTGAAGCAGTTTTCCAGCATTTCCAGAATTCCCTAGGACTGCTTGAGAGAATTCGTAACTCATTTCAGACATGAGTTCAACGTTACATTCAGACGCATGGACAACATTTCGAACACTTACTTTAGGGTTTGGAGATTCCATGTGTTCCTAGACGCTGATAAACCTCAACAGAAAATGTATTGTATCTCGACAACGGTTGATTTGTGGAGCCATATTTATTGGAGCTTTTTAGCTACTTTTGGCCCATAGTTCTCATGAGTGAATTATTGACAATCACTTCTGAAACACCCTGTATATACCTTTCTCTTGGTCTACATCTTGTCGGTAAATATTTTTTTCAATGATGGTGTGCAACTTGGATATGAAATCTCCCTTCCCACCTTGAAGGGTATGTGACGAAGCCCGTTACTTCAGAGTGATGGTAATCAATGCAACATCGAGAACATAAATATTATGTATGCACAAACTAACATTAGACAGTACGCTTTTTTTTTCTTTATTGTTATTTTAACACCTTATACAAAGGTAGGCCGGTAGCGGCAAATATTACGCCGCTCTTCGGCCACAGATAATACAAATAGAAACAAGGAAGAAATAGAAAAACAAAACATAATGATCGATAAAAAACAGTAGACACATGAGTAAAAAACACGGAGCCATGCACAGGCGTAGTATAATAAAAAACGTTGAGCGTTTGTACACGAACACTGATGACTGAAATGACACATGTGAACGATGCAGCGTGGGCGATGAAACACTGAACCACTAACACGACGGTACACACAAAGAACCGAAGGCGATGATCTACGGCGCGCGAATGTTCACTGTACTTGTGGGAGTCCGGGGACCTGCCAAAGGTGAAAAAGGTGGGGGAGAAGGGAGGGGGGAGGATGTAGATGCCAGTGGCAGAGGAGATGGGAGGGGGAGGAAAGAAGGATGGGGTAGGGGAGGGATGGAGGAAGGGAGGAGGGAGGGAGGGCACCCGAGAGAAAAGACACGGGGTGTGGAAGGGGAAGATCAAAGCTGGTAGGAGGGGTAAATGGAGGGGGTGAGGGCATCATCAGGGAGGGGCAGTTGGCGGAAGCCACCTGGGGCGAGGATATGGAGAGTGGAGAGATGGGGAGCAGGTAGGACGTGGGAATACAGGTGCAGCAGAGGACAGGGGTGGGAGAGGAGGGGAGAAACAAGTGGGTGAGGGGGATCAAGTTTATGGGAGGTGTAGAGGATCCCTATCCATGCGAGAAAAAGGAGGAGTTGTGGGAACGGAATGAGGTCATACAGGATCCGTGTGGGAGAGAGGAGGCAGATGCGATAGGCGAGGTGGAGAGCATGGAATTCTAGGATTTGAATGGATTTGTAAAATGTAGGAGGGGCGGAGATCCAGGTGGGATGGGCGTAGCACAGGATAGGGCGGATGAGGGATTTATACGCTTTAGCTACATTCAATTTAAAATGGAAAATGAGATGAAAATTCATCTGAGTTGATGAATAGCTTCTACTAGCATTTATGTCAGATTCGCTTTTCAAGTCACCGACGAGTCCAGAATCTTCTTCACGATTTCCTCTCTTTCTTCGACAGCCGCGAATGGAGTTAACTTTGCTGTTTTACCCGTGTCCATTTTCGTAAAGACGCTGTGCCATTTACGCGCCAGTTGTCGCAGACTGCCGCTGGAGAGCGCTGAGGTTGAAAATCACGATGAGGAGCACGTTCTGTGAGATGCAGCAGGTCGTTATAGAGCGTGCAGTAGCCACGTCTGACAGCACGTGTGGCGTGCTTCGGGATGAGAGACACACCCCGAGAGAGGTCATGTCCATGGTGCCGTGACTGGGCGTCAGGGCCTAGACACAAGGGTACAGCATGTGGCAGGCCCACTGGCCTGTACATCGAGGCCCTGATGTCCATCTGCGGCAAACTCTTTGTTGTGGGGGACTTCGGTGCCAAACGTATCGACTGGAACTCCTGGGGAGAGGGGGGGGGGGGGCGAACAAAAGTGGACGCCGACTGCTGTGAGCCGTTAGGAGGCACAATGGTACTGTACTGGGACCATACAGCCCTCCAACACACCCTATGGACGGCGGATGTGCACATGTTCTACACATTGCACGCCTAAGGGGAGTCGGAAACCGCTCTACAACAACCATCCAAGCTGCGCTGTTGTCTGACCACTTCCCGGTACCTTTCGATCTAGGTGAACGGACGACAAACCGCAGACTACCATTACGGAAAGTAGATTGGGAACAGGGGAAAACATGAAAGGGTCACTTGATATTGCCCCTGATGTCGAAATCGTGGGCATAACGAGGCGATCAGGAGCTTCACCAAGATGACTCTGCAGGCTGTGGACGCTGCGTCCCCCAGAGGTCCTCAAAGGGCAAGCGACAACTTGCAAGCTGCCCCCCTCCCCCCTCCGAAATAAGCGAAGCGACTGCGCTCGAAAATAGGGAATGGAAACTGATGAGACATCTAGCCACCAAAGGCTATTTAAACTGGCTCAGGTGAGACTGTAAAGTAGCCACGGAACAACACCGCAGCAAGTAATGAGCAGGGAAATAGCCTACCTCCGAATAGACGATGATACTGTGGTGTCACCGCCAGACACCACACTTGCTACGTGGTAGCCTTTAAATCGCCCGCGGTCCGTTAGTATACGTCGGACCCGCGTGTCGCCACTATCAGTGTTTGCAGACCGAGCGCCGCCACACGGCAGGTCTAGAGAGACTTCCTAGCACTCGCCCCAGTTGTACAACCAACTTTGCTAGCGATGGTTCACTGACAAAATACGCTCTCATTTGCCGAGACGATAGTTTAGCATAGCCTTCAGCTACGTCATTTGCTACGACCTAGCAAGGCGCCATTATCAGTTACTATTGATATTGATTCATGTATCGTCAAGACCGACATTCACCATTAATGGATTCCAGCTCTATACCGGAGCTGCAGTTTCACTGCTGAATCAAGACACGTACAAACAGCTGGGCACACCTCCGTTGCGTGCCGCAAATGTTAAGTTAACTAGATATTCAGGTCAAGATATCCCTGTATTAGGACAGTGCAGCCTTCTTGCAACGTACAAAGGACAAACAAAACTTGTGTCATTTTACGTCCTTCGTTCTTCTTCTGCAGTGAACTAGTTTGGTTTCGATTTATTTCAGTTGTTTAACTTGTCTATAGTCAATCAGGTCCTATCAGTGAACCAGACTGTGCCTTCAGACAGTGTTTCTCGTCTATGTGAAGAATTCGCTACGAACTATAAAGCACATTTGGAACTGAAAGTAAACGCGCAACCGAAATTTTTAAGAGCGCGCAATGTTCCCCACGCATTGCGTGATGAGGTCGCAAAAACATTACACGATTTGGAATCACGAAGGGCATCACCCTTAGTAATTTTGTCAAAACCTTCCGGAAAATTGAGACTTTATGTGGACTTCAAGGTAACAGTGAATCCACAACTAGTGATTGCAACTTTTCCTTTACCCCGCCCGGAAGATCTTTTTGACAAACTGTGCCCGGATAAATATTTTTCGAAGTTGGACCTAGCAGATGCGTCCTTGCAAATACCGGTGGACGAAGACTCCCAGCGCGTTTTGGTGGTTAACACGCATCTTGATTTGTATCGATTCAAACAACTGCCATTCGGGTGTGCATCCGCCCCTGCATTGTTTCAGCAATATCTACAAACTGATTGTGCGTCGGTCCCTACTGCAGCAAACTATCTGGACGATATTGTGATCTCCGGAAAGACGGAAGAAGAACATTTAGCCAATCTCAGAACATTATTTCAGGTCTTGCGACAAAATGGTCTTCGCTTGCGGAAAGACAAATGTGTGTTTTTTGCTCGTGACTTGCCCTACCTGGGACATGTACTCAATGCCCAAGCATACATCCCAGTCCAGAGCACCTCCGTGCCATACAAGACTTGCCTTCGCCGCAGAATTTGAAGCAGCTACAGAGTGTGCTGAGAAAAATTAATTATTATCACCGTTATATCCCACACGCCTCCTCCACTTCAGCTCCGCTTCATCGCTTACGCCGTAAAGGTGTGCCGTTCGTCTGGACGACGGAATGCGAACGCGCCTTTCGCCAGTTGAAATCGGCGTTGCTTTCCAAGACTTGCCATCCGCCATTCGATCCCCAGAAGCCCCTTTTGTTGATGGTCGATGCATCGGATTTCGGGATCGGTGCTGTGCTTGCGCACAAGGATGGATCGCACGATCGCCCTATTGCCTTTGCGTCCAAATTACTCTCGTCTGCGCAAAGAAATTATTCACAGATCGAGAAAGAAGCATTGGCTCTCGTATTTGGTGTTACAAAGTTTCATGATTTCTTGTATGGTCGTCACTTTACCATCATCACAGACCACAAACCTTTGATATCGCTTTTTCATCCGAACAAGCCTGTACCTCCACGTACAGCACAGAAATTCATTCGCTGGTCTATTTTCCTCTCGCAGTACCGCTACGATATCTTGTATCGGTCCACTGCTAAGCACGGAAACGCCGATGCGTTGTCCTGTTTGCCTGTTGCTGAGGATGGAGCATTCGATTCTTCCGAACTTGCTTGCCTGTTCATTGATTCGGAAACCGATGACGTGGTCGAATCCTTTCCCATGGATTTTCGTCGTGTAGCTACTGCCACAGCTGCCGACCCTATCCTGGCTACCGTTCTGCGTTTTGTTGCTACGCATTGGCCCTTGTCAAAGTCACGGATCGGGGATCCGTTGGTTCGCCGATTTTTTGCTCACAAGGAGAAACTTTTTGTTCGAGGTGGTGTTTTGCTGTTGCGTTCTGATAATGATCAGTCCAGGGTCGTGGTCCCACGTTCGTTACAGTCCTCTGTCTTACAGCTTCTTCACCAAGGACATTGGGGTATAGTGAGAACGAAACAACTTGCTCGTCAGCACTGTATTTGGTTCGGAATCGATGCCGCGATTACGACTACGTGCTCTTCTTGCATGGTGTGTGCCGAACAACAATCAGCACCACCGCGGAAATTCTTTGCATGGCCAAAAGCCACTTCTCCTTGGCAATGCTTACACATCGATTTTGCTGGTCCTGGAATGCTCGATGGTCGGTTGTGGTAGATTCATTCAGTAATTTTCCTTTTGTTGTCTGGATGTCTTCCACAACGTCATCTGCCACCATCCAAGCGTTATCTGCTATTTTTTGCATTAAAGGTCTTCCACAGACTATTGTTTCCGACAATGGCCCACAATTCATGTCCGCAGAATTTCAGTCATTCTGCAAGGCCAGTGGTATTCAACATCTGACGTCCGCGCCGTTTTCGCCACAGTCAAACGGTGCCGCTGAACGATTGGTCAGGACTTTCAAGTCACAGATGTTGAAGTTGGAAGAGTCGCATTCTCGGGAGGACACGTTATTGCTCTTTTTGTGCTCGCATCGCTCTCAGTCCCGAGATGGTAGCTCGCCGGCTGAGTTGCTCCACGGTCGTCATCATCGAACCTTGATATATTTGCTACATCCGCCGCATCAGGTTCCTGTGCAGCGGCAGACACCTGCTTTTGCTCCAGGCGACGTTGTCTACTATCGTCACTACCGAGGTTCACGGCGTTGGCTCGAAGGGCGCATTCTTCGCCGCCTCGGACGCGCTATGTACACTCCTGGAAATTGAAATAAGAACACCGTGAATTCATTGTCCCAGGAAGGGGAAACTTTATTGACACATTCCTGGGGTCAGATACATCACATGATCACACTGACAGAACCACAGGCACATAGACACAGGCAACAGAGCATGCACAATGTCGGCAATAGTACAGTGTATATCCACCTTTCGCAGCAATGCAGGCTGCTATTCTCCCATGGAGACGATCGTAGAGATGCTGGATGTAGTCCTGTGGAACGGCTTGCCATGCCATTTCCTCCTCTCGCCTCAGTTGGACCAGCGTTCGTGCTGGACGTGCAGACCGCGTGAGACGACGCTTCATCCAGTCCCAAACATGCTCAATGGGGGACAGATCCGGAGATCTTGCTGGCCAGGGTAGTTGACTTACACCTTCTAGAGCACGTTGGGTGGCACGGGATACATGCGGACGTGCATTGTCCTGTTGGAACAGCAAGTTCCCTTGCCGGTCTAGGAATGGTAGAACGATGGGTTCGATGACGGTTTGGATGTACCGTGCACTATTCAGTGTCCCCTCGACGATCACCAGTGGTGTACGGCCAGTGTAGGAGATCGCTCCCCACACCATGATGCCGGGTGTTGGCCCTGTGTGCCTCGGTCGTATGCAGTCCTGATTGTGGCGCTCACCTGCACGGCGCCAAACACGCATACGACCATCATTGGCACCAAGGCAGAAGCGACTCTCATCGCTGAAGACGACACGTCTCCATTTGTCCCTCCATTCACGCCTGTCGCGACACCACTGGAGGCGGGCTGCACGATGTTGGGGCGTGAGCGGAAGACGGCCTAACGGTGTGCGAGACCGTAGCCCAGCTTCATGGAGACGGTTGCGAATGGTCCTCGCCGATACCCCAGGAGCAACAGTGTACCTAATTTGCTGGGAAGTGGCGGTGCGGTCCCCTACGGCACTGCGTAGGATCCTACGGTCTTGGCGTGCATCCGTGCGTCGCTGCGGTCCGGTCCCAGGTCGACGGGCACGTGCACCTTCCGCCGACCACTGGCGACAACATCGATGTACTGTGGAGACCTCACGCCCCACGTGTTGAGCAATTCGGCGGTACGTCCACCCGGCCTCCCGCATGCCCACTATACGCCCTCGCTCAAAGTCCGTCAACTGCACATACGGTTCACGTCCACGCTGTCGCGGCATGCTACCAGTGTTAAAGACTGCGATGGAGCTCCGTATGCCACGGCAAACTGGCTGACACTGACGGCGGCGGTGCACAAATGCTGCGCAGCTAGCGCCATTCGACGGCCAACACCGCGGTTCCTGGTGTGTCCGCTGTGCCGTGCGTGTGATCATTGCTTGTACAGCCCTCTCGCAGTGTCCGGAGCAAGTATGGTGGGTCTGACACACCGGTGTCAATGTGTTCTTTTTTCCATTTCCAGGAGTGTATTTGGTTTTGGGGGCCTCTGGTGAGGTGCGCCGGCATCTCAACCAGCTGCGTCTCTGTTGTCGCACGGGATCTGCTGCTCGCCGTCTGCTTTCAGCGACGGTGCCGTCCGGTCAGCGCCCTGGGGACCCATCTACTGGCTCGCCTCAGCCCCAGGTGTTAGCGAAGCTGCCTTCTATTTTGCCCCATGGCGACGCGCCGCCGCCACCGCCGCCACCGCCGCCGCAGCCTGTTCTCCCGCCGGCGACGCCCGCAGTGGACGCGTCGCTGCGACCGCCGGGCGCCTCCCTGAGTCACGCGCTGCCGATCGCTTCCCGTGACCAGATGTCCTCCGACACGGAACTGTTGCCCGCTCCGGACCATATGTCGTCTTCGCCCCGACCCGATGGAGGTCGACCCTTCGGCCCCTCCTGTCTATCTGCGGGCGCATACACCGCGTGTTGGCGTGCACCCTGGAGCAGATTTTCAGGCGTTTCCTAGCTCCCCGCTGTCCGAATGGCAGGGTGCGGGTGGCACAGCCTCGCCTGTTGTTAGGCTCCCCACCTCGTCGCATACGTCAACATGGGGTCCTCCCCACGGCGGGCGGAAGCCTTATGGCACAACCGTACGCCGATTTGCGGGGGAGGAATGTGGTGTCACCGCCAGACACCACACTTGCTATGTGGTAGCCTTTAAATCGGCCGCGGTCCGTTAGTATACGTCGGACCCGCGTGTCACCACTATCAGTGTTTGCAGACCGAGCGCCGCCACACGGCAGATCTAGAGAGACTTCCTAGCACTCGCCCCAGTTGTACAACCGACTTTGCTAGTGATGATTCACTGCCAAAATACGCTCTCATTTGCCGAGACGATAGTTTAGCATAGCCTTCAGCTACGTCATTTGCTACGACCTAGCAAGGCGCCATTATCAGTTGCTATTGATATTGCTTCATGTACCGTCGAGACCGACGTTCACCATTAATGGATTAAAGTTAAGTATTCCACCAGCTACGTCCGTTTTTCTAAATTCTAATTTCCTTGTCCTGTTCCAGACCTCACGCCAGCCTGCGTGAGCTAAAACGCGTGCCTTTCGGCCTCCTCTAGTAACACGGTGTTGGCTCTCCTGCCAACCAAAACAGATACTGCCTGGAGTACGACGGAGTACTTCGTGAGCGATGGTCAGCACATCCCCCCTCTACAGGTCGTCTGCGAATCTGTGCCCTGCCTTGGCACGGATAACTGCGCTACTGTTCACAATCCCATCGACGAGGAACACTTACATTGGGTCCCTCCCTTGATACCCATTAGGAAGGCGAAATAGAAACGTTAACAGAAGAAGGTCAGTCCCATGGACTAGGGGTAGCGTCTTTGATTCATAGTCAAAACGTCTTCGGTCCCGGGTTCGGTCCCCGACACTGCCTAAATTTTGATAAATAATCAGCATTGGCGGCCGAAGACTTCCGGCATAAGAAGTCAGCCTCATTCATTACCGTAAATCAACACTCCGATTTACTCCCTGCAACGATTATGCCCGACCCAAAGCACTCGAGGTGGAGCGTTTTCTGCGAGAGGAAGTGAAGATCCCGGCGACCGATATTATCGGCATACATTTGTCCATCGTGAGCAGCACGGTCTATGTGAAAATCATTAACGACGCGGCGTGCGAACGCATACTACGTGAGACCAAACAGGGGCACCGCTTCTGTCACGCTGATGGCAGTGTGGGGGAGATAACGTCGACCACGCAGGCTTATGTATGCGAACGATACGCATTTTCGAATTGCCATTCTAACTTCCTGCTGAGGAAGTCGTCGCGGCACTACGCCCATACGGCACAGTCCACGGCCACACTGCGGAGAAGTGGACACAGTTTCGGACGTATCCTGTCCTAAACGGGGTCCGACAGGTCACCATTGATCTCCGAAGCCACGTCCCGTCCTACTTACAGATCGGCGGATGCCGTGCAATAATTATATACGACGGCCAGCCTCGGACCTGTTCCGGGTGCAGCAAAGAAGGCCACCTTAGACCCGAATGCCTACAACGGCGTATTACGCAACTTCCAGCTGCCGAAGGACCACCCACGTCGCAACGTACAGTGCTACCGATGACCTACGCAGCTGCTCTAGCTTCTGCTACCGCTTCGCAACGCCGCCCGGTCACCACAAACGACGCCACCAACGAGCCCGACCAGACACCGACGGAAAGCGCCTCGGACGACCCGCCGCCTCGGTCGGCCATCGACGCCGCTCCGAAGATGCCGGCGCAACCGGACGCTGACCCTGACCTCGGAGACACGATGGAGATCGACTCGCTCATCGTTCCTACAGCGGCCTTTCTGCCAGAACGACGCGACTCCCTTCCGTCGTCGGACACGGAGGGTCGCACAAGGAAACAACGTTCCCCGAAACGTCGCAAGCGAAGACGTCGCACGGTTTCCGGTCAAGAGGATACGTTACAAGTCGAGGAGGACGTAACCGTCGACCAGCACGAGGCCTCAGAACCCGCTACTGCTGACGAAGACGTAATGAGCGCGGAGACATCTATCGGTGTGCCTGCGCCCCGTGCTGACGCTGAACTAAATCATGAACGTATCACAGGCGACACTACACCACGCACAATTACAACATCTTCTGCAGACAAAATGGACGGTACACCAGTTTCCGCTTCCACGGCGTGGCACGAGGAGGAGGTCGAGGAGCAGGACCCGTTACGGGACCCTGTGCTGTCACGGCCGCACCACTAATCATACTCTCCCCAGACTCTCCTGCGGCCCACGGGATAACGTTCCGCTGCGGCGCCCACACCCTTGCGCGGACGGCGGAGTGGACCAGCCTCCAGCAATCCGACACCAGGCCTACGGGATAGCAACCATCAACACCAACAACATCCGTTCCAGGGTGAAAATCCGCCTATTGCAGGAGATGTTCTGGGCCTCGGACATTGATTTCGCCCTTGTTCACTTGGCTAGTCTCCCGGATATCAATGGCTATACCGCCCACGCCTCCGCGAGTGATCCTATGGGCTGTCCTATGGGCTGCGGGGTGGCCATATACGTCCGCCACGGGATTTCTGTGACCGATGTCGCCTTCCTTCCATCAGCTCGGGGCAAGGCACTCACTGCCATGGGGACACGCATCATTAATGTCTACCGTCCCTCAGGCACCGACCGACGGCATGAAAGAGCCCAGTTTTATTCCGAGGAAATCGCTCCCCTGTTTTTAGGGCGTTATGACCATTGCCTACTAGGAGGTGATTTTAACTGCGTTCTGCATCCTAAAGATCAGATTCCCCACTATACTACATGCCAGGAGTTACGTATAGTGGTGCGAGACCTCCTGCTTCACGATACCTGGGAAGTTCAACACGGCGACCTTTCTGGCCATACCTTTCTTACAAGTCATTCCGCAAGCCGACTAGACAGGATATATGTCTCACAAACTCTTAGGTCTGGGATACGGGGCGCCGAACACCGGCCGCTGGCCTTTTCCGACCATTGCTCCTACATCTGTACGGTCCTCCTTCCGCCGCAATCAGTATGGCGCAGCCGCGCGCCATGAAAACTCAATACCTCACACTTGCATGACCTGGCGTGTCGCCAACAAGTCACTGAAACGTGGACAGCCTGCGAACGACGCCTTCCCCGCTACCGCTCGACATTGACATGGTGGTTGGACTGCGCCAAGCCGGCGATCCGGAGGACGCTGATGAGATACGGGAAGGACATGGCCGACTGGCATCGCACCACTGTTGACTTATATTACGCGATTCTCCGAGATCTGGATGCTCAACCGCCAACCCCGGACAACCAGTTGGAACGGCAAAGAACTAAGGCGAAGATAATTGCGCTGGCACGCCGGAAACTGCAAGGGGTCGTGATACGGACGCGGCGCCACGATCACGCGGATTTAGAAATTCCATCCATGCATGATATAGTGTCCGACAACCGAAGACGTCGTCGGCAGATCGTCAGCACTCTGACCACGCCTCATGGAACGCAGGTGACCACTCAGAATGACATCGTCCACGCATTCGTCGAGCACTACCGCCGTACTTATAGTGATAAAGACGCTGAAACTGCAGCAGACGACTCCATTTTGTATTACGTCACGAGCACCCTCCCCCACACGGAGACGGATGCTTTGACAGTGGCGGTCACGCTAGACGAAGTCAACAATGCAATCGCCAAGGGTGCAGTCAACAGATCGCCCGGCATTGACGGCTTACCGATTGAGTTTTACCGTACCTTTCGGGACCTCATGGCACTACGGTGGACGACTATGTATCAAGAACTGATGACATCTGACCAAGCAATCCCACCCGCCTTTGCTGAGGGCATCATTATACCAGTCCACAAGCCAGCCCGTGGTTCGATGGTCACGAGTTGCAGACCGCTCACCCTACTCAATGCCGATTACAAGATTTTCGCGCGCTTACTGGCAATGCGGCTCCGAACTACACTCCCTCATATCCTCTCGCCAGAGCAAACGACGCCTGGCGGACAGGTTAACATACTGACTGCCACAGGGAAATGCCGCGACTTAATTGCGATAGCGGCGGCCTGCAGACTCCGGGCAGCGGTCGTCACTATAGACTTCGACAGCGCCTTCGATAAAGTGCGTCATCGTTTCCTGTTTTCGGTGGCAGCCCGAATGGGCATCCCCCCTCCGTTTCTCGACGTCATCCGGCGTCTTTAATACAGTGCCAGTTCACGTGTCCAAGTCAATGGACGTTTAGCGGGGCCGGTACCTATCTGCCGTTCGATACGGCAGGGGTGCCCCCTCTCTACCCTCCTGTATACCATTGCCCTTGAGCCCCTCATTGGTGGCTTGACGACCAAGCTCTCTGGCCTCACCCTACGTCAGCACACTTTTCGCTGTCGGGCTTATGCTGATGACCTCCACCTCCTCATTCGCTCCGGCTCTGAGATTCGAGAAGTCCTCGAATTGATTACCCGTTATGGGGCTGCCACTGGCAGTGCCATCAATGTCGCCAAGTCTTCTGGAATGCACATTGGACGAGGCCTCCAGGAGGGTGAAGTGGCACCCCTGCCGCTTGTGCGGACTTTCCGGTACCTGGGCATTACCTTTACCCCCACGGTCACACGCACAGCGGCAACGAATTTCCGTCGCCTGTTACACGTCATCCGCAACGACGTCCGCCAGAACCTCTTGCGCCTCCAGGACACACTTCAACGGACTGAGTTTATTAATCTCTATGTGGCATCAAAATTGGTTCACATCGCGCAAGTTCTGCCTCTGCCAACTGCAATTGGGCGCAACCTTCAGAAGGCTTGTGGCTATTATCTCACGGCTGGTTCAATGTTTGAAGTCCGTTATGAGACACTTACCCTGCCCTCACGGGATGGTGGCGTCGGGCTCGTCAATGTCCGTATGCGAGCTGCAGCCTTGTACATGAGTACCATGAGAAAACAGTGGATGGGCCAGGGTACATCTCTAACACACAGCTTGCTTGAGGTCCTCCTACCTGCTTCCACCTCACCACCGGTGTCTGTCGGCCATATCGTGCCTTATTTGTCCCATATTTCGACCTTTTTCGTCGACTACAGTTACATACATACCAATCTCCCAGATACACGCCCACCTAGGACTAAGGATTTTTACAGCCTGTTACTGCGCTGTGTTCCCCGGAATGTGATGGAGACCAAACATCCCTCCATCCAGTGGCCCATAGTGTGGACTGCCGCCCACCAGCCCTTCCTCCCTACGAACGTCCGAGCACTGTGGTATCACATAGTCAACAGGAAATTTGCCACGAAGCAGCGCCTGCACAACATTGGCTTGTCAGAATCCCCTCTTTGTCTCCTTTGCCAGCAACTGGACACTGATGAACACCGTCTGACATGCGCCTCATCGCAAGATGTATGGCGCTTCGTGCAGCAAATCATTGCCTGCTATCTCCGGGTGCCACTAGACACAATCGAACCTCGAATGTTTCTATACCCGGAGGACCGACATTTTCCCGCCGCCAAATGTCATGCTATTACGTGGGTCAAAGGGTGGGCGGTCGCTTATCTCTTTCATGAGGGACCTAAATCCCGCCTCGACTTCTGGACCTATTTACGAACAGCCCAAGCAGCTCTCGAAAACACGCCACGTTACCGAACATCATTTGCTAACTATCTTGGAGCGGTCTTTGTCAGACCTCCACTGAGTTGGGGGGCGCCTGGCTCAGAGGACACCCACCCCTCCTCCCCCGGCGGTGTCTGAGTTTCAACCGCCTACGATCTATTCTACTTCTGACCTCCGCGGATGGGAGAGCGCGTCGCAGATTGCGCGGATTTTATTTCTCTTTGCTTTTCCTTTTTCCTTTCTTCTTCTTTAACCAGAATTTATATTTCTTTTCTCTTTCGCCGATGTGTTCCCATAATTTCATGATATTAGTGAGCCTTACAAAAACACTTGCAAATAAATAAATAACAACGCCTTCCACTACTGTTGATTCCTGTGTCTCCAAAAAAAAGTATTAATATCATTCAAAAAAACACAAAAAATAAAAAACAAAAAAAAGGGTAGCGTCTTTGATTCATAACCAAAACATCTTCGGTCCCGGGTTCGATCCCCGACACTGCCTAAATTTTGATAAATAATCAGCATTGGCGGCCGAAGACTTCCGGCATAAGAAGTCAGCCTCATTCTGCCAACGGCCTTGTCAAAGAGGGCGGAGGAGCGGATAGAGGTTCAGGGCACTCTCTTGTCCTAGGGGTGGGAAATTGCCCCTAAAGGCGGAAGAGTCAGCAATGATCAACGACATGAGGATGCAGAAGGCAATGGAAACCACTGCATTAAAGACACGTAACGTGTATCCACAGGACATGTGGCCTGTATTTGAAGAAGTGTCATGATGATCTCTCCATTGGCAAAAGATTCCGGAATAGTCCCCCATTCGACTCTCCGGGAGGGACTACCAAGGGGGAGGTTACCATGAGAAAAAGACTGAATAATCAACGAAAGGATAACGTTCTACGAGTCGGGGCGTGGAATGTCAGAAGCTTGAATGTGGTAGGGAAACTAGAAACTCTGAAAAGGGAAATGCAAAGGCTCAATCTAGGTATAGTAGGGGCAGTGAAGTGAAGTGGAAGGAAGACAAGGATTTCTGGTCAGATGAGTTTAGGGTAATATCAACAGCAGCAGAAAATGGTATAACAGGTGTAGGATTCGTTACGAATAGGAAGGTAGGGCAGAGGGTGTGTTACTGTGAACAGTTCAGTGACCGGGTTGTTCTAATCAGAATCGACAGCAGACCAACACCGACAACGATAGTTCAGGTATACATGCCGACGTCGCAAGCTGAAGATGAACAGATAGAGAAAGTGTATGAGGATATTGAAAGGGTAATGTAGTATGTAAAGGGGGGCGAAAATCTAATAGTCATGGGCGACTGGAATGCATTTGTAGGGGAAGGAGTAGAAGAAAAGGTTACAGGAGAATATGGGCTTGGGACAAGCAATGAAAGAGGAGAAAGACTAATTGAGTTCTGTAACAAGTTTCAGCTAGTAATAGCGAATACCCTGTTCAAGAATCACAAGAGGAGGAGGTATATTTGGAAAAGACCGGGAGATGCGGGAAGATTTCAATTAGATTACATCATGGTCAGACAGAGATTCCGAAATCAGATACTGGATTGTAAGGCGTACCCAGGAGCAGATATAGACTCAGATCACAATATAGTAATGATGAAGAGTAGGCTGAAGTTCAAGACATTAGTCAGGAACAATCAATACGGAAAGAAGTGGGATACGGAAGTACTAAGGAATGACGAGATACGTTTGAAGTTCTCCAATGCTATAGATACAGCAATAAGGAATAGCGCAGTAGGCAGTACAGTTGAAGAGGAATGGACATCTCTAAAAAGGGCCATCACAGAAGTTGGGAAGGAAAACATAGGTACAAAGAAGGTAGCTGCGAAGAAACCATGGGTAACAGAAGAAATACTTCAATTGATTGATGAAAGGAGGAAGTACAAACATGTTCCGGGAAAATCAGGAATACAGAAATACAAGTCGCTGAGGAATGAAATAAATAGGAAGTGCAGGGAAGCTAAGACGAAATGACTGCAGGAAAAATGTGAAGACATCGAAAAAGGTATGATTGTCGGAAGGACAGACTCAGCATACAGGAAAGTCAAAACAACCTTTGGTGACATTAAAAGCAACAGTGGTAACATTAAGAGTGCAACGGGAATTCCACTGTTAAATGCAGAGACAGATAGGTGGAAAGAATACATTGAAAGCCTCTATGAGGGTGAAGATTTGTCTGATGTGATAGAAGAAGAAACAGGAGTCGATTTAGAAGAGATAGGGGATCCAGTATTTGAATCGGAATTTAAAAGAGCTTTGGAGGACTTACTGTCAAATAAGGCAGAAGGGATAGACAACATTCCATCAGAATTTCTAAAATCATTTGGGGAAGTGCAACAAAACGACTATTCACGTTGGTGTGTAGAATATATGAGTCTGGCGACATACCATCTGACTTTCGGAAAAGCATCATCCACACAATTCCGAAGACGGCAAGAGCTGACAAGTGCGAGAATTATCGCACAATCAGCTTAGCAGCTCATGCATCGAAGCTGCTTACAAGAATAATATACAGAAGAATGGAAAAGAAAATTGAGAATGCGCTAGGTGACGATCAGTTTGGATTTAGGAAAAGTAAAGGGACGAGAGAGGCAATTCTGACGTTACGGCTAATAATGGAAGCAAGGCTAAAGAAAAATCAAGACCCTTTCATAGGATTTGTCGACCTGAAAAAAGCGTTCGACAATATAAAATGGTGCAAGCTGTTCGAGATTCTGAAAAAAATAGGGGTAAGCTATAGGGAGAGACGGGTAGTATACAATATGTACAACAACCAAGAGGGAATAATAAGAGTGGACGATCATGAACGAAGTGCTCGTATTAAGAAGGGTGTAAGACAAGGCTGTAGCCTTTCGCCCCTACTCTTCAATCTGTACATCGAGGAAGCAATGATGGAAATAAAAGAAAGGTTCAGGAGTAGAATTAAAATACAAGGTGAAAGGATATCAATGATACGATTCGCTGATGACATTGCTATCCTGAGTGAAAGTGAAGAAGAATTAAATGATCTGCTGAGCGGAATGAACAGTCTAATGAGTACACAGTATGATTTGAGAGTAAATCGGAGAAAGACGAAGGTAATGAGAAGTAGTAGAAATGAGAACAGCGAGAAACTTAACATCAGGATTGATGGTCACGAAGTCAAGGAAGTTAAGGAATTCTGCTACCTAGGCAGTAAAATAACCAATGACGGACGGAGCAAGGAGGACATCAAAAGCAGACTCGCTATGGCAAAAAAGGCATTTCTGGCCAAGAGAAGTCTACTAATATCAAATACCGGCCTTAATTTGAGGAAGAAATTTCTGAGGATGAACGTCTGGAGTACAGCATTGTATGGTAGTGAAACATGGACTGTGAGAAAACCGAAACAGAAGAGAATCGAAGCATTTGAGATGTGGTGCTATAGACGAATGTTGAAAATTAGGTGGACTGATAAGGTAAGGAATGAGGAGGTTCTACGGAGAATCGGAGTGGAAAGGAATATGTGGAAAACACTGATAAGGAGAAGGGACAGGATGATAGGACATCTGCTAAGGCATGAGGGAATGACTTCCATGGTACTAGAGGGAGCTGTAGAGGGCAAAAACTGTAGAGGAAGACAGAGATTGGAATACGTCAAACAAATAATTGAGCACGTAGGTTGCAAGTGCTACTCTGAGATGAAGAGGTTAGCACAGGAAAGGAATTCGTGGCGGGCCGCATCAAACCAGTCAGCAGACAAAAAGAAAAAAAAAAAAGAACAGAAGAAGAAGTCGAAGAGCACATCAATCTCCTAAATCCGAAGAAGGCCAGTGGAAACAACAAATTTGAGAACACAATCTTAAAACACCTACCCCCAGATGCCCTCCGTCCCATCTGAAATATTTTGAAATATTTTTAACAAGATTCTACAGACAGGCAACTTACCTGTTGCATAGAAGCATGAAGTGGTGTTTGCCATACCGAAACAGGGAAAACACCACGGGTTTCCCCAAAATTGTAGGCCAATCAGTCTCCTCTCAGCCACCTCCAAGGTCTTCGAGAGGCTGTACGTAAAGAGATTACTGTAGCACGTAGAAACAGAAGGCCTAATTCCGCATGAGCAGTTCGGTTTCTGGTGCGGGCACAGCACACAGCATCGGGTCCTGCGCCTTGTGGAGGACGCGATGTGTGCCACGAAGAATCGTGAGTACTCAGGACCGGCCCTTTTCGACGTCTCCGTGGCCTCCTCTGCAAATTATTCGTATTGGGGGTATCGACGCTGCACGTCAGGCATGTCGCGCCATACCTCAGGAATAGTACCTTCCACGTCCGCGCCGGCGCCGGCGACGGGACATCAACAACCGACAGATACTAGCGGCTGTGCCGCAGGGGTCCGTCCTTGGCCCCCTGCTGTACTCGCTCTACGCCTCCGACGCGCCCAAAGTGGATAGCGTTGCGTTACCCTGTACACAAGGCATCTCAGTGCCAGCGTCATGCGCCCACGTTTACAGCTAGTATGTCGTGCGATAGGAGCCTGGGCCACCCAATGGAGACTGAGATACAACCCCACCAAAAGCCAGCCCCTAACCATAACGAGGAAAGGAGTCCCTGACGATCTCCAGCCGGTGTGAATCGTGGGAGGCGCCATACCATGGTCGCGCACGGCAGGACACATGGGCGTCACCTTATATGTGAACCTCACCTGGAGACCAGACGTAAAGGAAACCTGGAGCAAAGCGCAAGGCAGACTGAAGACCCTTTACCCAGTATTAAACAGTGAGGCTAACCTACTCGCACACTGCGACGTCACACTGTATGTGGCGCTGATTCGAGCTGTGATGGAGTACGCATCCGTAGCGTGGGGAAAGGCAGTTGACTGCCACTTGCGACGCCTGCAGGGCCTCCGAGGCAGTGCGCGAAGGATGGAAACGTATCTCCCACGTGATTTACCAAAGTGAGAACTGAATGAGATCACCCTTCCTAAAATAAAAGACGGAATCCGACAGACTGCGCGAAGTTTCTATGAAAAGACGCAGCAGTCTCAGGAAAGGGTAATTGCAAACTTAGGAAACCAGCCACACAGGAGAGCCACCATCTGGTAGCTGGATCTGCTTCGTCTATAGGGCATAGCAAGATAGGATCAAACTCTACAATGGCGAAACCGCACGTTAAATGCACGAGAGACTGAAAACGTTAAGCAAAACCAGACACACGAGCGAGAAATGTGGGAATGATGCAAAAGCTTTCAGCTCGCACAACCGAGAGGCAGTGGGGTACTGGAGAACAGGGTCAGCGGAGAGCGATGAGAAACGCGTGTCCGTGTCGCCGTGGCCGTGGCTGCACGTCAGGGCCAGCCACAAGCGCACAGTGCGTGCCAGAAGCGCCGGCCTGCGACCGCGCCGGGGGCAGGACGATGGCAGCCCTGCTCTGCTGTGCTCTGTTCTGCTGTGTTCTGGTGCCCGGCCGGCTCTTATCTCATTAGGCGTCGCCGGGCCGCAGACTTTCCCGCGGCGCAGCGCAGCGCAGCGCGTTAATTACGCGCCCCTATCGGCGGCCATCTCGCGCCTCCCAAACTAATCACCGTTTATTCCGGGCCGTAATTGCGGAGCCGGCGTGTGACGCCTCGGCTCGGCTCGGCTCGGCCGCCGCCATCGCGGTGCAGGCCGACTGCGGCCCGGCCCACCCACGGCTCGTTCACTCACGCCTCGCTGCGGCGCACACCTGGGGAACACTGGCTGTCGCGACGAGGACCTCGCACCGTGGCTGTGTCACCTGCCGCACTGCTCGCCAACACTTAAATGACCACTCTGCAGGCGGCTGCTGTGGCCGAGCGGTTCTAGGTGCTTCAGTCCGGAACCGCTCTGCTGCTACGGTCTCAGGTTCGAATCCTGCCTCGGCCATGGATGTGTGTGATGTACTTAGGTTAGTTCGGTTTAAGTAGTTCTAAGTCTAAGGGACTGTTGACCTCAGATGTTAAGTCCCATAGTACTTTGAGCCATTTCAACCACTCTGCAGTTGACACTTCAATATCCGCCAGGGGTTTCGTCGAACCACCTTCACACTAAATTGGAGTTACATAAACATGATGCTTAACGTCAGGTAAGGTAACCTAAAATTACGTATATATGCAGACTGAAGCGACCGATTAAAACTTGTACCAAAGCCAGGATTGGAGCGCAGGTCTCCTGCTCACTAGGCAAATGCGATGCGCTGACCACTACGACACGCTGGCACAGTGCTTTCGCGTGGACTACCCTGGTACTCCGCCGTTCACATTCCCATTCACGCCTCAGCGCACTCGGAATTCCCTCTAAACTCGAACAGCGTTGCAGAGGCTCTCGAACTGTACTGTAATAGCATCTCAGCAACGAACGAAACGGGAGAGCCTGCCTGAAACCCGGGCACAGAGCCTTCAATAAAATGAAACTAAATCGTTCCAGATCACACACTAAATGTTGTACCACCATAGAGCGAGACCTTCAGAGGTGGTAGTGGTCCAGATTGCTGTACACACCGGTACCTCTAATACCCAGTAGCACTTCCTCTTGCTTTGATGGATGCCTGTATCCGCCGTGGCATACTATCCACAAGTTCATCGAGGCACTGTTAGTACAGATTGCCCCATTCCTCAACGGTGATTCCCCATAGATCCTTCAGAGTGGTCGTCCATAAACAGCTCTGTTCAATCCATCCCAGGCTTGTTCAATAGGGTTCATGTCAGGAGAACATGCTGGCCACTCTAGTCAAGCGATGTCGATATCCTGAAGGAAGTTATTCACAAGATGTGCAGGATGGGGGCGTAAATTGTCGTCCATGAAGGCGAATGTCTCTACAATATGCAGCCGATATGGTTGCACTATCGGTCGGAGGATGGCATTCACGTATCGTACAGACGTTACGGCGCCTTCCATGACAACCAGCGGCGTACGTCGGCCCCACATAATGCCACCCCAAAACATCAGGGAACCTCCACCTTGCTGCACTCGCTGGTCAGTGTGTCTAAGGCGTTCAGCCTGACCGGGTTGCCTCCAAACACATCTCCGACGATTGTCTGGTTGAAGGCATATGCGACACTCATCGGTGAAGAGAACTTGATGCCAATCTTGAGCAGTCCATTCGACATGTTGTTGGGCCCATCTGTACCGCTCTGTATAGTGTAGTGGTTGCAAAGATGGACCTCGCCATGGACGTCGGGAGTGAAGTTGCGCACCGTGGAGCCTATTGCGCACAGTTTGAGTCGTAACACGACGTCCTGTGGCAGCACGAAAAGCATTATTCAACACGGTGGCGTTGCTGTCAGGGCTCCTCTGAGCCTAAATCCGTAGGTAGCGGTCATCCCTTGGGCGGCCTGATCCAGGGATGTCATCGATAGTTCCCTTGTCTCTGCCTCTCCTCCAAGTACGAACAACATCGCTTTGGTTCGCTCCGAGACCCCTGTACGCTTCCTTTGTTGAGAGCCGTTCCTGGCACAAAGTAACAATGCGAACGTGATCGAACCGCAGTATTGACCGTGTAGGCACGGTTGAACTGCAGACAACACGAGCCGTGTACCTCATTCCTGGTGGAATGCCTGGAACTGATCGGCTGTCGGACCCCTCCATCTAACAGGCGCTGCTCATGCACGGTTGTTTACATCTTTGGGCAGGTTTAGTGACATCTTTGAACAGTCAAAGGGACTGTGTCTGTGATACAGTGTCCACAGTCAACGATAACTTCAGGAGTTTTGGGAACCGGGGTGATGCAAAACTTTTTTGATGTGTGTAATTAGCGAAGGAGTTTGATCATTTTCATGTCGCCCTTTGCTTGCAAATCCAAAGTTAAGTACTGTCAATTTACTTTATGGTAATAAAAGCCATTAATGTGATTTGCTTGAATTGTTGTGTAGCTATCCGAGAAAGCAGCATCCTTTAGGCACCCTATTAGAGACTGAGGGGGCAGGACCCCACAATATGAAGTAGTAAATGAAAATTTGTAGCAAGGTCGAGATTCGAACCGGGTGTCCTGCTCAGTGGGCAGGTGCACTGACCGCTACGTCACTCTGGCGCAGTGGCTTTGCATGCCTGCACGGACTGCCCCGGCGCGCTTCCCTCCTCAGCCCACGTTCCCGATCATGCCTCAGCGCGTTTCGTATTCCCTCTAAACGCTAACAGCATTGCAGAGACTCTCCAACCCTATTGGAACAGCTCCTGAGCAAGCACCGAAAGAAAAGGGGGACGCTGCCTGAAAACCACTCGTCACTTCACTGTGCATATATACAGTACATCATAGATGTTTGTGACTATAAAAGGTCTCTGGAACCATATGAACTACAACGGTCGCAACATCAAAAAATAATTAATGCAGAGTAATGAAATTTCGGGAATACGTATGTCTAGGTAATATATTCAAGTAATTAACATTGCAAGATCGCTGGTTACTGTATAGTCTGTCGGAAAACTGAAGAGCGAGCGAGCGAGTCGCCACTGTGCCTACCCTGCTACGTCACGGGGTGCTTCTACCGGCTGTTCACTACGTAGTACCGTCCTTGCCGCGGCGCGCGCTTCAAACCTGTGGCGGCGCAGGCTACAGACACGTGTCGGCTGCCTTTATTTCTAGACAAATGCATTAAGACCATAAGGAAAACAAAAAACGATAGCTTCCTCCGAAACACAACATTATAGATTAAATAATACTAACATAAGAGTCCACAGCTCGTGGTCGTGCGGTAGCGTTCTCGCTTCCCACGCCCTGGTTCCCGGGTTCGATTCCCGGCGGGGTCAGGTATTTTCTGTGCCTCGTGATGACTGGGAGTTGTGTGATGTCCTTAGGTTAGTTAGGTTTAAGTAGTTCTAAGTTCTAGGGGACTGATGACCATAGATGTTAAGTCCCATAGTGCTCAGAGCCATTTGAACCATTTGAACTAACATAAGAACGGAAGTCAGGATTCTACTACAAACATAGAACAAAATGGCTGTTCGTGTGAATGTATGTTCCCCTACTGCTATTCGTAAAACGAACCCCATATAATGCAATCAGTCTGTGGAATTTAAGGCTGGTTCTTATTGTGTGTTTCTATTAAAAGGTAGAAGTTTTCTTTGAAGGACTGCATTGAAACTTAACAATTCTTGCAACACGAAGAGTGTTTAAAAAGTAACTAGAATTTATAATTACATGTGTTGTATTAGTCCCATTTGCACTACTTTTTTGTCACTGTCTTCGTAAACATGCCTCAAAAGTATGTGTACAATGTTATGCATGTTGGGTATTTACTCTGTTGTCCGCTGTCAGTAAAGTTACATGTGTTTCGGTAGTATACAAATAAATTAGAGAATCTGTATTAAATTTTGTTATAAGATTGGTATAAAGTGTATGAAATTTTTAGAAATGGTGAATATTGCTTTTGGCGAGCCTGTTATGATTAAACCAAGGGCAGACAAGTGGTATAAGCATTTCAAAGCAGGCCTTAAAGGACAGCAGTTTTACAAGCATGGATGAGATTAAAAATGCACAGTTAAGAGACCTATAAACTATCCCGAAGAAACAGTTCCTCAAGTGTTACGGGAATTGGAAAAAGCATTGGCATAATTGTATATTATGTAATGGGGAATATTTTGAAGAGGATAACATTGCTGTAGATTAACAAATAAAGTTCTTACCGAAAAATAAAAATTAATATGTGAACGCACCTCGTATGTCAAGCTTTATGCTTAGAAGTCCGGAAATCTGTGTACATGTTTCGAAGGAAATTTTAGCAGTATTTAGAATAGCTATTGCGCACATGTTTTAAGCAATATGTCTTCGAATCAGGTGAACAGTGACCGAGGTAGAGATTTAGTGTTCCTTGAGCATCAAAGGTTTTACCTGATTTTGATACTGTCTATAACGATGGGTTTCCTCCCAAAATTATTAGTTTTCCTTCGTGGCGATTCCAGTAAACCGTGAGGCTTTTTTTCCGTTCCTTACTTATGCGTCCTATTGGGTGAGGCAGACGTCTCCATAAATTGCAGGCCTTTGATTGGGACTGGTAATATTAGGCAACAGTTCCTCTTGGGTCGCCCCTTTAATACACGCTGTAATAACGTTAGAGACGATCGAACGCTCGTTACTTCGCAAATACCTCCACATCTTCGTATTCTGTACATTTTCTTGCAATGCTAGACGATTATGCATCACTTCCGGATATCGAAGTATATCAGTAAGTATACAAAGTTAACTCAGCGACACTGGCAACTAAGATCCCACGAACAGAAACGACGTATATCACTGCACGCCGATCTACACCGCTAGACAGATTACGGGCAACAGATTTTGGGTGCCCCTGTAGGCCTGTGGCAGCGTTCTTCCGGGAGAAGCCACTTCTCCCTCCAAAAGCGCTGCTCGCTCTGGAGTTTACAAACAGACTATAATCGCGAGATAAGGCATTGAAAATGTGAAATGCTGGTACATTAACAACCGGTGTATAACCGGCGGAATGTTTATTGCAAGCATGCAGAAGTGGCTCTGAGCACTATGGGACTTAACTTCTGAGGTCATCAGTCCCCTAGAACTTAGAACTAATTAAAACTAACCAACCTAAGGATCACATACATCCATGGCCGAGGCAGAATTCGAACCTGCGACCGTAGCGGTCGCGCGGTTCCGGAGTGTAGCGCCTAGAACCGCTCGGCCATGCAGGAGTGTATGCAATGTGTTGTACTCGTTCTGATGTGGCTTTGTGGGATGCAGTTCCGTGGCTGTCGCACTTGGTCGGTCACAATGCTGTTTGAGGATGACGCTGGAGTTGCCGTCGGATGACGTGCCGCATGTGTTCGATTGAAGACAGGTCTGGTGAACGAGCAAGGTGAGGCAATATGTCGATAATCTGTAGAGCATTTGGTTTACAACAGCAGTACGCAGGCGAACGTTACCGTTTTGGGAAACATCCCCAGCAATGCTGTTCACGAATGGCAGCACAGAAGGTCGAATCACCAGGCTGAAACACAGCTTCGCAGACAGGGTGCGTGGAACAGCCGAGACAGTACTCCTGCTGTCATACGAAACAGCATCCCAGACCATAATGCAAGGCGGAAGTCCAGTGTGTCTAGCACGCAGATAGGTTGGTTGCAGAACCTCCTTCCAACCAGCACTGCCATCACTCACAGCGAGGCAGAAAACACAACAGACCTCCATCCTGCTATCCAATGAGCTCTCGCTTGATACCACTGAAGTCGGAAATGGTGGTGGTTTGGGGTCAATGGAATACACGCATCAGGGAGTATGGCTCTGAGCTGTGCTTGAAGAAATCAACTGGTAACGGTTCACTGTGTCAGTACAGTGTCAACAGCTGCTCAAATTGCTGCTGCAAATGCAGTACGATACGCCACAGATATACGACGAACACGACGGTCTTCTGCCTCACAAGTTCCACATGGCCGTCCTGAGTCCGTACATTCTGGTGACGATCGTCGGCAGCCATCATGTACAGTGCTTACATGCCTGCCAAGTCTTTCTCCAATATCGCGGAAATAACATCCAGTTTGTCGAGGCTCTATTACACGACCTCATTCAGACACAGTGCGGTGTTGACAATGCCGTGTTTGTCATAATAAAGGTATTCTTGAATAACATCAACTCAGCACGCCCTCTCAAAGGAAACTAACACTTACGACCGTTACAGCGTGTATTTTAAGCAAACCTGATCTGTATGCTCATAGTGGCGCGACTAGCGCCACTCTTATGCGAGTGGCATGAAATTGGAATAGACATCATCTTTCAGGCGCAGAAACATGCCTACCAATCTTCGTTTATGTTGCACAACTCCTTCTAGGTGTTTCGATTCTTTTCCTATTAGTGTAGTTCCATTTGACTTTACCTAAATATGATACAAAATCAAAAAAGTCATCTGCGCTTTTCAAAACAGGAGTAACTGTTAGTAAAAATTGTAAGTATTAGCGAGTCTAAACTGGTTTGAAATGACAGTGTATTTAATTTATTTAAGTTGCAAACAAAATAAAAACAGTGTGTCATCATTTGGACTGAAATTATTAAATACCATAGAACTCGCCCAAAATATATTGTACATGTGATATTCTTATGCAAACTGATAGCTGAAGTTTTGGGTCTTAAAATGCGTTAACGACCACGCATAATAGAACGTGTGTACAACTGGAATTTTTTTGTGGGGGATATTTCTAGCATATTTATGACATGAAATGTATGTCTGTCAAAAGTACAGAAATTTCCTGATTAATTTCTCCCGAATTAGCAGGAACTGTTTACATTAATCCAGAAGACACACAAAACAGAATCACTATGCGATATTTTTTGATGAACATCAACAGGACTGCACAAAGCAGATTCCTCATTGATATTTCCCACCCTAGCAGCAGAATCAGGAATTGGCAATTTCCCTGTCATATCCCTCTTACTACTAAGAGAAATGTCTTTTTCATTTAGTTGAAAAAATATTTTGTTTATGTGCGTAGACTTTAGAGCTATAATTTCTAGATAACTACCCACCATTTTTTGTAAGGTGCAGACGTACCTGTAGCCGCAGAACTAGCTGTTTCATCCTCAAAATTTAGCCAAGATATTATCTCCTCCAACAGCATCTGCTGGATTTGCCATAGCAATAGAACCTAGTGTGGGTCCTCCAAAGAGATCGCCATGATCAATGCTTTAGTCACACTTCGAACAGATGTCGGAATCAGCATAAGTCTTCTCAGTTTCCTTTCTTTTTGTGTTCTTGCCACTGCTCTGGTCACTGGCATATCTTTCTGGCTCTCTCGCGTCTGACGTACTCCTTTTTTGTTTGGAGGCTTTCCGTTTACTGTTGGAGGTTTGCTCACCACCGCTTGTGTTGCTGACGTATAGGAAGGTCGGCAACCCGCGGTACGCAGCTGTGTGGCCGATGGCTGGGACGCGGGTGACAGTGTATCGCCTTTGGGAATTTTGGGGTGGAGCATACCATATTTTAAGGGCTTATTTCAATAGTGGTACAAGTCCATTTTTGTTCATTTTGGGATACAGAGTCCTAAAGTTAAATGAGCGCTGAAAAATCTGCAGTTAAGATACTAGAAATATTCAAGCATATTGCTTCTTGCTAGAGATGAACCTTTCTTTCTGTTTGTTTGGATCATTAATATCAGAAGGTGGAGGTAATGGACTTGTACCAGTATTGAAATAAGCCCTTCATTTAAGGATTATACTGATTGTTTAACAATTATCTCCACATAATATGGGTGACAATAACGAATAATTCAGCAGATAGAGCAAAGTTTTCTGTGTATGTAACACAAATTTGGTGGGTATGAAGTCAATATTTGCGTAAATGTGCAGATTTTGTAGAGCTGCTTGCAAATTTATTTTCAGCCTGAAAGTGCTGTTTGTCAAAACTGCTTTTTACCGTCAAAGTGAAATTGCTAAAGCAAAAACAAATTATGACTAATTATTTCTAAAAATGGCAGCATAACTAACAATAGGAACATTACTGATAGTTACGGCGTTCTTATGAATAGACTGGGTGTACAATTTTATGGCAAGTTTTGCCTATATCAGTTGTAGGACACCCATAAAGGGACAACTGAGGTGACCTGCTTGGCCGAGGGACCAGAACCACATCATCTTCCGACCATGCCCAGTCCAGTGATGCGAAATTTAGTTGTTTAGGTCTCCATAGACACGCAACGTGATTATGCTGGCAAAAGTCTTCTGGAAATCTAGAGATCAGTCTGAGATCCTCTGTCGATAGCATTCGTTACTTCATGTGAGTAAAGGGATAGCTGTTTCAGAAGGGTGATATTTTCCCCGTCCACGTCCGCTATACGTTTTATTTGAGCTCAAAGTTGAAATAGCCAGGAGTATCACTAATGAATCCTAACGTAGTACAACAGGGTACCAGCAGTTCGACTTTGAAAGTAAAATCTTCCAGCCGATATGGCCGCATCACATTCTCCTCCAGCTTCTCTAAACTCGATATTTCGACCTCACAGCTGACATCTTTCTCAAGAATCCTCTTGTCTCTCTTACTGGCGGGAAATATTCCAACTAATGAATGTATCAGGGATAAAAAAAAGGAAGGAGCATAAGCTTCAATTTTTGTTTCTGCTGAATCCACATTGCCGTTATAAGAGTTGTTGGACATGAAAAAGTGGGAGCAGATGGAACAGGGAGTAAGATAGTGTTATAGCCCCATCCCTCCCGCTATTCAGTCATGTGACACTGAAAGATTTAAAGTAAGCAATGAGACACTAAAAGATGATATTTAGTAGTTGGGCAAAAAAATAACTGACAATGCTCAAAGCAGACGATATATAAAATGAAAACTACGAAAAGCAAAATAATCATTGCTGAAAAAGAAAAGCTTGCTAACAGCGAATATAAATTGTGTTATGAAGTATTTTCTGAAGGGATTCGTCTGGAGTGTAGCCTTGTGCAGGAGTGAAACATGGGCCATCAGTTGTTTGGACACGAAGAGTTTTAGTACATGAAAACACTGTCCGACACAAAAGGTGAAGCACACTGATAACATGGTCGCATTTCAATGTAACTTCGTGCAAATAGATATCAATCGTGTATATGTAAACTATTAGAGTTGCAAATCTCTGTAACAGTTAGAACGGCCACCATAGCGCATTAATGTTGTTCATCTTTGTTGTCTTTATTAGACGTGGCAGGGTACATAAAGGGGACGAAGAGGGTAAGATGTTGAACGCGATGTGAGGGGCATGGAGATGAGCATAATCGTGTGATACAGCATTATCAGCACATGGAAAAGTTTGAAGTGGGTCCCACTGTGGGTCTCCATTTCGCCAGCTGCTCGAGTTGTGCAATTTCCAGAATTTGGGAATATTGGAAAGTGAGAGTGGTCCGATACTGGACTGCATGGGGACATGAGAGCAGGCGTACTCCTCGTCAAGGCTCCAGCCGGCTACGTCTGACAACCGTAACGGAGGATCGCCATATTGTGCAATAAGGATATTGTAGACCCTTGACAGCTACACCTTCCATTCGAGAACAGGTAATGCTGCCCCGCAACATCTGTATCATTCTGCAGAATCGGTCAAAGAGTAGCAACAGTCAGACTAGGGAACTACCGTCCCATGTGTAGGATGCCATTAACACCATCTCACAAACGGCTGCTTTTGGAGTCGTACCATGATCGTGAGGTACGGGCTGCTAGTGAATGTAATCGCATTGTGTTCAAGGATGAATCATAGTTCTGCACCATCCCAGACGGCAAGTGTGGTAACGGGCTGGGGAGAGGTCCTCTTCTTCCGGTGATCTGGAGAGGCACAGCGATGTTAGTCTTGGTGTAACGGTGTCGAGAGCCAATGTGTATGACTTCAGATCGTGGCTGGAAGTGATTTAGGGTACTCTGATGACACGTCGGTATGGCACCGACATTCTGTGTCCTCAAGCGTTACCTCTCACGGTGTTTTTCAACAGGGCAATGCTCGTCAAGAAACGGCAAGTGTCTGTACGAAGTGTCTGCCTCAAGTTGAGGCATTCCCGTGCCCAACAGAATCCTTGGATCTGTCATCAGTAGCACCCAGGTGAGACGAACCAGGACGTCAAGCCTGTCCCACTGGTAGTATCCAGAGCATCAGGGACAAGTTCCAGCAGCTTGCTTCAGCTGAGGTACAACGTCTTTCTGACACCCATCGCAACCAAATCAGAGCAACATGGCGTGCAACGTCATAGTGATAAGTGGGCTTACACTGCTAAGTTCTATGTAAATTTGTTTCAGTTTTGTAAACACTTAACTGTTACCCCCTCAAACCGTGAGGCTTCATTTCGTTTCTTCTGCCCCTCCGACTGCATCACTTTTTATGTTAAGCAGTGTATATCTGTCCTCTCGGGCGCTAATCGCGTGGAGCCGTTGAGAGCTTGCATGCCGTGAAGTATGCTTTCAGGAGCTCATCGGAGCAATATCGCGAAACGTCAATCACAGTCTTGACAGACTATGAACCAGCTTCAGTCGAATTCCAGATATTTCTCTTCCCTACACGAAGCGCAACATGGTATTCTCACCAACATTCAAATCGGATCTCCGAGTGAGAAATTCGCCGCATTTATCTTTCCTTAAATACAGAATGTACTAAGTGGTTATAGTTAAAGTTCAGTTACTCACACAGGTCCAGTGTGGGCTGCAATTACCATATGGCACCGAAATGCAGACCCGTTTACACTGGAAAAATTAGTTCCAATTTTGGCCACCAGGTGCAAATCTGGCGCTGTAAATGCAAGAAAGACGTGTACAAATGTTTCCGCATGTAAGGAATTAGCAACAGGATGTGGGCAGAAAAAGTGAACCAAGCGAGAAGAGTACAGTGTTGACTTTACTATTAACCGCTGCTTACACAATTTATTCAATATGAACAACGGCGTCGTTGAAAAGATGCTGTACAGCCCCAGATTTGCACCAAGTGGCCAAAATTGGAACTAACTTTTTTCCAGCTTAAATCGGTTCCACATTAGCCTATCTACCACGTTTCGCTGCCATACGATAATTAGTAAGCTGCTGCACCTTAATTACGAGTATAACCACCCGGTAGGCTGCGTTATTCCTATCTATTTCTTGTGCTTGCGCTGAAATGTTAATCATTTGCATATACAGGGTGAGTCACGTAACGTTACCGCTGGATATATTTCGTAAACCACATCAAATACTGACGAAACGATTCCACAGACCGAACGTGAGGAGAGGGGCTAGTGTAATTGTTTAATACAAACCATACAAAAATGCACGGAAGTATGTTTTTTAACACAAACCTACGTTTTTTTAAATGGAACCACGTTAGTTTTGTTAGCACATCTTGTAAGTAGGCTGTTTAAGTTTTTATATTGGTAATGCCACGTAGCGCTCTGTATGTGCTGTGTGTAGTCTGTGGCTGGTTTGCATTGTTGTTGGAATATCTGCCATTGTAGTGTTGGGCAGCTGGATGTGAACAGCGCGTAGCGTTGCGCAGTTGGAGGTGAGCCGCCAGCAGTGGTGGATGTGGGGAGAGAGATGGCGGAGTTTTGAAATTTGTAAGACAGGATGTCATGAACTGCTATGTATATTATGAGTTTTCAACACTATTAAGGTAAATACATTGTTTGTTCTCTATTAAAATCTTTCTTTTGCTAACTATGCCTATCAGTAGTTAGTGCCTTCTGTAGTTTGAATCTTTTATTTAGCTGGCAGTAGTGGCCCTCGCTGTATTGCAGTAGTTCGAGAACGAAGATTTTTGTGAGGTAAGTGATTTGTGAAAGGTATAGGTTAATGTTAGTCAGGGCCATTCTTTTGTAGGGATTATTGAAAGTCAGATTGCGTTGCGCTAAAAATATTGTGTGTCAGTTTAAGCACAGTCTTGCATAATTGTTCAAAGGGGACGTTTCATATGTCGACCCTTAGCCGAGGATACCTCACTGGAATCTTCTGATTTTTTCTTGTAGTTTGTGTAATTAGTGTAGGTTTTTTTTATTGCTAGAGCGTAATTGTAGAGAGAATTTCCTTTGTAGCGTAGTTTTTCATTCTTGTACAGTAAAACAGTTGTGGCATGCATGTAGATTTGCACCAAGTATTTCGCAGCTGCGCATGCAATTAACGAGATATTATTTTCAGTGCTATGTTAATGTGTTTTCTAATTTTTCTCTTCAAATTGTGCTTTTCTGTGTTGTCGTGTGAAATATTGTGACAATAATGGCGTGTGAAAAACGTAATACTAGGCTCCAAAGTAAACTGAGAAATGACAGTGAAGACGAAAGCAGTCTGTTAGCGCCACCGTGTAATGAATTAACTAATGTTCAAAGTAGTAATTTGGTAATTGTGCATAGGGAAATGGAGCGGGCTGCAAATAATGGTGTAGGCAGTGAAACAATTAGTGAACGGGGAAGCATTATCGATCAATCGGTCGGCACAGCTCGCCTCAGGAATCCGAAATGACAGGACACAATCCTGCAAATACTGTAGATTCAGGTTTTGCGTCCTCGCCGTTTTCTCAAATAAGTCAGGACACATTTCCTGCTTTTCAAAATGTGAATATTGCCGGTTCAAATTCATTACCGAATAGCACCGAGGAACATGTTTCAGACACCAGTGCATTGTTATTACACTTAATGCAACAAATGGGACAAAAGCTTCAGAAGTTAGACACAATGGAACAACACCAGAGACAAACACAGCAACGGTTAGACACAATGGAACAAAATCAGAGACAAACACAGCAAAAGCTTCAAAAGTTAGACACAATGGAACAGAATCTTCGGAAGTTAGACACCACACTTGAACAAACACGTGAAGATTTAACTACTGAGTTACATAACATTGAATCGAAATGTCAAAAAATCTGTAATGACGTAAAAACACAAATTTGTGAGCATTTTCAACCTATTTTTTCGCGGCATGAAAATGCATTACAGAATCACGAAGCAGCCATAAAAGAACTGCAAACTATTGTTCATGAAAATCATGAGACCTTGCAAGCTAAAATTGACTGAGTTGCATCTACCGATTTGGTTACGCAACTTGCAAAAACTCAGGAAAACTTAAAGGACACAGTAGATACTCTGAAAATTGGTTCAGAAAGACACATGGAGGAAATTAGTTCATTATCAGAGAAAGTAGTTGAACTTTCGGATCAGCTAAATAATTTATCTACGAAGGTAGATGATAATCTGAACGACATAAAACCGGTAGCTTTTAATGACACAGAAGAGTGCGAACAAATTAGGAAATTCAAACAAAATCAGAATCAAATTAATACACAACACCAAAGAGAAATCCGGGAAGTACAAGATCAGCTGACACAGGTAATACAAGAATTACGTATTTCAGAGGACACTCGCGCCCCAATACGAGAAGAGGGACAGAAATACGGAACATCCACAAAATAATAACACACGGCATTTCGGAAATTATGAAAGAAATTGGCAAGGTGCACCGAATTTTGAAATGGAACCGCCGAAACGACGTAACAATGACCGATATGCAACTCGCCAACACGATGATTTTGACTATAAGCTGTTCATTACTACACGTAAATTCAAAACATTTAAGAATTCCGGCAACGACATTCATCCAGAAGCATGGCTCCATCAATTCTCTCATTGTTTTCCTCCCAACTGGTCGTTAGAACACAGATTAGAATTTATGTGTGGCTGTTTAGAGAATGAACCAGCTGTAAGAATGCGATCGGTCATTCACGATTGTCACAGTGAAGGAGAATTTTACCATGCCTTCCTCTCAGCATATTGGTCTCAAGCTACACAAGACCGAGTAAAACATAGTATCATAATGATGAAACATTTCGAACAATCTGAATTTACCAGTCTTGTGAAATATTTTGAAGACATGTTGCACAAGAATCAGTACCTGTCAAACCCATACAGCCCCTCAGAACTCATCCTCATTTGCTTAATCAAATTGCCTGAACATTTACGACATATTATTTTGGCAGGACGTTGCAAAGACGACATTGAAGCTTTTCAGGGACTCTTACAAGAATTAGAAATTGACACTGGCAATCACGGAACGCGAAAACAGGAACACAACAATTACAGGTCACATCCATCGCAATTCCGCGATGAAAGAAATAATAACTGGACACGACAAGGCTATTCTCACATCATAAATCGTGACCAAAACAGACACCACCCCTATGACAACCGTTGGCAGAGTAGTAATAATTACAGGAAAAGATCACCTCTCCGCGGTAATGACTATCACAGAGACAATCAGTGAAACAGACAATATGGCAACCAGAACTATTATTATCACACGAGACAGAATAACTTCAGACGCAACGGTCCACCGTGCAGGGATAATTCAGGGAGAAATTCTCCACCACTTAACCGACAAGAAAGAAACTACAGGAACTACCGACATGATGACAGACGATATAATCGTAACGACAGAACTGAATTGAATCAGAACTGGCGAGATTAAAACAGAGCAGGGCACTCTCGACAAGGTGAATTTGTAGAATTTAGGTCTCCAAATCCCAATAACGACGCGCGCCAACAAAGAAACAGACAATGACTCGCACTGCAGGCAGCCACCTGCGCCGGCTGGCTCAGGGAAAAATAGCATACACGCTAACCTTGAGAAAAATTCCAGTATTCTTTACCGATGTATACCTCGTGATAATTGCGCTCAAGTTCAAACTCTGCATACTTGGAAGAGTAAAGGTTTACCCACATTTCACATGTAAAACCGTTTACTGAGAGATAATCAGCTTTTTAACTGAGTCTTTGCTATAAAAATTTTTCACTTCATGTTACTAGTATGCATTGTCAGACTTAGAAACTGTTACCATGCAACAATGTTTAAAGTTAAATATCCAATCAAGAACCAAGAGAACTTATTTAAACACAAATTATGAATGCATTGTTATAGTGAACAGACGTCACAGTGTTATTGTGTGTGTACATTCTTGCTTGTTAGTTGCATGATTACGTAACGACTATAAGGCTCACATACTTATAACATTTACCACTACTGCTAATGAAATTTTAATGCAACATTTTGGTTTACTTGAAAATATATTCTGGATTTAAAGTAATTTCTGTGAGATACCACATGACACAGTGGTTAGTTTATGTGACAGCTACAAGATTTTATCACGACACTACTAATGAGTGACAATTTACAGTGTTGCTTTTGTGGTGTATCTGTAAAGCCTGATTTACTACAAATGTTATCTGTATTGTTATGTTCTTTAATGATGTATTTTGTACCTTTGTTATTGTATTCTTATGTTATAAAATTGTAATTGACACCAATTCATCAAATTAAGTAACTTTTAAGTTACATTTCACTGCAGGCGTTTCTGTTGGTCATAGTATATGGACAATATGTGAGAAGTAGGGACTGTTAGTGTTTGCACGTGTGTTAATAATTCTGCAATGGACTGGATAACAGCATTGCTGGTTCTAAGGACAATTCCTAAAACTTTGTGAGTGCACAAGTGGTGGTTCACGGACTTGCTATATTGTCCACAAGACTCTTCGATGGGGATTGTGCACCTGCACAGTCACAACGGATGGCTGCTAGCCACCTCTACAAGGACTACAGTGGGTCTACACCTTTGATGACTCACCAATACCATTATTTCTACAAGGACTGCAGTGGGTCTGCATCTCTGGTGGCCCACTAATACCGTAATCTCTACCAGGACTACAATGGGTCTGCTCTGTGATGACCTACCTACCAATATTCTTCAAAACGTCGAATGACCCTGCTGTGGGTTTCTTCTGTTGTGGCCCATTACCTGTCTGCATGTCGAGAGTCAGCACTGTCTTTCCGTTGGAAGGATAACACTACTTCTTCAAGACTGCATGGAAATCCACTACTTCCATGTGCATTTTCTTTTACTGCTCAGACTTTGAGAAAAACACATCAATTTTACTGTAATGAATGATCAGGACTGTCTTTATGGACTGTGAGAAAATTTTAGCTTATGCCCAACATTGTATCAATAAGTGTGTGCCTTTGATTTCTTTGTTATTGTAATTATGAAAAATTTTATCAATTCATTATTGGCCACTGCCCAAAACAATTTGTAAAATTTTTTGTGGGGAGCATGGGGGCTATGTAAGTAGGCTGTTTAAGTTTTTATATTGGTAATGCCACGTAGCGCTCTGTATGTGCTGTGTGTAGTCTGTGGCTGGTTTGCATTGTTGTTGGAATATCTGCCATTGTAGTGTTGGGCAGCTGGATGTGAACAGCGTGTAGCGTTGCGCAGTTGGAGGTGAGCCGCCAGCAGTGGTGGATGTGGGGAGAGATGGCGGAGTTTTAAATTTGTAAGACTGGATGTCATGAACTGCTATGTATATTATGAGTTTTCAACACTATTAAGGTAAATACATTTTTTGTTCTCTATTATAATCTTCCATTTGCTAACTATGCCTATCAGTAGTTAGTGCCTTCCGTAGTTTGAATCTTTTATTTAGCTGGCAGCAGTGGCGCTCGCTGTATTGCAGTAGTTCGAGTAACGAAGATTTTTGTGAGGTAAGTGATTTGTGAAAGGTATAGGTTAATGTTAGTCAGGGCCATTCTTTTGCAGGGATTATTGAAAGTCAGATTGCGTTGCGCTAAAAATATTGTGTGTCAGTTTAAGCACAGTCTTGTATAATTGTTCAAAGGGGACGTTTCAATCTGAACATATAAACAAATACGTAATCAGTGCCGTTTGTTGCACTGTAAAATGTTAATTACATCCGGAGATATTGTAACCTAAAGTTGACGCTTGAAACCTCCGACGTTCAGTTGCGTGTTGTAACAAACACGGGCCACGGTCGGCGAGCAGCATCTGCAGGGACATGTTTACGATGACGACCGTGTTTACGAGTGTGGCTGTAGTGCACTGTTGTGGTTTGGTCTAGCTGTCGCAGTGTCCGCATGTAGCGCTTGCTGCTATTGTTATTCTGCTTTCGTCTCCGCACGCAGACCAACTGTAGTACACCGTGTTACCAGACGTCTGTGATAGTGCAGTGTTGTAGGAACTGTGACCATGGTGTATTCGAACTCTGAAAAGGCGGAGATGATACTCATCTATGGCGAGTGTCGACGAAATGCAGCTGATGCCTGCAGGGTGTATGCAGAACGGTACCCGGACAGAGAGCATCCAACGTGCCGCACATTGCAAAACATCTACCGCCAACTGTATGCAACAGGTATGGCCGTAGCATGCAAACGGGTCCGTAACAGGCCCGTCACAAGAGAAGCGGGTGCAGTTGGTGTGTTAGCTGCTGTTGCCATGAACCCACACATGAGTACACGGGACTTGCAGAGCCGGTGGACTGGGTCGAAGTAGTGTCATGCGCATACTGCATCGTCACCGCTTTCACCCGTTTCATGTGTCGCTACATCAGCAATTACTTTAATCATCGAGTGCAATTCTGTCAATGGGCATTAACAGAGAATGCGTTGCAGTTTTACCTGTTTACCGATGAAACGGGTTTCACAAACCACGGGGCAGTGAATCTACGGAACATGCATTACTGGTCCGTGGACAATCCTCGCTGGCTCAGACAGGTAGAGCAACAGCGACCGTGGACTGTAAATGTATGGTGCGGAATCATTGGCGACCACCTCATTGGTCCTCACTTCATTGCAGGGGCCCAAACAGCTGCAACATACATCGCGTTTCTACAGAGTGATCTGCCAACGTTGCTCGAAAATGACCCACTGGAAACGCGTCGACGTATGTGGTATCAGCATGATGGTGCACCTGCACATTCCGCAATTAACACTAGGCTGACCCTTGACAGGATGTTCGACGGGCGTTTCATAGGACGTGGAGGACGTATAAATTTGCCAGCGCGTTCTCCTGATCTTACACCTCTGGACTTCTTTCTGTGGGGTGCGTTAAAGGAGAATGTGTACCGTGATGTGCCTACAACCCCAGAGGATATGAAACAACGTATTGTGGCAGCCTGCGGCGACATTACACCAGATGTACTGCGGCGTGTACGACATTCATTACGCCAGAGATTGCAATTGTGTGCAGCAAATGATGGCCACCGCATTGAACATCTATTGGCCTGACATGTCGGGACACACTCTATTCCACTCCGTAATTGAAAACGGAAACCACGTCTGTACGTGTACCTCACCCCTCACGGTAATGTACATGTGCGTCAGTGAAAAAGACCAATAAAAAGGTGTTAGCATGTGGACGTAATGTGCTGTTCCAGTCTCTTCTGTACCTAAGGTCCATCACCGTTCCCTTTGGATCCCTAGGTAATTCGGTGCTCTCCGATACACACGATCGAACAGCGGAGGAGTGGTACTCAACCGTCAACTTTAGGTTACAATATCTCCGGATGTAATTAACATTTTACAATGCAACAAACGGCACTGATTACGTATTTGTTTATATGCTCAGATGTGCTAACAAAACTAACGGGGTTCCACTTAAAAAACGTAGGTTTGTGTTAAAAAACATACTTCCGTGCATTTTTGTATGGTTTGTATTAACCAATTACACTAGCCCCTCTCCTCACGTTCGGTCTGTGGAATCGGTTCGTCAGTATTTGATGTGGTTTACGAAATATATCCAGCGGTAATGTTAGGTGACTCACCCTGTATACGCTTGTAGTATATTTCGTGGCACTTCGACGTTTGTTGCATGGCGTCGCAATTTTAACGGCCAGTAGTGTATTCGCGTTCGGTTGCACAACCTGCCGTAAGGAAACTTCTGGCCACACAGTGTAAAAAAAGAAAAGTGAGCCATACTCCGCCTAATTATGATTCTATGTAGAAAGACAGCTTGATGTGACAGCTTGATTTTGAGGTTTACCAGAGGACGAACAATTGCTTTTCCTAATTACTAGTTTCTCTAGCAGTGTGTAAGTGCTGCATCCCATGTTAACAAAATATGAATGGAAACTTGGGCAGTCGGCCAAGAGCTCTTATCGTCCACGTGTCGGTCTGAGAGGCTCTTGTAAGGAAAATGTCGACGGAAACAGAAACAATACTTTTGTCCCGAATAGATTAGCCCTAATGTTGTCCGCTGCGATAGGACGCCTAACAGCCGTCAACCGCTGCGGTGAAGAAATGCAGGCTTTCTACCAACTTGATAAGTGAGGCCGCTCTGAGCTGCCTGCCATTTCCACTCAACGTCCTAGGCTTATTACTGTCGGCTACCCTCTGGTTACACCGATGACTGGTTATTTATCGCTCTCTTAGATGTTGCGTCAGTGCAGCTGTTAATGGCTAGCGTTATGAAAGGCGCTTTAAGCAACATGCAAGGTTTCCGTCGAGCAGTGGCCAGCGTATCAGGCTAGCGACGAATTCTAGATGGAATAATGGTATGTGAATTAACAATTTACCTTCTTTCCCACAGTTTATTTTGTAAGCACTGTGATAACGGACACTCAACATGGTTGAGAAAGGTAAAAACGGCATTACACTAGGAACGTTTCTGTTATCTGTCCGCAGCTCGTGGTCGTGCGGTAGCGTTCTCACTTCCCGCGCCCGGGTTGCCGGGTTCGATTCCCGGCGGGGTCAGGATTTTCTCTGCCTCGTGATGAGTGGGTGTTGTGTGCTGTCCTTAGGTTAGTTAGGTTTAAGCAGTTCTAAGTTCTAGGGGACTGATGACCTAAGATGTTAAGTCCCATAGTGCTCAGAGCCATTTGAACCATTTTTCTGTTATCTATACTAACTAAAGAGCTCTAATGAAGAGCGTCGAATTTGTTAAACCGTTTTTCAACTACATTAAATACGTTACCAGTAAAATTTACGTTGAATAGCACTTCGTTCTGTTCAAACACGTCAATATTGGATATTTCAGTATTATCCACAATGATGATACGATGGTGGATTCCCCCAACCCTCGGCCTTTGCAAAACATAATTTCCGATAGTCACACCATTCTCTATCCTAGAAATCTGTTTGTATGTATCAGTGTCATGCTCAGGGGGTACTCTTCCTTTAATGATCCACTACTGTTCAATTATACTAGTGGTGAAAAATGACTTCAAACAGCACCTATCATAAAACAGCTAGGAATAACCACACAGAGCGACCTGAAGTGCTATGACCACATGAAATAAGCAGAGATCCATTGGAACAATCTTAGAGAAGTGTAATTCATCCACGAAAGCATTGGCTTACAAAACACTTGCTTGACCGGTTCTTGAGTACTGCTTCTCAGTGGTGGATCCTTACCAGGTCGGATTAATAGAAGAAACAGAGAAGATCCAAATAAGAGCGGTGCGTTTCACCTCCGGGTCGTTCAGTAAGCGCAAGTCCATTATGGAGATATAAGCTGGTGTGGTCTTCTGACCTTCATTTCTTACATATTCCGTCCTCACAATCGTACTCTGCACATCAAGACGCTTCATTCGAACCCAAACTCGATAAGGTAGAGTCAATTTTGTATGAATTCATGTAAGCGATATGCAAATCTAATAAGTAAATCGCAAGTGCACACTGAGGTTGAAAAAAGTCGAGGCTGGCGTACACAACATGACGGCCACAGGAATTTTCGTTCTAAAAAGGAAACCAGCCCGCTGGGTAGACCATCCCTTCAGAGGGCTGGGTCAACAACATACCTACTTCGGCCAAAGCCGAGAAGACAGCTTTTGCCGGAGTGAACGGATTACGACCCCCGTGTTCGACTTAAAAAGCAAATTCCGCTACATTGTGTGGGAGCGCCCAGAAGACGCATTTTTTCACGGACCGACTGCATAGTTACGGAGTTCTCACAGGAGGACAGTATACACCTAACAGAGATGCTACAGATTTCCGCACTGGTCGACTTAAACGAAACGTCATTCTCCCGTTTAAAAGAGCAACGCTGATTGGCGGAATATTTCTGATGCAAAGAGCCAGAGGAGTGAGGGAAGGCAGCAAATGACATACCCTTGCAACTTTTCCAGAAAAAGGGGCCGTTCCGTTGTCGCTCTCGAAGTGGGAACACGTAACGAGAGCGAGTACGCTGGTATGTGTACGCAAAGAGCGAGGAACAAAGTCTCTCCTCAGTACTTCACTGGGAGAGCAGCTCTGTCATTAGCGAATCGGAGTGACACTCTATATTGAGTCGCTCGCGATTAAGTGTTGTTCACTATGTTGGCTGCCACACTTATTGTGCAGTGTGAGCACAGACAGAGTACTAGTTAAACGCCTGCGAGCGAGTATCGAGTGGCATCGCGGTGGAGTGGTTATCTGACCGGTGTACCACACCAATAGTTAGACTAGGGGCGGATTGGAGTCCTTGACTTCATCAAGGCGTAGTTGCAGCAGTCGTCGCAGCTCACAGTATTGTGCGCTACAGTGCATGCGAGCCCCATCTGCCCTCCCTAACAGTACAGTCCATTACATTTCTCACACGACAGCCTTGACCGTACCTAGAAAAGTTATTCAAGTTGTGTAGGGGTGGCGCTCAGCCATTCTTCTGAGTAAATAACATTCTTAAAGAAAAGGGAGAAAAGAACCTTTCCATACTTTGTAGAATAATAACATTCCTATCCATAAGCGGCAATCTACTGTTCCAAAAGAAGCCGGAAATTCATAATTTTTTTGTATAAGAAAAAGTTTCATTTAATTTCTCAGAATTTTTTGCAATAAATAATATTTTTCTTTCGTTTAATGTTTTTCTTACACTAACTAGCAATACTGTACCCAGGTTACGTAAGAATATATAGAATATTTTTGTGTCTTATCCTTACAGCGGACAACTCCAGAAGGTATTTGTTGCTGAAAGTTTTTCAAGCAATTCTTGTTGGTACATTAGGAGCGTCTGTCTGACTTCTGTAGTAGTGTGAGGTGAAAATTGTTTCTTGGAGGAGCCAAAGGGTACTTGTTGGATCAATCCATTGCGGAACTTGACAAAATAAAACCCACACACTCACAGAGATGCTCAACAAAGTGCAGTGGCAGATGCTGCAAGATTGGCGTCGTGCATGCGGACAGGTTTACTGTTGAAATTTCGATAAGGTACTGAATTTTACTGCCTCACACATACTCAAAGACAAGGCTTTTTGGCTTGTCACTCTTTAATTTTCGTTGCGTATATGAAGTTTATGTATTGATAGTGTGCCACTTGATGTTACGAAACGACTCTGAATGTGTATTCAGGGCCTCGACAACTTGTTGCTCTGCTTGCCTAGGTGACTGTTCTTTCCTTTGCTTCTCTGTATTTTTCTGCGGTCTGTTTCACAGCCACTTTGTGCAGAGGAATCACGATAGAGAGGGGTGTTTTCACTGGGGCGCACCGCCAGGCGAATTGTTACACAAAGTGGGTCAGGTAGGCAGCGCGGGTCTGATGTAGGATGGCGCAAAGGCAGGACACTGAGAGTCACCGTCCGTGGGTTTCGCACACGACAGCATCTGTATACAGGGCCGAGGAAAATTGTGTCACGAAATTTTAACCCTGGGCACGCTCGGTGGTAGCGCGTCAGCCCTTCACTCTGGGGGCGAATCCGCCAGGGTCCCGACACATCCATTGTAGTTTCATGACGAGACGTACCGGGAACAAACCCGTCAACAGCTGTTGGTTCGCGTACAGAAAGACTTTTGCAAATTGTGTCGGCCCTGAAAGGCGCCTTTTTTGTAGCTAGGACATTACTTAAAGCAGGTGCTCGAACTGGCGACCCTCTGACGCGACACAAGCTTGGTAACGTCGAGCGGTGTTTTGACGAACTCTTTCAAGGATTCCTGGCATTGCCCTGATGTGATTGGCGGCATGTTGAATGCGCTCTATTAATCCCTCTTCGTTTCTAGGTGGTTTGCGTCCGGGTGGATGAACTAGAACCTTGAAGAATCCCCACGGGAAAAAGTCCGGTGGCGTGATATCGGGTGATAACGAGGACCATGTCCTATGAGCACCTCTGCCAATTACCCAGCCGTCGAAGAGTTCATTTAAATATCCACAGAGGGCACGACTGTTATGTACGGACGCCCCATCATGCTGCAACTACATGCGTAGCCCTATGTCCAGGGGACCATCAGCCAGCAGGCCGGGTAGAGTTTCTCGTAAAAAGTGAAGGTAATTTGCCCCGGTAAGTCGACGAGGTAGACAGACCCAGCCAATCACATGGTTACCCACAATGCCTGCCCAAATGTTGAGGGAAAATCGTTCCCGGTGTCGGTGAAAGTACGTGACGTGAGGATTTCCCCTTTGCCCAGTAATGAACGTTTCGAGTGTCGTAAAGGCTATCCAGATGGAATGTCCACTGGTCGGTAAACAACACAATGGCGAGGAAGTCGGGATCTCGCGCAGCACGTCGCAGAAACCACCGGCAGAAGCCTAGCCTGTGTTCACAGTCCGCTACAGGATTTACTTCTTGGACAGGGTGGAAACTAAATGGATGTTGGCCGTCATCCCTCAAAACATCCAAGGCTAACCGATGGGTGACCCCCATGTCGTGTCAAACCGCTCCAGTACTTGTCGTAGGCGCTTCCTCGACAACAGGCTCTTCAAATGCAGCATCCCGTCGTGTTCGAGGTCTTCCAGCATCACTATGATATCCCGCTAACGAGCCTGTTTCGCCAAGTCGCCGGTGAACTGCTGTAAACGCTAGTAATTCTGGTTCCTACTGGCATCCGCTATCCAGGGTCAAAATTTCCTGACACAGTTTTTCTCCACCCAGTCCATCACTGTCACACCCCTTGGCATCTTGCAATACGATTCACTAAATGACGAAAAAATTAGAAAAATTAGACCCCATACGGTACCCCATCAACAGCACTCTTACCCCCCACTATTGGAGAATGGAACAGGGAAGAGTGGGTGGGAAAGAAAGGGGGGGAGAGATGGGGGGCGCCACGCAGCGTTATGGTATCTTGTGGGGTGTACATGCACATGTACGCCTTACGTTAGGTCGCGGTATCGTTTTGGACTACTGATGACACCACTGTGGGACACCCTTTTTATTATCCATACACCACGTACTTTGAAAAAAATTCTTTGGTGTGCGTCTCGAACAAAAGAAGGGAGGAAGATGAGGGTATAGCAATTTTTCGACGACGCGGTCATTGAAGACGTAGTGAAAGCTCTCACAAAACACAAACAGAGAAGGAAAACGGCCATATCGTTTTCGAAGGAACCATATGCCCCTTCGCATTTGTCAATTTTGGGAAACCAGAGGAAACCTCCTAATGGCTGGCGCGACCCAGTACTGTCGCCAGTGCGTCATCTCGCTTCTCTGTCTGGCTGTTTCGTGTGGAAAATGAGTGGCTGTTAAAAGATCTCATCACTCTTTGTCCCACGTTCGTTACGGGATGCTTCTCTGGCTACCGTATTTTCCTACGCTGGAAAACATTCTTCAAAAGCTCGGTAATGCCACTACGTCGCCGGCCGGAGTGGCCGAGCGGTTCTAGACGCTACAGTCTGGAACCGCGCCAGCGCTACGGTCGTAGGTTCGAATCCTGCCTCGGGCATGTATGTGTGTGACGTCCTTAGGTTAGTTAGGTTTAAGTAGTTCAAAGTTCTAGGGGACTAATGACCTCAGATGTGAAGTCCCATAGCTCTCAGAGCCATTTGAACCACTGCGTCTTTCACTGGTCTATTTTTCCCTTGCCTTTTACTTCTACTTACCTATCATATGCAGCATCTTCCATCACCTGTTCAGCTTACTGCGATCTTCGTCCACTCTCAGAATACTCACCCTTTACTGCGCTTCAAAGACACAATGTAACCGTTTCTGGATGCCTTAGTGCAAATTCTGTTAACCTGTCACTTTTTCCAAAAAGACATTTACCACTGCGTTCTTTCAGTTTCTTTCTAGTACTTCTTCGTTCTGTGCTTCTGTTATCCATTTAACTTTTGAGATCCTAGTGTAGCGTCAAATTTCAATGTTTTCACGTTGTTTCTCCCCCCCCCCCTTTTTTTTTTTTTTTTAAATTCCGTTAGGACAGAACTTAGCGTTCCCGACGTACGCTTTTCACAACTACTCCCGTAATTTTGTGTAGATTCTCGATATTAGTCACCCTAGTTTCGCTAAATGGTGTTTATTTTGTCGATAAGAAATAATCTTTTGACATCAAATTTTATTTCTGTATATGAATCAAAATCTGTTCCGTCTAACTTTCAGGCATCACCAGTGACGTGGCGAAGTGCACTTCAGTGACGTACAAAAGTGTTAACAGAAAAATTCTGAACACACAAAAGAAGGTAGGAAACAAAAAAAAAACTAAAATTGCCTGAACCAATTAAGTGGAACCAGTTTTCTTGAAGGACAAACATGAAATACAGATACAAAAGAGGAGTAGTAGTCATTATCATCTACAGGACAAACTACATTGAATTAGCAAATATTAAATGGCCACGATGTTAACAATAAAATTCTGAAGAGTAACCCTTTCTGAAATGAGGCAGCTTCTCGATGTTTCGTTTGTTTCAGTTATTTTGTACTGCCTTGCTTTCCTACACTCTTTTTCTCACTATTTATCGTTAGATATTAATCATTTTCCTTTGTACTCTTTTTTCAACTTTAACATAAGCACTAATATTTGTTCACCTAGTGCTTATTTTTATGTTCTAAAATTTTCTTTCATTTCCTGCATTTTTTTCCTTCGATATAAAGGCAGACAACTGACGGTAAGTTATATCTCTGCCTTACACAAGAACTTGTTTTGCTTGGTTTTCCACTTCACAGTTTCATGCCTCTGACGCCACGATGCAAGCGTCACTCGGCGACTTATCACTCACATGTCTTTCCTGTAACCCTGCCGTCGAGTTGACTGTAATTAGCTCATTTGTAGGGCATTGTAGTATTTCTGTCGCTGTTGATAATTATAATGAGAAGAGATAGTATAAAGTACTATCGGCGGAAAGCCAACTCATATCGAAGAGCACCATGGTTGAGAGGATGGGAAACACCGAGCTTGTTAATCCCCATGCGATGGACGGATCAATATAAGCATTGTCACAAGAACTCACTAAGCGAAACACTGACTCCTGCCTCAAGACAGTGTTTTTTCCTCAAAGATAGGCCGGATCCTCGTGAAACGGTGTCAAAATTACCTTCCGCCTTACTCTTAAGACTGCGATCAGCGCCATTCTGTGCAGGGGGACTTGTAGCATCGACAGGTGTGTACCAGATGTAATATGGGGCGTGTGGCAATTAAAATACCGGCCAGACAACATAAGCTATTCGTGAGCGATGAACAAACACTAGTGGTATGCCGGCACGTACGATATCTTTGCTGCGGGACATTCCTATTTATGAAACAATATGAGGCAGCGGACAAGCAGTCCGCAAGTTACCCAGCGAAATGATGGACGAAATATGTAGTAAAACGAGCCGTATTCTCATGAAAACAAATCTGTTACCCCCAACACAACTACAGCTGAGTGCAAAGGCATGCGTGCACTGTACAACGTTGAAATCACTGTGGTTTGTATCATTATCCTCGTGTCAGAAACATATATAAAACGCAGCTTATACAATTCTCGACAGATCAACACAGTTTATATAATCTTTGAACAAAGTTTCGCCACTTCCAGTGCATTTTACGTTGCCTGGAGAAGGTCACCTTCCGTGCTGGTGGCATCACTGTGGTTCTTCCTGCTGAAAAGGCCACCACAGCCGTCATTTTGAAATATGCAGACTAAAAAACTAAGATCTGAGCGCTGCTGGACGAATAAATTTATTTGTAGCTTCTACGAGATCCAGCATCGACAGTCATAAAAAAGACATCTGAGCTTATTGCTGGAAGATAGCATGGTCAAGACCTTCCCCTTCAGGTACCTAGACTACATATGGTTTATGCTCTACTAGAGATCCACAAGGATGGGACACCCTTCCACCTCAACATGTCTACCAGTGGTTAGTAGCGGAATAAAGTGGGTGCTGGGAAAATTTATATCAAATTAATTATGTAAATTAATTAATTGATCAATTAATCCCTCCTCCCTCATGACATCGTGGGATTCCCCAGCTGGCATGTGCCCCTTCCCTACCACCTCTCTACCATCCCTCTGGGAAATCGGCTGCACAGGGTAGCCGTGCGGTCAGAGGCGTCTTGTCACGGTTCGCGCGGCTCCCCCTGTCAGACGTTCGAGTCCTCCCTCGGGCATGGATGTGTGTTGCCCTTAGCATAAGCTAGTTTAAGTTACATTAAGTAGGGTGTAAGATTAGGGACCGAATACGTCAGCAGTTTGCTCCCATGGGACCTAACCACAAATTACCAATTTCCTTCCCTGCCTTGCCCTTCCCCTCTCCCTCCCCCCACCCAGAGAAAAATGGCGGGAAATTTAAATTTTGGCTGGAATATTGGGCAACTGGGCTTCAATAACCCAACTCCCCATTCCTATGACATCACCTCCACCCCACAAACACGTCACTCACGGAAACGGCGGGAAACTGTCAGTCTCTGACCAGCTGCAGGAGAGAGAGGTTAGATTAGTGTACTTCGTTTATTTTTGGTGGAAAACTGAAGTAAAGATTCTTCGTAAATACGTATTTAATCATAAAGATCAGTCCTAATTACAAATCTATAAGCATTATGGGAGCGCCTAAAATCGCAGCACACCTCAAAGTTGAAGATGTCACATAGAACTGGTTTTATCCTGCTGGAAAAAGATTCACAGTACAACTCGAAACTAGTAGCAGGCAGACACAAACTCTACATAGAGTGTGCCCTTCACCTACAACTCTAAATAAATAAATATCTCTGTAATGCTAAAGAGGACATTCACTTTACCTACAAGTCCATAAAAAAATATCGCTCCTTCAGCTCCAAGTCGAAATACATGTCAAGACACTCAAAAAATATCTCTAAATACCTCAAGTGAATCAACTAAAGACACTTCCACATATCACAAGTGTACATCTAATACACAAAATAATTCGAAACCATAAGATTCCACTAATTCAAATTTAAAATTTTCAAATAATTCCGACAGTAAATTATTTTTGTTGGCCTTTAGTTGAATATCAAAATATAGACGAAACAGTAAGCATACTGATTATTATATTCAACACCAAACATGTTTAAATTTTCAATAACTAACGCCATTTACATATACAAAGCTTTTTATTAATATTCTAAGAAATTACTTTTATTTACCCATTGACTGTAAGAATCATAACATCCTAACCATTTAACACACAAATTATTACCTTTCTTATTTAAAGGTTTTTCAACAAGATAAACATCTGGAAAATTCGTTTTCAGTAGTTCTTCTCATAAAAATTTTCTTTTATTTGTTCATCATTTAAATCTTTCAGTTTCTAGGTGATTGGGTTAGAATGAATAACATCTTCAGTTTCAAAAATTTCTGTCAACCAGTTGGCAGTATATCCTTCTCCAAAAATTCCTGCAAATTTGCTTATTCTTACTTTATCACCAATTTTGTAATTAGGATTAGTATCTAACAAATTCGTTATATAAACAGTTTTCAATAAGATTTCTTCTTTTCCGTTTAAAACGTCTTTTGGCTTCATTTTTATTGTTGAATGGTTTCTTATTATATTCATCAACTAATTTCGAAACTAAGTTGGCCTATTTATTATTTCCTTATGGAGCAACTTTCACCACATGTTTTCTTTCAATTTTCCATTAAACTTTTCAGTTACTGAGGCTTTTGAATTACTAAAAGTTTAATAACGATTAATGTTAATTTTATTAATTAACTCTTGAAATTCTTTATTACAAAATTCTTTGGCATTATCTGTTTTTTTTATTTCTATCTCTAAATATTTTTTCAAAAGCATCAACAACTTTCTTACCAGTTTTATCTTTAACTGGAATAGCCCAAGCAAATCCTGAAAAAAACACCTATAGTTAGTAAATATTTATATCGTTTATTTATTTCTGAAATCCCTTTGAATTTTCCAGAATCCATTACAACTATATCAGCTTGGTGCAAATCATCTATTCCAAAAGAAATTACATTTTTTTCTTTCCAATTTGTTTCTCATTGGTTTATGTACTTCATTAATAATTTGTTCAGAAATACTTAATCGATTACCCCCAAAAAATTTTTAACGAATTTACTATTTTCCTTCTAGATACTGCACAAAGACCTTCAATCCTATGTCCTCCATTTTTAGTTGATCAACCATGAGAATTACATGTTTCAGTAAACTTTTTGCACTTCAAACAGTAAATTTGATTATCATTCATAATTTATGTCGAACAAAAATTAATTTTATTATTACACCAAATATAATTAACTTTACTTTAATTGGAAAAGTTTGTACAGAATCCTTGAATCTTACAGTTACAAAATCTGATTTGTGCATTATTTTGATTGTTTGCGTATCAGGAGCTATTTTGTAAAGTTTGTCAAAAACACTCATTGAAAGATAAAAATCATTAATTGTTAAATCTCTGTTTATTCTTTTACCAACAACAGCAACTTTTTTAAGGAAAAAGTAATATTCATCGAAATTTTGCATTTTTTGCTCTCCTCCAGTCATAAAGTTAAATTCAATAATTTGCTTATCATATACTTTACCTTTACAATAAGTGCCAATGTTATCACAAGTATCTAAATGTACTATTCCACATACTAAATTTTTTAGTTCATTAGGTAATCTATCAACAGTAAAAATGCCACGAAAATATTTCATTTTTAATAGTTTAACTAATTCTTCTATGATTTAGATAAAGGATTGTTAAATATTTCAATCATTTCTTTGAATTTTTTTTCTACGTCAGGTGCCAACTTTCATTGCTAAGTTGCATTTTCTTTGTTCTCCTAATTCTTTATCAGCTATTTTCTTATTTATAACCACATTAGCGATTGCTACAGAACCACCAGCCACTCAATCAATAGCTGTTAAATACATTATAGCTGCCAATACTCATGGTAAAAATCCATCTTCGTGTTTTGTTTCTTTCTTTTTTGTAAGATGCCCAACAGTCTATGTAAATTTCCTCTAGTTTTTTTCTCTATCTTCCTTAGAGCATCAGTTACAATAGGTCCAATACTTTGTAATTGTTGATCATTGAGTTTAACTTTAATTGATTTTGGTTTAATCATACCACTAGGTAGCAAAGCGTAATCATCTGAAAAGTTATTCATTTGTATAGATTAAAAATAAATAAAGAATTTTATAATCCCCACATATTTGCATCTATGTCTAAGCCCATACGTAAGTTACTCTTACCTTACACTATTCTTCTAACTGCAGCTGCAGCCATTTTTTCTCCAAATCAAGTGTCCATTATCAGCTTCATGACTTTTTCCAAATCTTTATTATCTCTATAAGCAATATCATGTTTCTTACAAGCTTTCTCTAATAAATTAATTCCTTTATCACCTCTAATCAATCTTTCATCTAATTTGATCCTGCAACAGGAAAACAGTTCTCTGGAAGAAGCATTTCAAATGGTTCATTATTAATTAAAGTATTAACTAATGATTTCCCATATTTTTCATTTTTCCAAAATGTGTATAGTAAATTATTCATAAATCTGATTAAATACTGAAGACCTTTTGTATCATTAACAATAAAATCACTAAATTTATTAGGAGTTATTCCTGCTTTTTCATTATCATACCTTTTATTTCCAGCTAATTCTTCTCTATGGATTTGCTGCTAATCTGTTAATTAATTGGTGAACATCATTCATACAAATATATTCAACTGTTTTTTCTGAATACTTTTTTACTAAACCTTCACTAACTTTTCAAGTGAATCATTACGATTTCTTACTGATAAACTAGGAAAATATTCTTCAAGAATTATTTTTATCAAATTTTTACAATTATTTCCTTTACCTGAGTTTATTTTAATTGGATTATTTTCATTACATACAGCATTTGAGTTGAATGAAATTCTAGCCCAATTGTGTAAATCAAGAGAATGAAATTCTGTACCTAAATCATGCATAGTTATTTGTATTTTAGTTGACAGATTCATTAATGCATCAGTAACTTCATTGTCTTTTTCAACAATCTTTAATTTATTGCCACTGAATCCTACTCATAATTTACCAATATATTTAAAAGTAACAACAGGTCTTAACCTAAAAGCATTATCTTCACTGTGATTGATAAACTCTAACATTCTTTCACCTATATTTACTTTTTTAACATCTTTGTCTTTTAATTTTGTTCTTTCTTTTTCATAATTCTTTTATGACTGTCATATTGTTTAATCGTTGGAATATCATTAAATTCTTCTATATAATGTAGATTATAAAGAACCATTTGGTTTTCAGGTTCTCTATTTTCTTCAATTCCTTTCAAAATATTATCACCTAATCCTTTGATTCCTTGGTTAACTTGTTCAAATGCATCAATAACTTGTTGATCTTCCATTTAAAATTTTTCATGGAAATCATTGTTTACTCAATTTTTAAACTCTTCTTTTAATTGCTCCTTTACTCTTCTATTTCTTATGGCTTTTTTATAAACCTCCAGATTGTATTTTATTAAGCATAAAAAAATAATTTTACTTTTTATGTCTAACATTTATGTTCAACATTTACATTCAGTGTTTAAAAAATTCTTAATCTTCTCTCTATATTTATAATCAGTAATGTTTCTTTTTATATCTTTCCTAATAAAATCAAATTCAGCTTTATCCCAACATTTACTACTTATTTCTTTAAATTCACTGAACTGTAAATCACCACCAAAAAATTCATGCTAAATATGATTTAAATTTGTTTGGAAGGTAGGGGACAATATACTGGCGGAAGTAAAGCTGTGAGGATGGGGGCGTGAGTCGGGCTTGGGTAGCTGTGAAAGGCAAAGGCAAAGGTCCAAAGTTTGAGTTTCGGTCTGGCACACAGTTTTAATCTGCCAGGAAGTTTCGTATCAGTGCACACTCCGCTGCACAGTGAAAATCTCATTTTGTATCATCTTGTCTGAAAATATTTTAAAAAATTAGGTTGTCTCTAACTAATTGTTTTGGTATTTTTGACTTAAATAAAAGTTTATTCCTTTATGTCTACCTCTAGTAAAACTTTTCTAACTATATCTGGATTTTCAAAAATGAAGTCATCAAAAACTACAACTGAATTATCTCCATGTTCATCTAACAGAATAACTTCATCATTATTTTCAATAAAAGTAGCAATTCTTTTATTAATTTTATTTTCAATTTTTTCACATCATTTTAAAATTTTTTTGATATTTTGCTTGATCTAAACTTTTTGAATAAACATACAAATGATTAATTTTTTCCATTTTAACCATCCTGGAGCAAGAATATAACCATCAAACATCAATGTTGGTTTTCCGCATCCACTTACACCTATGCTTAGACACTGAACAGAAATTGATAAAGTTTACCATGTTTATTTCTTATTTCTTTTCTGGAATTCTTATTTTTGGATCTGTCATTTATTTCCATAATTTTTATTAATACAAATGAGTTGATTATTTCAATTGACTGGTAATTCATCTCTTCTGAAAAAAAATTAACTGTACCTATTTGAAACAGCTTTAGTAATGTTTTGCTAGTTGATTTCATTCAACTTTTTTAATTTCAAATATTACATAAAAATAATAAATTATATACTAATGAAAAAATGATAGAAGTTTCTGATTATCAATGTAATTTGAAAACTTTAGAAAAAAAATATTCAAAAACCAAATATAACCATTAAAGAAAATACAAATTTTATATGCAGTTATTACTGAATATGGTGTTAAATTATTTATGGCTGAAGAAGATAGGCTTGGGCAAGTTTTAGGATTTAATAATCATATTATTGAAGCTAACAAAAAGACTGTTTCTAAAGAAGTTCCTAAAATTATTACATTTTAATTAATAAATATCAATTCTAATCTAGCTGATGGATAATTTGTTAACCATAATGATTATTTTCATATAGAAATTAAAATTATTACTTCATTTAAATCAAATACAGTATTTTGAGGACCAATAATTTATGAACCAAATCATCCTATAAATATTCCAATTTTTGGTACTATTTAGAATTTCGAAATAGCTATAACTGATGAAAAAGATAATTTGAAAGACTTTAATGGTGCTTATGTAACAATCGTTTTATAAATGAGTTAATAAATTTTTTCCCTTAATAAATCATGAACAATATCGAGAATTCTCGCCCCTGTTAATGAGAAAAAAAAAATAATTTAAAGCTTCCTAACAAGGAAACAGAAATTAATATTAATATTGGTGATGTTTGGATTCATCTTAATTGTTCGCAACTTTATATGACCTTTGATGTTATTCACAGAGATGGAACAGATTTTTCAGCATATGATGGTAAATCGAATATTAAACTAATTGATAATTACCTTTTAAAATTGTTCAATATTATTTTATTTCTTCATCAACTGTTATTCAATTAACTTCATCTCTCTCAAAAGCTTACAATTCTTTTAAAGATTTTAAAAGAATAACCCAATTACATAACAATGTAAATGTAAGTCCACTCAGTTTTATTCAGAATTATTAGCACACTGGACTTGCACTGGGTTGGATGATGGTTCAAAACTGTATCCAGCAATCCTGATTGAGGTTTTCTGGGATTTCCCTAAATTGCTTCAAGCAAATGCTGGGATGGTTACTTTGAAATGTCATGGTCAACCTCCCTCCTCATCCTGCCCTAGCCCAATGGGACCAATGGCCTCACTGTTTGGTCTCCTCCCCCAAATCAACCAACCAACCAAAATCATCCTATCTATGTAATACATGTCCAGACAAATGAATGTTATAACTACTCAAAAACCAAAAATGAAATTATGGGCATTCTTTAATGAAAATATACCTGATGTTACAATTGCATATGTTATTTCATATGGTAAAACGAATGTGATTTATAATTCAAAATATAGAATGCTTACTGAAAAATTTTAATTACATGAATGAATAAAACATTAGAGAAAAATAATGAAGTTTCAACTTCATGTTTTCATTTCCTTTTAAAATATTTTCAGAAAAATAAACAAAATAAAAACTGAAAACTCTAGATTTGCAAAAATTAAAACATTTAAAGAAAGAACTGAATCGTTCCTCTCTTTAAACCTTTTAATTTTTGAAAAGTTAAATTTTCTCTGTATAAATAAAAGCAAAACAAAATCAACATGAATGGTAGCATTGAAAATCTGTTAACTGAACTTAACATTCAGAGTAAAGATTGTGCAGAAGCGTTCACTATATTGTCAGAGCTGAAAAAAAATCTTACATGATTATAAAAGCTGAAATTTTACCAATATGGTGAAAAAGTTTTATAGCTCTTAGATGATTACTTTTTCCAGTTCATTATACTAAAATCTTTACAAATGATGATAAATTAGAGAAAATTGTTGGTTTATGTTTTATTTTTTTAAAAGGAAGTAAAGATCATCAGATTCATGTTATTGAATTTGAATAAATTTTAGATTTTTCATTTCTTTTTAAATTTTTTAATTTACTTTTTAGGATTGAATTTCAATTAAATAATTTATTGCTTTAATTAAATGAAAATTTCGTTTTGTGGGTATAGATAAATTTTTGGAGAGGGGATTTGGCACAAGTGAAACCTTGGTTTATATCCTGGAACTTTTAATCCAATATGCTCTTTGATCCAGAATTCTCATTTATATACTATGGTACTCTTGCAACTAGGAAAAAATTCTGCAGTGCTCAAACATATTTTGTTTGTGTCTGTAGTATAGTAGGTTTTTCTCTGAAAAATCGGCATATATTTTTTTATTGTTGTAGGTGAGATAGGTTTGTGGCTCCATGCCAGTTCTGATGAGATGCCTGAATGGGTCAGGGAAATGGCTGCAGAAGAGATACAAAGGTGCCGTGACGTGGTCCTTTTAGATGAGGATGAAATTCCTGAAGGAGTGGTGGAGGCACCCAATGATGTGGATGAAATGATTATGCCGTAGACCCAGACCGGAACAGGTCATTTTTTTACACACACTCACTCTGCTTATATCCATGTGATCTTTTGTATTCTTCTCTGGATCGTCGTGCTTAATTTTTTCGTTATTCACTCTTGTACAGTGGTGCTGTGTCCAAAATTGCAGCACGCCATGGTGTGAGTGTTGGGGGTGGGGGAGGTGGGGAGGGCGTCAAACCAATGGCCACAAAGCATTGCCTGACAAGGCATACCTCAGCTTGCAGTGTCCCTTTAGTAGTGGCACGGGCAGCTGCCGTGACCGCCACTCTGCCAGTTCCTTCCATCTTCTCAGCATCCCTCTGGCGTCTGTGGATCGAGCATCAGGAAGATCAGCCGGTTGCCACCCCTCAAGCTAGCGTGTCAGACCCACTGCAACAGCAGCATAAAGAGCTGTCACCACAGCCAGGCTGCTCCCATTGGCCTAATGCACTATCACCGCCTCTTCCTCCTCCACCACCATCTCATCCTCGCCAGAAACAGCATCAACGAAATGTATGTGTGCCTCAGTGCATTAACCCTTTGTCCCCTTCCCCCCAGAGCCATCAGCAACCAGATGGCCCTTATCTCCTAGCAGTAGTAATAGTAATATTGATGATCCTATGGACAGCAGCAGTTCTCTGTCCCATCCTTTTAGTGAATGACATCAGATCAGTGGCACCATGTCACTATTAGAATACTCGGTGGCTGCTAAAGCCTTAAAGGCAGTCTAACGATACTGAAACCCTGCCAGGTTTCTGGATGTGTGCCTTCCTGTGTTGGGATCACAACTCCTCAAAGTTCTTAGTGATCCACCGTATTCCGCCATTAAATGTAGTGCTATTCTTTGCTTTGAGTTAATAGCATCACCCCAAACAGCAAGCTGATGTTGAGGAAAAGTCACCAATACATTTGGGGAGATAATAGCATGATATCACAGGGCACATAAATTGTCAAGTGGTTTGTTGCATCCACCTTCAGTGCTATAATGGACTGGTTTCCTGAGATGGAAGTCAGCCGAATACTACCCTTGGATATCCATATACATGTCTATAATCCGGTGTAATGGAGGGTCTAGCTATATCGAGCTTCCTAAAGATATAGCTGATTATACAACATGCATTAATGTCAAAAATGAAAAGGATCAGGCTTGTTTTGCATGGTCAGTCCTGGCTTGCAAAAGAAATTATAATGCATATCCTGAGTGCCCAGCCTGATATGGTAAAAAACTTATTCATTCATGGGTATTGTATATTTTACGGTATCGAGTTCACAGGCGAGTTCCAGGACACCTAAATTTTAGGCTCAGAATACAAGTATATCAGTTCATGCTTGTGACCTGGAGAAACGCAAGTTGGATGAGCAGAGCAAGCAGGTTAATCATATAGTCGTTCGCCCCCTCCATTTCCCAGAATTTGCTGGTGTGAATAAACTGCATGTAAAAATGCTGCTAAATAAGGAGAAAGGCAATTACCTTTATGTTTGACTCGAAGACGTGTTTTGCCTTCTCGCCTCCCAGACGAGTAAACATAAGGGTAAAGAGCATATTTGCTCAAGTTTCCTCAATGCGTTTTCGAGAAGCGTCCATTTAGCAATGAATCTAGTACGCTGCGATTCCAAGTACCCAGTACGTGTTATTATCCCTACTCATGATAAGAAATTCATACACTTTATAAAAATGCTCACCACTAGGAGTGATGCCTGTTTGGGGTGTACACTACCCTGAATGCCTCCTCTGACCTGCTGTTAGGTGACCTCACAACCTCACATACCCCCTTTACAGAAAAATGCATACCATATGCAGCTGCATACCAAATTGCATCGTTCTATGATTCTAGTCTTAACTCCTACAAATATTACATCAGAGATAAATCTGGGATTTGACTGCTCACTAAGCTGAAAAAAACTTTCATGGGAAGCTGATAAGCTTTACCGCATCAATATTTCCATGATCTAAGAAGAATGAAGATTTGTACAAAAAGGCGGTTGACTGTATTATTTGTGCGTTGGCCCTAGACTGGAAGTTGGAAACTCCTGGTAGAGACCACTGTCATCTTGCGGAAAGTTCCGTGGTGCAATCCACAACATGTGCAATTTGAAGTACTAGCTACCAAGGTGCATACCCGTTTTCTTTCATAATTTATGCGGTTATGACAGTCACTTTCTTGCTGAACACTGGCTAATTTCTGTAAGAAGGATCATCAACTAGTGTCCTGCCTGAGGCCGTCGGGGAACACACTTCATTCTCCAAATGAATGATGCAGAGAATTATGCTACGCTTTCTTGGCTGGCTACGTTTTATGCCAGCACTACTCCAGAAACTCGATGAAACTCTACCTCAGGAGGATATGCACATCACTCAGGCTGCATTTCTTGATGAGGAAATGTTTCAACCTGTGACTCGGAAGGGGGATTTCCCATACGGCATCTGGATAGTATGCCAAAAGACTACCCGACATATTGCACTCTACAGCGATCTAACGGGCGATGCCATAATGAATGCAGCATATCAGCATGCCATGAATGTCTCGCAGGAATTCAATATTCCCACTTAACATCTACATCTACATCTACATCCATACTCCGCAAGCCACCTGACGGTGTGTGGCGGAGGGTACCTTGAGTACCTCTATCGGTTCTCCCTTCTATTCCAGTCTCGTATTGTTCGTGGAAAGAAAAATTGTCGGTATGCCTCTGTGTGGACTCTAATCTCTCTGATTTTATCCTCATGGTCTCTTCACGAGATATACATAGGAGGGAGCAATATACTGCTTGACTCCTCAGTGAAGGTATGTTCTCGAAACTTCAACGAAAGCCCATACCGAGCTACTGAGTATCTCTCTTGCAGAGTCTTCCACTGGAGTTTATCTATCATCTCCTTAACGCTTTCGCGATTACTAAATGATCCTTTTACGAAGCGCACTGCTCTCCATTGGATCTTCTCTATCTCTTCTATCAACCCCTTCTGGAACAGATCCCACACTGGTGAGCAGTATTCAAGCAGTGGGTGAACAAGTGTACTGTAACCTACTTTCTTTGTTTTCGGACTGCATTTCCTTAGGATTCTTCGAATGAATCTCAGTCTGGCACCAGCTCTACCAACAATTTTTTATGGTCATTCCATTTTAAATCACTCCTAATGCCTACTCCCAAATAATTTATGGAATTAACTGCTTCCAGTTGCTGACCTGCTATATTGTAGCTAAATGATATGGGATCTTTCTTTCCATGTATTCGCAGCACATTACACTTGTCTACATTGAGATTCAATTGCCATTCCCTGCACCATGCGTCAATTCGTTGCAGATCCTCCTGCGTTTTCCATTGTTACAACCTCTTGTTATACTACAGTATCATCCGAAAAAAAACCCAGTGAACTTCCGATGTTATCCACAAGGCCATTTATATATATTGTGAATAGCGACGGTCCTACGACACTCCCCTGCGGCACACCTGAAATCACTCTTACTTCGGAAGACTTCTCTCCATTGAGAATGACATGCTAAATTCTGTTATCTAGGAACTCTTCAATCCAATCACACAATTGGTCTGATAGTGCATATGCCCTTACTTTGTTCATTAAACGACTGTGGGGAACTGTATCAAAAGCCTTGTGGAAGTCAAGAAACACGGCTTCTACCTGGGAGCCCGTCTCTATGGGCCTCTGAGTCTCGTGGACGAATAGCACATGCTAGGTTTCACACAATCGTATTTTTCGAAACCCATGCTCATTCCTACAGAGGAGATTTCTAGTCTCCAGAAACGTCATTATACTCGAACATAATACGTGTTCCAAAATTCTACAACTGATCGACGTTAGAGATATAGGTCTATAGTTCTGCACATCTGTTCGACGTCCGTTCTTGAAAACGGGAATGACCTGTGCCCTTTTCCAAAATTTTGGAACGTTACGCTCTTCTAGAGACCTACGGTACACCGCTGCAAGAAGGTGGCAAGTTCCTTCACGTACTCTGTGTAAAATCGAACTAGTATCCCATCAGGTTCAGCGGCCTTTCCTCTTTTGAGCGACTTTATTTTTCTATCTCTCTGTCATCTATTTCGATATCTACCATTTTGTCATCTGTGCGACAATCTAGAGAAGGAACTACAGTGCAGTCTTCCTCTGTGAAACAGCTTTGGAAAAAGACATTTGTGTTTCATATTTAGTATTTAGTATTTAAGAGAGTATGCACAGCTTTACATGGACACAGACATTCGCTTGCTTGCGAATTTTCTCGAGAAATTCCCGATTCTATGCACAACCACATATTCTCTGGATCCCACCTTTAATTACATGGCACCTGGGTTGTCTTGTCATGCTATGATCAAGCAAACGAGGCTCTGCATCGAATTATTGAAGAATCCTAGCATGCTTCTTTTCTTTGAGTGAGGGATCCGTGGGGGACTTTGCTAGTGTGTCCATGGGCACGCCAAGCCAAATATCCCACATACTGGTGACACATTCAACCCATTCATGTTTCGAGTTTCATCAAGTACTTTGATGCGAATAACATACATGGGCACACCATGCAATAATCACTGCCAATTGATGAGTTTCAGTGGGTGCCCAAAGACAAATTAAAGGAATTAGATGGAAAAATCAAGGTTATGGTGGCTGATTTTCATGTGGGGTATGAGGTTGAGGCAGGTCTCACCGACCCTATTAGTTTGCATGATGCGCATGCTGATTTCCCGCTATGTCCACAGCAACTAGTTCCGCAAGGAAACTCCAAACCAGAACTGATGACAAAGCTGGGGATTAAGCAGGGATATAGTACGCATTATCGTAATTTCGAGCTGTGTCTCAGTTTGGGGATGAAGCTGGTTAGAATCCCCTGGACTGTCTCCTTCAAGCAGTCCCCCTGGTTGAAAGAGTATGTTGATTTCAATACAAGACAGAGAATTTTCGCGACATGTGATTTTGAGAGAGATCTATATAAATTAACGAATAATTCAATTTTCGAGAAAACAATGGCGTATTTGAGGGAACCTCGAGAAATCTTGATTATAACGGCATTGGGCAGTAATAATATGCATTGCCGACCAAATTTAAAGCAGATCACCATAATGAATGAAAACTTTGTTGCTATGGAGATGGCGAACGTTGCAGTAGTGTTCACAAAACACATTTATGCAGGGATGTGCATACTAGACCTATCCAAACTCCACATCTACCAATTCCACTATGAATTGTGAAAATTCATTTCGCAGATCCAAAGTTACTTTATATAGAAACAGATAGCTTCATCTACTGGGTGAAGATCTGTGATAAGAAGTAATGAGGTTCCATGTCAATGAATTTGACATGTCCTCATACACAGCCAATAATCCTTACAGTATAGTATAATCCTGAACATGTGCAAGAAGGTTATTGGCCTTCTGAAAGACAAGACGAATGGATTGCTGATTGTGGAGTTTGTAGGTCTGCAAGCAAAAATGTACGTGTATCGCACATTGGATGGTGTGGGCTGAGGGTGTGTGTTGTGTCGCACTGAGAGCCCTCTCAGTCAAAGATTATTTTCGGGGCCTCTACAGAGATGTTCGTGCTTCTCTGCTAAAATTGCTCATACAGGACAGTAAACTAGTATTTGATCGAGAGACACTAGGTGTAGACTGTACTGCATTCTAAAATTGGTCTCTTGCCTCATGACGATAAAAGAGCCATTTGTGATAACAGGATTGGAACTTGCTTGTACTCACACTATTCACTTGTTGTGAGAGAAGCGGTGGGGGACTGAGTAAGAGGTAGAGAATGTGTCTGGGTGTGAATGTGACCGAATAGTATGGCCCTTTTATCATAGGGTAAGTAACTGTGTGTATGTGTGTGTGGTGTGGTGTGTGTGTGTGTGTGTGTGTGTGTGTGTGTGTGTGTGTGTGTGTTTGCTTGTGCGTCGTGTAAATAATTATTTATGTACACTATGTGTGCTTGGATAGTTTGTGTACTGTGTACACATTTGTGTCTATTTATGCACCTTATGTGCGCCAAAATATTTGTATCAATATATACACACACCAACGAAAAAAAATTATACAGTTACACTCCAGATGACAAATATAAATAATGTATATATCACATCATATGCTATGTACATTTGCAAACAGAATAGTTTTTGAGTTTCACCTGATGTTAACCATCCAAATCAGTTTAGTTTTTAATTATACATAGTTCATAGTCCATCAGAGATGTTACTGTATAACAACCATGTAGCCAGTGCTATTGAGACTGTGTAATTTAGTTGTACTAAAAAGTATCTCCACATTAGTTTTAAGTGTACATAGTTCACAGTCCATCAGAACTGTTGTTCATCCACGTAACTGGTGGTATTGAGACTGTAATTTTGCTGTAGTAAAAGTATCTCCAGTATGTTACTTTTTAGTGTAGATTTATGTATATCTAAAAACTGTAACTATTTCAACCAGTGAATGTCGTTTTCACTTATTACTGTTAAAAGAAAAGTATTATGTGGAAAAGAATCAAATTTTAATCTTAAGCACTTAATTGAAATCTCAAGAACCAAAATGTATCTCAAGAACTGAACAAATTAAAAAAATTCGTAACCAGTTGTCTTCATTGTTGTTTTTTACAGAAATCCTACCCCCACTGCACGTTATATACATTGTGTGTGTGTATATATATATATATATATATATATATATATATATATATATATATATATATATATAATGTATATAACGTGCAGTGGGGGTAGGATGTCTCCTGTGCTATATATATACATATATATATATATATATATATATATATAATATAATGATCATATGGCATTGCTGGCCAGGAGGCCCCATCCGGGGAAGTTCAGCTGCTGAGTGCGAGTCTTATTTCAGTCGACACCACATTGGGCAACTAGCGTTCCTGTGATGAGGATGAAATGATGAGGAGGGCAACACAACACCCAGTCCTCCATGAGTGGAGAAAATCCCCAACCCCATTTCATAATGATGCAGGATGTGACACTTTAACATGAGTTTTCTTGACACAAAATAATTTTTTTTACAGTTACTACTTTATACCTAAAAATGCAGAATAACAAATTATTTGTAATGGTTGCACGGGATTTTGCATAGCATGCTGTGTGTGTTTGACTGTGGGAGCAGGTGGCCCATGAACGTGACTGTTTCCAAAGAGACATGGCACAAGTCTCTAAAGTTATGTCTCCTGTGCTTGAAGAAAAGGCGAAGTTGCATACTATGTAACTATTGAAGTGTGTGAGCAAGATGAAATCGGTAAAAAAAGAATGCAGAATGTAAGTTTGAAAAAAATATTTATTTCCAATCCAACTTAAAAGTAATTTTATATTTTCATAAGCAGTTACAGTAACGCTATTTCCACACATCTTATTCTTCCTGAGTCGATGGAGAGCAGCCCACCCGTAGAATTCCACCTCTTGAATAGTAGCAAACTTGAAGATTCAATCCATCCATGTGATCTTCTTCTTCCTCTTGATGTTGATGATGGTACTGAAACGTCCCCATAGAAAAATTATACATGACTGTGCTTAAACTGACACACTATATTTTTAGCGCAATGCAATCTGACTTTTAATAATCCCTACAAAAGAATGGCCCTGACTAACAATAACCTATACCTTTCATGAATCACTTACCTCACAAAAATCTTCGTTACTCAAACTACTGTAATATAGCGAGCGCCAATACTGCCAGCTAAATAAAAGATTCTAACTACTGAAGGCACTAACTACTAATAGGCATAGTTAGCAAATGAAAGATTTTGATAGAAAACAATGTATTTACCCTAACAGTGTTCAAAAGTCATAATATATATCAGTTCATGACATCCAGTCTTACAAATTTACTGTCTCTGATGGACACACGTCCAGATAATCCGCTCACAAAACTCCTCCATCTCTCTCCCTACATCCACCACTGCTGGCGGCTCACCTCCAACTGCGCAACGCTACGCGCTGTTAACAGTCAACTGCCCAACACTACAATAGCGAACAACAATGCAAACCAGACACAGACTTCACACAGCACAGCCAGTGATTTTCATACAGAGCGCTATGTGGCGTTACCAATAAAAAAAACCTAAACAGCCTACTTACAGTACCCATGTGGTCGAAGAATAGAAGCGACGTTACCATATGCTTATAGCGTATACCAGAATCATCCCAATGAATTCCATGGTAGAAACGTGTTAACCACTTTGCTCTCCTCCATGTTTTAGCACACTTCACCTCCTTGAAAGACCTCGGCAATGCAATGCTTGCTGAGAATGTCTCCATTATACCTGCATCTTCTATGTACGCTATGAATGCAACACCTTGAAATATGAACTGTATGCATCCATCATCATAGAAACCCTAAACATCTGTAATGATTTTCACACCTTGAGAGCCGTTTCGAAATGCTGCCAGGTATGCTAAAGCTCTTGTTAATTTATACAAGTCGCTGCACAACGCCAGTGAGTGGGCAGTAGTTAATCACACAGCCATGTAGAACTAGAGCATTAGCTACAGTGTGCTCAGGAAAATTTGCAGAAGACTCTAATTCAATTTTCACGTCTACAGGTCCCAATTTAATTATATAGTTCTGTTTTGAGCAGTCTGTGACGATGACTGGTGCCACCTACTTGAATTTCCATGGGTTGAATAGACATCCTTCCTCCTCATGGCAAGAAGCACCGTACCTTGGGTACATGTCATATGCTAGACTGTACACGTTTCCATTCCACTGTAGGTGTAAATTATCATATAGGTAGAATTATGAGGTGAAGTAGACTCTGGCATTAATTAAATTGCAATTGTCAAATCTGGTTGAATCACTTCCTATACTCCATCTTCAGTTTTTCTGAAATGAAGTATGATAAACCTGGGTATCTCCAAATGAACTAGGGTTTTAATAGACCACATTTGTCTGCTTGCAGTCGGTAGCTCGGGGTACTCGAACATCTGCCGCGAACCCATGACTGGAAAGATAATGGTAGAAATACAACCGACATACAGAACTTTTAAAAGCTTCAATCGCTGCTCATCTGATACAGTGAGGTGTGACATTTTCCGTACTATTTTATTGATGGTGATCTCGTTCTCCACTTGAGCTGCTCGAATGTATGAGTCGCTATCCATTGCACTGCGTACCAGAATAAGTTCCTGTGTAGCATTGAGAATAATTTGCTACATGTCCTCAAATTATCCCATAAGCAGCTTTACAGGTATACATGCAGTAAATCTCTTGTACTCTTCAACTGTTCTATCCACTGGCTCATCTATGAATCAGCCAGCATTTTCCAAATTGTTCAGATCCGAGAAAGAAGCAGAGCCATACGTTTTAAGAGCTGATGTTAAGCCTACATTGTGTGTACGGTCCATCTCGACCCCTTTAAGTCTGCATCGTATCTTACGAACCAGGAATGTTAAAGCATTATGTGTAAGGTTCGATGCCATTGTAGCAGTACCATCCCTTTACGTAAATGATCCCTCGAGATGTATGAGACTGTTGCATGGGAGGGTCAAAGCGTCTTGGTGTTGGATGGCAATCCTAATTTCATCGTTCTTGTTAAATGTCGTTGATGCATAAGGTTTATGCGAGAAGTGTTCCTGGCGTATAATATACTCCTCATACTCCTCATACTCCTCTGGGCTAATTATATCGAACCATATCATTGCACGGTTGCAGACCTACTGCATTACAAAACTCGTGGTCTGCACCTTTTGTCAGCTTGCTGTTCTGTTGTGAAGTGCCGCGCTGTGCGTTGTGCACTTTGGTTTTATACGTACCTTACGCCCGTCCTGTATTCGTTGACAATATGTGGACGCTGTGATCCGTGATTGGTTGAAGCTCGCCGCCGACGCTTAGGGTCTCTGCACGTTCAAAGTCACTACTGGTTCCGCCTTAGATTTAGCTGTACAGTAATTTCCACGCCACGAAAGTCGACAAGTAGAATATCCTTTGTGAATCCCAGTAGCCGTCCTACACAACCTTTCTGGTTAATGCCAGTCATTACACTCGTTGTCTTTATTTCATATTTAAATGTATCGATGTTCGCACGTAGTGCAATCCCCTCTCCCGATCATCAAGTTCTATTTCCGCAATATTTTTAACACCATTATTTTCCAGATGAAGTTTATTATTAGCCTCTGTGATATTCGGACCCTTATTGCATGTCTTCAGCCCAACCAGCGCAGTGCCTCACTACCAATTGCTTAAGCCAGTCGCTGGGAAGTAATTCGCACGTAATACTAACGACAGTTCTTTTAAAGTCAGAGTATACGACATTGCACCTGAACCTTGTAACGCCGGAAATGCATATCCTCGTATTTCCATCTATTGTACTATAATTTTTTTTCCTTATTTTGTTACCTGAATATATGACGTTTCTGTGTTTTTTGTATATTGTAATTGTTTTACTATTTGTATATACACTCCTGGAAATGGAAAAAAGAACACATTGACACCGGTGTGTCAGACCCACCATACTTGCTCCGGACACTGCGAGAGGGCTGTACAAGCAATGATCACACGCACGGCACAGCGGACACACCAGGAACCGCGGTGTTGGCCGTCGAATGGCGCTAGCTGCGCAGCATTTGTGCACCGCCGCCGCCAGTGTCAGCCAGTTTGCCGTGGCATACGGAGCTCCATCGCAGTCTTTAACACTGGTAGCATGCCGCGACAGCGTGGACGTGAACCGTATGTGCAATTGACGGACTTTGAGCGAGGGCGTATAGTGGGCATGCGGGAGGCCGGGTGGACGTACCGCCGAATTGCTCAACACGTGGGGCGTGAGGTCTCCACAGTACATCGATGTTGTCGCCAGTGGTCGGCGGAAGGTGCACGTGCCCGTCGACCTGGGACCGGACCGCAGCGACGCACGGATGCACGCCAAGACCGTAGGATCCTACGCAGTGCCGTAGGGGACCGCACCGCCACTTCCCAGCAAATTAGGGACACTGTTGCTCCTGGGGTATCGGCGAGGACCATACGCAACCGTCTCCATGAAGCTGGGCTACGGTCCCGCACACCGTTAGGCCGTCTTCCGCTCACGCCCCAACATCGTGCAGCCCGCCTCCAGTGGTGTCGCGACAGGCGTGAATGGAGGGACGAATGGAGACGTGTCGTCTTCAGCGATGAGAGTCGCTTCTGCCTTGGTGCCAATGATGGTCGTATGCGTGTTTGGCGCCGTGCAGGTGAGCACCACAATCAGGACACCATACGACCGAGGCACACAGGGCCAACACCCGGCATCATGGTGTGGGGAGCGATCTCCTACACTGGCCGTACACCACTGGTGATCGTCGAGGGGACACTGAATAGTGCACGGTACATCCAAACCGTCATCGAACCCATCGTTCTACCATTCCTAGACCGGCAAGGGAACTTGCTGTTCCAACAGGACAATGCACGTCCGCATGTATCCCGTGCCACCCAACGTGCTCTAGAAGGTGTAAGTCAACTACCCTGGCCAGCAAGATCTCCAGATCTGTCCCCCATTGAGCATGTTTGGGACTGGATGAAGCGTTGTCTCACGCGGTCTGCACGTCCAGCACGAACGCTGGTCCAACTGAGGCGCCAGGTGGAAATGGCATCGCAAGCCGTTCCACAGGACTACATCCAGCATCTCTACGATCGTCTCCATGCGAGAATAGCAGCCTGCATTGCTGCGAAAGGTGGATATACACTGTACTAGTGCCGACATTCTGCATGCTCTGTTGCCTGTGTCTATGTGCCTGTGGTTCTGTCAGTGTGATCATGTGATGTATCTGACCCCTTCCTGGGACAATGAATTCACGGTGTTCTTATTTCAATTTCCAGAAGTGTATATGCATTTATGTCGATGTATAATTGGTTTGTTGTGTAAAGATTATTTGTATTTTTACGCTGGGTCTGGCCTAGGGAAACTATGCTATCGCACGATTACATCGATAGGTCGTGTGGAGAACCAAAGTGTTTAGGATCTTTGGTAGTGTCAACTCTGCCGCGTGGAGCGCGGGCAGAGCAGAGAGAGTCTGGCTGGGGTGGTGCAGTGGAGCAGGTGTGTTGTGTGAAGCTCCCGCGAGTTGCCGCGCTTTCGGGGTTTGGCAGCATGTAATTGCGCTCGACTTGCGATGATAGTTTCTGACATGGTGTCGCGGACGGGAAGCATTAGCTGGCGCACATCAAGAGCCCGTTTCGTCTGGTGACCGTGTCGAGAAGAAGGCGCGCCAACATCCAGCTTCTGCAACAGCGACGGCCGACAATGAGTGACTGTCGCCACCTCCTCGATCGACGGCTTCAAACCTTCAATCAACCAACAAGGAAGACGGGAAGCACGTAAAGTTTAAGAACTGTATCGCACACCTCAGCTTTTCAAACTTTTAAAATTGTTGCATCACAAAATTACAGCAACTTAGCATGAACCTTTGTTGCTCATTGTCCCAATTGCATTGCCAAGCAGGGTCCCTTCCTTTTCCGAAATGAGCCCGAGTGTCGTTGAAATTCAAACGCCAGCATCATTCGATTTCACTACTTTAATTTCAAAGTTCAGTTAGGGTATTCATAGCTGGCTACAATATTTAGATTGCACGAGCACAACTTAAGAGTGCGAGTTTTGTTACCGTATTTTAGTTACCTGTGACTGCAGCTCAGCTTGGTACGTACTAAATTTTACTATTGTTAATTGTTCAGAATCATTTAATTCAAGTTCAAAGTTAAATCTCTTATTTCTAAATTGCGTAGATTCAAGTAGCTTTTGAAATGATTGTTGAGGTAGTCCAAGACTAACCTTATTTTACTGAATTTCGATGTGCTTCAGAAAGAAAGCTCACTATTAACTTCAGTCACTAAATTAACTTTCGATTTTCCGGTTTTATTAATTCTTTTGCTAAATTAAGTCAGAGTGTAGCGAAATTTATTACTTCTAACAAACTTTCAGTTTCACACTACACGTGTCAACCTTCAGTTACTATAGTAATTGTCCTTAGGACTGGCGACCGTAATTTCCCCCAAATCTCAAACATCTAATTACCGCTAGTTAATTGTTAACGTAACTGCCGCACATTTACTTTATTTATTAACTTTACCCCTTTTCAAAATTAATTTCCACCAGATTCATTTTCATTTTTCCTTTCATTTAGATGTAACCCTTTCCTCCCTCTTTACCGACAGATTAACTTCGGTGACGATTGCTTTACCCAAATTTCCATTAGGTACACGCAGTTTAATTTTTCACTGTCATTAAGGTCGATAAGTGAGGGGGAGGTTACAATCTCAACGATGCTTAATGCTACACTACGTGATCAAAAGTATCCGCACACCTGGTTGAAAACGACTTACAAGTTCGTTGCGCCCTCCATCGGTTATGCTGGAATTCAATATCGAGTTGGCCCACCCTTAGCCTTGATGACAGCTGCCACTCTCCCAGGCCTACGTTCAACCAGGTGCTGGAAGGTCTCTCGGGGAACGGCAGCCCATTGTTCACGGAGTGCTGCACTGAGGAGAGGTATCGACGTCGGACGGTGAGGCCTGGCACGAATTCGACGTTCCAAAACATCCCAAATGTGTTCTATAGGATTCAGGTCAGGACTCTGTTCAGGCCAGTCCATTATAGGGATGTTATTGTCGTATAACCACTCCGCCACAGGCCGTGCATTATGAACAGGTGCTCGATCATGTTGAAAGATGCTCGCCATCCCTGAGTTAGTCTTCAAGAGTGGAAAGGAAGAAGGTGCTTAAAACATCAATGTAGGCCTGTGCTGTGATAGTGCCACGTAAAAAACCAAAGGGTGCAAGCCCCCTACACGAAAACCACGACCACGCCATAACACACGCTGGCAGATGACTTTCACCAGGCATTCGCTATACCCACACCCCGCCATCGGATCGCCACATTGTGTACCGTGATTCGTCACTCCACACAACGTTTTTCCATTGTTCAGTCGTCCAGGGTTTACGCTCCTTACACCAGGCGAGGCGTCGTTTGGCATTTACCGGCGTGATGTGTGGCTTATGAGCAGCCGCTCGATCATGAAATCCACGTCTTCTCACCTCCCGCCTAACTGTCATACTACTTGCAGTGGATCCTGATGCAGTTTGGAATTCCCTGTGATGGTCTGGATGGATGTCTGCCTGTTCCACATTGCGACCCTCTTCAACTGTCGGCGGTCTCTGTCAGTCAACAGACGAGGTCGGCCTGTACGCTTTTGCGCTGCACATGTCCCTTCATGTTTTCACTTCACTATCACATTGGAAACAGTGGACATAGGGGTATCCAGGAGTGTGGAAATCTCGCGTACAGACGTATGACACAAGTGGCACCCAATCACCTGACCACGTTCAAAGCCCGTGAGCTCCGCGGAGCGCCCCGTTCTGCTCTCTCTCGATGTCTAATGACTGCTGAGGTCGCGGATATGGAGTCCCTGGCAGTAGGTGGCCGCATAATGTACATAATACGAAAGACGTATGTTTTTTGGTGTGTCCAGATACTTTTGAACACATAGTGTATACACATGCTTCTTCATAAGCGTCATGAAGAACATGATGGATAGATGCCCGAAGAAGTAAGTATTAAAGTTATGAAACGTCCCCTTAGAAAAATTATTGAATTACTGTGCTGATAAATCTCTTACATTATTTGATTTTCAAACAGCTGAGCAAAACTGAACGTACTCAGACATTTCGCTCTTTACCTATTCTGATCAACACTAAACTGACACACAATATTTTTAGCGCAACGCAGTCTGACTTTCAATAATCCCTACAAAAGAATAGCCCTGACTAACATTAACCTATACCTTTCACAAATCACTTACCTCACAAAAATCTTCGTTACTCGAACTACTGCAATACAGCGAGCGACACTACTGCCAGCTGAATACACGATTCAAACTACTGAAGGCATTAACTGCTGATAGGCATAGTTAGCAAATGAAAGATTTTGATAGAGAACAAACAATGTATTTTCCTTAATAGTGTTCTAAAGTCATAATATATATAGCAGTTCATGGCATCCAGTCTTACAAATTTACTGTCTCTGATGGACACACGTCCAGATCATCCGCTCTCAAAATTCCGCCATCTCTGTTCCCCACATCCACCACTGCTGGCGGCTCACCTCCAACTGCGCAACGCTATGCGCTTTTAACAGCCAACAGCCCAACACTACAATAGCGAATATTACAACAATGCCACCCAGCCACAGACTGCACACAGCACAGCCAGTGATTTTCATAAAGAGCGCTACATAGCGTTACCAATATAAAAACCTAAACAGCCAACTTACATTTGTTTTGGGTAGTGGCCAATGCAGATTTGAAAAAAATGTTTCATAATTACAATAACAAAGATATCAAATGCACACACTTATTGATACAATGTTGGTCAAAAGCTAAAATTTTCTCACAGTCCATAAAGACAGTCCTGATCATCCATCATAGTAAAATTGCAGGTTTTTTTTCTCTCAAAGTCTGAGCAGTAAAACAAAATGCACACAGATGTAGTGGATTTCCATGCAGTCTTGAAGAAGGAGTGTTGGCCTTCCAACGGAAAGACAGTGCTGACTCTTGACATGCAGACAGGTAATGGGCCACAACAGAGCAAACCCACAGCAGAGTCAGTCGAAGTTTTGAAGAATATTGGTAGGTAGGTCATCACAGAGCAGACCCACTGTAGTCCTGGTAGAGATTACGGTATTAGTGGGCCACCAGAGATGCAGACCCACTGCAGTCCTTGTAGAAATAATGGTATTGGTGAGTCATCAAAGGTGTAGACCCACTGTAGTCCTTGTAGAGGTGGCTAGCAGCCATCCGTTGCGACTGTGCAGGAGCACAATCCCCATCGAAGAGTCTTGTGGACAATATAGCAAGTCCGTGAACCACCACTTGTGCACTCACAAAGTTTTAGGAATTGTCCTTAGAACCAGCAATGCTGTTAATAAGTCCCTTGCTGAATTATCAACACACGTGCGAGCACTAACAGATTGCTTTTTTTCACATATTATGCATATACTATGACGAACAGAAATGTGTGCAGTGAAATGAATGCTTACAAGTTACTTAATTTGATGGACTGGTGTCTATATGATTATAAATTTACAACATAAGAATACAATTACAAAGGTACAAAATACATCATTAAAGAACATAATAGTACAGATAACATTTGTAATAATACGGGCTTTACAAAAGAATAGAAATAGGCATATACATCAGTGTTACAGGAATTATGACATAAGTAAATATATAAAATAATGTGAATAGTTTTCGAAACAATAATTTCACACATGAGCATTGAAACAGAACAGAATTAATAATGTCTAAACATATTTACAAAGAAAATGACATATTATTAATGCAAATTATATTTGGGGATAACAGTATTCCTCATCGTAGTGAATGTAACTGCGTATTAGAAAAATTCTACAACATAAGTCTTATCAGATAAACACATAAAGACAGGAAGAACACAAATACACAACGGTACACAAACACATAGCTGAATGACACAAGAGGAAAGGGCAGGGTTTGTTTAACTACAGTATTTTGCAAACAAAACTTTCTTTACTTCTTGGAGATCTCCTTCATTCTTCATTATTTCCAAAACGTCCTATCTATATCTGCTTTCTGTGCTTTTTTTGTACAACTTCTCAATGCATTTCTTCCAATTCACCGCAACTCATTCTCTTATATAGCCTACCCCCTCTTAAGCTAACTTAAATCTACTGAGCTCAGATGCTAAACTAAGGGACGAGGCAATGCAGCAGCACAAAACAATTAACATAAACAGCAATGATAAAAAATGCAAATTGGCAAAGCAAGCAGCAGTAAATCTAAATTAGTAGAGCAAATGCAACATTACAACTAATATGAGCCAATGTGCAGCAACAAGAAAAATAAATCAGTAGTAAAACTGGCTTAACAGAGGAATACAAAGTGAAATTTAGTAGCACTATGCCTGGCAAATAGCAGCAGCAAATGATATAACTTATATCTAAACATGACAAAGCTCAAGCAGAAAAAATATCACAGTAAAGATAGGAAATGTCTAATAACTATGTCAGATCTTAACACTTGAGTAATGCATCACCTTAACTTACACTGCTAAAAAGTAACCAGTCATTGACAAAAATTATGTATGCAATTCCTGTGAGGGGACTTTTGGTTCCCACATTGTCTGCTTCTATGGTTGTCTCTGTCATATTCGTTATGATGGTCAGTATCGTCGTAACTTCCGTCCGCTTCACGCCTGCTGTGCAGCGAGGTACCTTAATTTAAGTATTAACTTTATTTTTCTCACTTGTCACTTCTTCTTCTGTGTATTTTTGCTTTTAGGGAGCTTTAATTGTCGAGTGCTAGTAATAGTGTTCCATAGATTTCGTGTTTGTTTTGAATACAGTCAGAGAGAGTCCCTTTAGTCAACGGTAGTTAGGTCATCACAGAGCAGACCCACTGTAGTCCTGGTAGAAATTACGGTACTGGTGGGCCACCAGAGGTGCAGACCCACTGCAGTCCTTGTAGCAATTGGTGGGCCATCAAAGATGCAGACCCACTGTAGTCCTGGTAGAGACAGCCAGCAGCCATCTGTTGCAAATGTGCAGGTGCACAATCACCATCGAAGAGTCTTGCGGACAATATAGCAAGTCCATAAACCACCACTTGTGCACTCACAAAGTTTCTGGAATTGTCCTTAGATCCAGCAATGCTGTTATCCAGTCCCTTGCTGAATCATTAACACACGTGCAAACACTAACAGTCCCTACTTCTCACATATTGTCCATATACTATGACCAACAGAAACGTGTGCAGTGAAATGTAACTAACAAGTTAATAATATCATGAACTGGTGACAATTACAATTTAATAACATAAGAATACAATTACAAAGGTACAAATACATCATTAAAGAACATAATAATACAGATAACATTTGTAGTACCGGCTTTACAAAAGAATAGAAATAAACATATACATCAGTGTTACAGGAATTATGAGATAAGTAGATACATAAAAGATCAGAATAACTTTTGGAACATCAATTTTACACATGGGCATTAAAACAAAACAGAATTAATAATGTCTAACATCTTTACAAAGTAAATAACATATTATTAACGCAAATTATATTTGAGGATAACAGTATTCCTCATCATAGTTCATGTAGCTGAGTATGAGAAAAATTCTACAACAAAAGTCTGATGAGGTAAACATATAAAGACAGGAAGAACATATATACACAAGGGTACCCAAACACATAGTGGGATAACACAAAAGGAAAGGACAGGGTTTGTTTCATTGCAGTATTTTGCAAACAAAACTTTCTTTGCTTCTTGGAGATCTCCCTTCATTCATCATTATTCACAAAAGTCCTATCTAAGCCTGCCTTCTGTATTTCGTTCACATCCTCTGTCAAAAATAGTTTTTCTCTCTGCTTTCTGTATTCTGTTCTCATCCTCTGTCAATAATAGTTTTTCTCCACTGTACAGTATCCTTTTTATTTTGCCAGACCATTTTCTGATAGCTTCTCAATGCATTTCTTATAAATTTATAATAGTTAGTTTCTTATATAGTCTCCTCTTAAGCTAACTTAAAACTACTGAGCTCAGATACTAAACTAAGGGACGAGGCAATGCAGCAGCACATAACAAATTAACACAAACAGCAATGCAAAAAAAATGGAAAATTGCAAAGCAAGCTACAGTAAATATAAATTACCAAGCAATGCAACATTACAACTAACATGAGCCAATGTACAGTAGCAAGAAAAATAAGTCAGTAGTAAAATTAGCTTAACAGAGTAACACAATTTAAAATTCAGTAGCACTATGCCTGGCAAACAGCAGCAGCAAATATAAAAAATATAAAAAATATAAAACTTATATCTATACATGACAAAGCTCAAGCAGAAAAGATATTACAGTAAAAACAACAATGCAGATAAGGGAAGTGTATATTCACATCTTAATGTCTAAGTAATTAAAGTGGTGCACCACAACAACTTATTGTAAAAAAAATATTACCATGTACTTGAAAAGAAAATTATGTGTTACTGTTACTAGTTCCTTCTTATTGTTCTTTCCTTTCCAAGTGCTCCTTTTTTAAAGAATGTGGATCATAAAATAATTATTTAATAGATCTGTTGACAGAAAGTGTTCGCATTAGCAAAGGCATTTCATTTTATAAAAGCAATGCTGCAACACAGCTGGAAAACAGATGTCAAATGAAATAAGCAATTACGCAAACCAAAGCATAAAAATATCATTCAATAGTCATGTGGCATTTCGTAAGTCAGTAGCTCTCAACTCTCATAGAAAGACACTTGTCATAATCAGGTGTGCAGATGTACGAATATTTCCCATCAATTCATAAGCATTTCAGTAATTAGCACAAAGTACGAGTAATCATATGTTTTCAGGTAATGAGCGTGTAATATTTGCGATGCTTTCTACAAAGGAATGTCAATAGCAAGGTTAATGGAAGTAATGAGGGTGTCGCATTTGCAATATTTTCTCTAAAGGAATGTTAATGGCGAGGATAAAGGCCTGCCTTTTTTCTTTTTTTTTTTCTACCTGTGCTTCCGGAAAGGCACACCCTAATGGCTTGTTCTCCAGGTGTTAGACACAGCTGCGTGCCCACAACGCATTATGTGCAGGTGGTCACTTAACTTTCTTATGGAAATATTTACGACAGCAGTTTCCGCTACAGTGACAGTCTCACATAAAAATATTTCACAGGTCAAGAATTAGCGTTGCAAATCTGTAGAAACAAAATCCTATGAATATAACAGCGTCCAAAAAAATTTTCAGTGGCATTGTGATACATTCACACATGATTCACACATGTACACACATTTCATAATTCTAAAGTATGATTCTTGGTTTCCAACATCCTTTTCCATAAGTCAGAGTCCCTAATCACTATTCATTACTCCTTACCTTATTACACATATATATATTCGTCGACACGTCAATCTTGCGACGGCACTTCAATATTTCATCATAATAAATACATAGCATAACCAAATTCCTCATATAGCATCAGCTTATTGATCATAAACATACCTCAACAGCATAATACACATCGTCGTCGTAAAAATAACATCATAACACTTCAGTCAAATCTCAAAATCGTCGTAGCTTCCTCCAATAATTAAAAAAATTCTCTGCTCATGTCAAAAGTGTCATCTGCCTCAAACGTACTTTAAAAATCATGAATCCATACCAAATACATCATTCAAAGCTCTCATAGTATCACAATGGTTCCAAAAATATATGAACAGTTCACAAAGTACAAACAACATACAATTTTGTAAGTGTGAAGTTATCCAACGGTGTAATTACGTAAACGTCTGTCAGTGATGTAGTAAAATAAATGCTTGTCTCTCTCAGGTAAATAATCAGACAGCTGTGTAATTTGTGTGTTAGAGAAATATGGTACCGATGTGTAAAGTTGTATAAGCAAATACCATATTAGCTAGGGTTCCTTGTGGTTGCCACACACATGGTACACAAAGTAAGCATGTACCCCCCTGAGGATTAATGTAATTATACCCTCAGGTGTTACAGATTACAGCAATGGAATGAAATGTATCACTGAAAACCTTTGTATCATTGTACTTCAAATATCTTTAACAATAAATGTTTTAAGTACAAAATTAATCACTCAAATGCGTGTCCTGTAGCGCTAAATGTGCGTCTTGCTGTAAGATAATTCTGTGGAAGTGTCGTACTTATCGTCCTCCGAAAGCTAAGTTCTGCAGAAGTCAATGTACTTACCTCATGATAAACAAAAGTGAAATGCTTTATGTATAGATATCTTAGTTATTACGCTTATTGCCATGATGAAGAAAGTACTGTGCTGTTACGTATTGTTGTGCTACGGAAAAGGCAATCTCATTGTAGCTATACCACAAAAGTTACTACTAAAACATGTTTTACTTTGCAGAATAAAACAGAAAAACTGTGCAGAAATAAAACAGAACACTACAAAAGCAACATTGTAAATTGTCACTCATTAGAAGCGTCGTGATAAAACCGTGTAGTTGTCACTTAAACTAACCACTGTGTCGTCTGGTATCTCACAGAAAGTACATTAAACCCAGAATGTATTTTCAAGTAAACCAAAATGTTGCATTAAAATCTCATTAGCAGTACCAGTATGTGTCCTAAGTATGTAAGCCTGATAGTCGTTACGTAATCGTGCAACTAACAAGCAAGAATGTACAAATACAACACTGTGTCGTCTGTTCATTATAACAATGCATTCGTAATTTCTGTTTAAATAAGTTCTCTTGGTTCTTGACTGGATATTTCACTTCAAACATTCTTACATGTTAACAGATTCTAAATCTGACAAAGCATACTAGAAATGTGAAGTGAAAAGTTTTATGGCAAAGACAAAGTTAAAAAGCAGATTATCTTTCAACAAACGGTTTTATATGTGAAATATGGTGTAAACCTTTACTCTTCCTAGTACGCAGAGTTTCAACTTCAACGCAATTATCATGTGGTATACGTCGTTAAAGAATACTGGAATTTTTCTTAATGTTAGCGTCTATGTTATTTTTTCCTGAGCCAGCCAGCGCAGGTGGCTGCCTGCGGCGCGAGTCATTGTCTGCCTCTTTGTTGGCGCGCGTCGTTATTGGGATTAGGAGACCTAACTTCTACAAATTCGCCTTGCCGAGAGGGCCCAGCTCTGTTAGAGTCCCGCCAGTTCTGATGAAATTCACGTCTATCGTTATGATTATATCGTCTGTCGTCATGTCGGTAGTTCCTGTAGTTTCTTTCTTGTCGGTCATGTGGTGGAGAATTTCTCCCTGAATCGTAACTGCGCGCTGGACCGTTGCGTCTGAAATTATTCTGTCTCCCTTGATAATAACAGTTCTGGTTACCATATTGTCTGTTTCTATGATTGTCTCTGTCATATTCATTACTACGGAAATGTGATCTTTCTTTGTAACTATTATTACTCTGCCAGTGGTTGTCATATGGGTGGTGTCTGTTTTGGTCACGATTTGCATTGTAAGAATAGACCAGTCGTGTCCGGTTATTGTTTCTGTCGTCACGGAATTGTGACGGATGTGACCTGTAGTGATTGTTTTCCTGTTTTCGCATCCCGCGACGGTCTGTGTCAATTTCCAGTTCTTGTAACAGTCCCTGAAATGCTTCAATGTCGTCTTTGCAACGTCCTGCTAAAATAATGTGTCGTAAATGTTCAGGCAATTTGAGTAAGCAAATGCGGATGAGTTCTGAGGGGCTGTATGGGTTTGAAAGATATTGATTCTTATGCAACATGTCTTCAAAATATTTGACAAGACTGGAAAATTCAGATTGTTCAAAGTGTTTCATCATCATGATGCTATGTTTTACACGGTCTTGTGTAGCTTGAGACCAATATGCTGAGAGGAAGGCATGGTAAAACTCTCCTTCACTGTGGCAATCGTGAATTACCGATCGCATTCTTACAGCTGGTTCATTCTCCAAGTAGCCACATATAAATTCTAATCTGTGTTCTAACGACCAGTTGGGAGGAAAACAATGAGAGAATTGATGGAGCCATGCTTGTGGATGAATGTCGTTGCCAGAATTCTTAAATGTTTTGAATTTACGTGTAGTAATGAACAGCTTATAGTCAAAATCATCATGTCGGCGAGTCGCATATCGGTCATTGTTAGGTCGTGTCGGCCGTTCCATCTCAAAATTCGGTGCACATTGCCAATTTCTTTCATAACTTCCGAAATGCCCTGTGTTATTATTTTGCGGCTTTTCCGTGTTTCTAAGTCCCTCTTCCCGTGTTGGAGCGCCAGTGTCCTCTGAAATACGTAATTCTTGTATTACCTGTGTCAGCTGATCTTGTACTTCCCGGATTTCTCTTTGGTGTTGTGTATTAATTTGATTCTGATTTTGTTTGAATTTTCTTATTTGTTCATACTCTTCTGTGTCAGTGAAGGCTACAGGTCTTGTGTCATTCTGATCATCATCTACCTTTGTAGATAAGTTAGTGACCTTATCCGAAAGTTCGGCTACTTTCTCCGATAGTGAACACATTTCCTCAGAGTGTTTTTCTGAACCAAGTTTCAGAGTGTCCATTTGTGTTGAAATCGTATCTACTGTGTCCTTTAAGTTTTCTTGAGTTTTTGCAAGTTGCGTAACCGAATCGGTAGATGCAACTGAGTCAATTTTAGCTTGCAAGGTGTTGTGATTTTCATGAACAATGGTTTGCAGTTCTTTTATGGCTGCTTCGTGATTCTGTAATACATTTTCATGCCGCGAAAAAAATGGGTTGAAAATGCTCACAAATTTGTGTTTTTATGTCATTACAGACTTTTTGACATTTCGATTCAATGTTATGTAACTCACTAGTTAAATCTTCACGTGTTTGTTCAAGTGTGGTGTCTAACTTTTGAAGATTTTGTCCCATTGCGTCTAACTGTTGCTGTGTTTGTCTCTGGTGTTGTTCCATTGTGTCTAACTTTTGAAGATTTTGTTCCACTGTGTCTAACTTTTGCTGTGTTTGTCTCTGATTTTGTTCCATTGTGTCTAACTTTTCAAGCTTTTGTCCCATTTGTTGCATTAATTGCAATAACAATGCACTGGTGTCTGAAACATGTTCCTCAGTGCTTTTCGGCAGTGAATTTGCACCGGCAACATTCACATTTTGACAAGCGGAAAATGTGTCTTGACTCATTTGAGAAAACGGTGAGAACCCAAAACCTGAGTCTGCAGTATTTGCAATATTGTGTTCTGTCATTCCCGATTCCTGAGGCGAGCTGTTGCCGACCAATCGATCGATAACGCTTCCCAGTTCACTACCTGTTTCACTGTCTACACCATTATTTGACGCCCGCTCCATTTCCCTATGCACAGTTACCAAATTACCACTTTGAACGTCTGTTAATTCATTACACAGCGGTGCTGGTACGCTACGCTCGTCGTCACTATTATTTCTCAATTTACTTTGGAGCCTAGTGTTACGTTTTTCACACGCCATTATTGTCACAATATTTCACACGATAACACAGAAAAACACAATTTGAACAGCAACAATAAGAGGACACATTAACATAGCACTGAAAATAATATCTCGTTAATTGCAAGCGCAGCTGCGAAATACTTGGGGCAAATCTACATGCATGCCACAACTGTTTTACTGTACAACAGTGAAAGACTGCAACTACAAAGGAAATTCTCTCTATAATTACGCGCTAGCAATAAACAATAGCTACACTAATTACACAAACTACAAGAAAAAAATCAGAAGATTCCAGTGAGGTATCCTAGGCTAAGGGTCGACATATGAAACGTCCCCTTAGAACAATTATACATGACTGTGCTTAAACTGACACACAATATTTTGTTAGCGCAACGCAATCTGACTTTCAAAATTCCCTACAAAAGAATGGCCCTGACTAACATTAAACTATACCTTTCACAAATCACTTACCTCACAAAAATCTTCGCTACTCAAGCTACTGCAATACAGCGAGCGCCACTACTGCCAGCTAAATAAAAGATTCATACTACTGAAGGCACTAACTACTGATAAGGATAGTTAGCAAATGAAAGATATTAATAGAGAACAAACAATGTATTTACCTTAATATCATCACAAGTCATAATATATATATCAGTTCATGACAAATTACAAATCTCCGCCATCTCTCTCCCCACATCCACCACTGCTGGCGGCTCACCTCCAACTGCGCAACGCTACGCACTGTTCACATCCAGCTGCCGCTGCCCAACACAACAATGGCAGACAACAATGCAAAGCAGCCACAGACTGCACACAGCACAGCCAGAGATTTTCATATTGAGCGCTACGTAACATTGCCAATAAGAAAACATAAACAGCCTACTTACATAGAGAAAACATAAACAGCCTACTTACACCAGACGTAAACAGTAATGAAATCCTAAACTCAGATTGGAATGTATACCGCAGAGACAGGCTGGAAAGTGAAGGGGGAGGCGTGTTTATAGCGATAAGAAGTGCAATAGTATCGAAGGAAATTGACGGAGATCCGAAAAGTGAAATACTTTGAGTGAAGGTCACGGTTAAAGCAGGCCCAGACGTGGTAATTGGATGTCTCTATAGGCCCCCTGGCTCAGCAGCTGTCGTGGCTGAGCACCTGAAGGATAATTTGGATAATATTTCGAGTAGATTTCCCCACCATGTTATAGTTCTGGGTGGAGATTTTAATTTGCCGGATATAGACTGGAGACTCAAACGTTCATAACGGGTGGCAGGGACAAAGAATCCAGTGACATTTTTTTAAGTGCTTTATCTGAAAACTACCTTGAGCAGTTAAACAGAGAACCGACTCGTGGCGATAACATATTAGACCTTCTGGTGACAAACAGACCCGAACTATTTGAAACAGTTAACGCAGAACAGGGAATCAGCGATCATAAAGCGGTTACTGCATCGATGATTTCAGCCGTAAATAGAAATATTAAAAAAGGTAGGAAGATTTTTCTGTTTAGCAAAAGTGACAAAAGGCAGATTACAGAGAACCTGACGGCTCTACACAAAAATTTTGTCTCAAGTACAGATAGTGTTGAGGATCAGTGGACAAAGTTCAAAACCATCGTACAATATGCGTTAGGTGAGTATGTGCCAAGCAAGATCGTAAGAGATGGAAAAGAGCCACCGTGGTACAACAACCGAGTTAGGAAACTGCTGCGGAAGCAAAGGGAACTTCACAGCAAACATAAACATAGCCAAAGCCTTGCAGACAAACAAAAATTACGCGAAGCGAAATGTAGTGTGAGGAGGGCTATGCGAGAGGCGTTCAATGAATTCGAAAGTGAAGTTCTATGTACTGACTTGGCAGAAAATCCTAAGAAATTTTGGTCTTATGTCAAAGCGGTAGGTGGCTCAAAACAAAATGTCCAGACACTCTGTGACCAAAATGGTACTGAAACAGAGGATGACAGACTAAAGGCCGAAATACTAAATGTATTTTTCCAAAGCTGTTTCACAGAGGAAGACTGCACTGTAGTTCCTTCTCTAGATTGTTGCACAGATGACAAAATGGTAGATTTCGAAATAGACGACAGAGAGATAGAGAAACAATGAAAATCGCTCAAAAGAGGAAAGGCCGCTGGACCTGATGGGATACCAGTTCGATTTTACAGAGAGAACAAGAAGGAACTTGCCCCTCTTCTTGCAGCGGTGTACCGTAGGTCTCTAGAAGAGCGTAGCGTTCCAAAGGATTGGAGAATGGCACAGGTCATCCCCGTTTCTAAGAAGGAACGTCGAACAGATGTGCAGAACTATAGACCTATATCTCTAACGTCTATCAGTTGTAGAATTTTGGAACACGTATTATGTTCGAGTATAATGACTTTTCTGGAGACTAGAAATCTACTCTGTAGGAATCAGCATGGGTTTCGAAAAAGACGGTCGTGTGAAACCCAGCTCGCGCTATTCGTCCACGAGACACAGAGGGCCATAGACACGGGTTCACAGGTAGATGCCGCGTTTCTTGACTTCCGCAAGGCGTTCGATACCAAAGTTCCCCACAGTCGTTTAGTGAACAAAGTAAGGGCATATGGACTATCAGACCAATTGTGTGATTGGATTGAGGAGTTCCTAGATAACAGAATGCAGCATGTCATTCTCAATGGAGAGAAGTCTTCCGAAGTAAGAGTGATTTCAGGTGTGCCGCAGGGGAGTGTCATAGGACCGTTGCTATTCACAATATGCATAAATGACCTTGTGGATGACATCGGAAGTTCACTGAGTCTTTTTGCAGATGATGCTGTGGTGTACCGAGAGGTTGTAACAATGGAAAATTGTACTGAAATGCAGGAGGATCTGCAGCGAATAGACGCATGGTTCAGGGAAAGGCAATTGAATCTCAATGTAGACAAGTGTAATGTGCTGCGAATACATGGAAAGAAAGATCCTTTATAATTTAGCTACAATATAGCAGGTCAGCAACTGGAAGCAGTAAATTCCATAAATTATCTGGGAGTAGGCATTAGGCGTGATTTAAAATGGAATGACCATATAAAATTAATCGTTGGTAAAGCTGGTGCCAGATTGAGAATCATTCGAAGAATCCTAAGGAAATGCAGTCCGAAAACGAAGGAAGTAGTTCACAGTAAACTCGTTCGCCCACTGCTTGAATATTGTTCACCAGTGTGGGATCTGTTCCAGATGGGGTTGATAGAAGAGATAGAGAAGATGCAATGGAGAGCAGCGCGCTTCGTTACAGGATCATTTAGTAATCGCGAAAGCGTTAAGGAGATGATAGATAAACTTCAGCGGAAACTCTGCAAGAGAGACGCTCGGTAGCTCGGTACGGGCTCTTGTTGAAGTTTCGAGAACATACCTTCACCGAGGAGTCAAGCAGTACGCTCCCTCCTATGTATATCTCGCGAAGAGACCATGAGGATAAAATCAGAGAGATTACAGCCCACACAGAGGCATACCGACAATTTTTCTTTCCACGAACAATACGAGACTGGAATTTGTATTTCGATAGAGGTACTCAAGGTACTCTCCGCCACACACCGTCGGGAGGCTTGCGGAGTATGGATGTAGATGTAGATGTTAAGTGGGAATATTGAATTCATGCCAGACATTCATGGCATGCTCATATGCTGCATCCATTTTGGCTTCGCCCGTTAGATTACTGAAAAACACAATATGTCGGGTAGTCTTGCTTTGTCTACTTTTGGCATATTATCCAGATCCCCGTATGGGAAATCCCCCTTCCGAGTCACAGGTTGAAACATTTCCTCATCAAGAAATGCAGCCTGAGTGATGTGCATATCCTCCTGAGGTAGAGTTTCATCGAGTTTCTGGAGTAGTGCCGGCATAAAACGTAATGTGCTGCGAATACATAGAAAGATAGTTCCCTTATCATTTAACTACAAAACAGCAGGTCAGCAACTGGAAGCAGTTAATTCCATAAATTATCTGGGAGTAGGCATTAGGAATGATTTAAAATGGAATGACCATAAAAAATTGTTGGTAAAGCTGGTGCCAGACTGAGATTCATTCGAAGAATCCTAAGGAAATGCAATCCGAAAACAAAGGAAGTAGGTTACAGTACACTTGTTCGCCCACTGCTTGAATACTGCTCACCAGTGTGGGATCTGTTCCAGAAGGGGTTGATAGAAGAGATAGAGAAGATACAATGGAGAGCAGTGCGCTTCGTAAAAGGATCATTTAGTAATCGCGAAAGCGTTAAGGAGATGATAGATAAACTCCAGCAGAAGACTCTGCAAGAGAGATACTCAGTAGCTCGGTACGGGCTTTTGTTGAAGTTTCGAGAACATACCTTCACCGAAGAGTCAAGCAGTATATTGCTCCCTCGTACGTATATCTCGCGATGAGACCATGAGGATAAAATCAGAGAGACTAGAGCCCACACAGAACCATACCGACAATCCTTCTTTCCACGAACAATAAGAGACTGGAATAGAAGGGAGAACCGATAGAGGTACTCAGGGTACCCTCCGCCACACACCGTCAGGTGGCTTGCGGAGTATGGATGTAGATGTTGATGTAGATGTAGAAATGCGATCTTTCTCTGTAATTATTACTCTGCCAACGGTTGTCATAGGGGTGGTGTCTGTTTTGGTCACGATTTACGTTGTAAGAATAGCCTTGTCGTGTCCAAATATTATTTCTGTCGTCGCGGAATTGTGACGGATGTGACCTGTAATTGTTGTGTTCCTGTTTTCGCGTTCCGCGATTGTCAGTGTCAATTTCCAATTCTTGTAAGAGTCCCTGGAAAGCTTCAATGTCGCCTTTGCAACGTCCTGCAAAAATAATATGTCGTAAATGTTCAGGCAAATTGATTAAGCAAATGCGGATGAGTTCTGAGGGGCTGTAAGGGTTTGACAGGTACTGATTCTTGTGCAACATGTCTTCAAAATATTTCACAAGACTGGAAAATTCAGATTGTATGAAATGTTTCATCATTATGATGCTATGTTTTACTCGGTCTTGTGTGGCTTGAGACCAATATGCTGAGAGGAAGGCATGGTAAAATTCTCTTTCACTGTGGCAATCATGAATGACCGATCGCATTCTTACAGCTGGTTCATTCTCTAAGTAGCCACACATAAATTCTAATTTGTGCTCTAATGATCAGTTGGGAGGAAAACAATGAGAGAATTGATGAAGCCACGCTTGTGGATGAATGTCGTTGCCGGATTTCTTAAATGTTTTGAATTTACGTGTAGTAATAAACAGCTAATAGTCAATATTATCATGTCGACGAGTTGAATGTCGGTCATTGTTACGTCGTTTCGGCGGTTCCATCTCAAAATTCGGTGTGCCCTGCCAATTTCTTTCATAATTTCCGATGTGCCCTGTGTTATTATTTTGTGGCTGTTCCGTATTTCTATGTCCCTCTTCCCGTATTGGGGCGCGAGTGTCCTCTGAAATATGTAATTCTTGTATAACTTGTGCCAACTGATCTTGTACTTCCCGGATTTCTCTTTTGTGTTGCGTATTAATTTGATTCTGATTTTGTTTGAATTTCTTAATCTCTTCATACTCTTCTGTGTCAGTGAAGGCTACAGGTCATGTGTCATTCAGATCATCATCCACCTTTGTAGATAAGTTAGTGAAGTGATCCGAAAGTTCGGCTACTTTCTCCGATAGTGAACTTATTTCCTCAGTGTGTTTTTCTGAACCAAGTTACAGAGTGTCCATTTGCGTTGAAGTCGTATCTACTGTGTCCTTTAAGTTTTCCTGAGTTTTTACAAGTTGCGTAACCGAATCGGTAGATGCAATTGAGTCGATCTTAGCTTGCAAGGTCTCATGATTTTCATGAACAATAGTTTGGAGTTCTTTTATGGCTGCTTCGTGATTCTGTAATGTATGTAGGTTGGAAATGCTCACAAATTTGTGTTTTTACGTCATTACAGACTTTTTGGCACTTCGATTCGATTTTATGTAACTCAGTAGTTAAATCTTCACGTGTTTGTTCAAGCGTGGTGTCTAACCTTTAAAGATTTTGTTCCAAAGTGTGTAACTTCTGAAGATTTTGTTCCATTGTGTCTAGCTTTTGAAGATTTTGTTCCATTGTGTCTAAATTTTGAAGATGTTGTTCCATTGTGTCTAACTTTCGAAGATTTTGTTCCATTGTGTCTAACTTTTGAAACTTTTGCTGTGTTTGTCCCATTAGTTGTGTTAATTGTAATAACAATGCACTGATGTCTGAAACATGTTCCTCAGTGCTTTTCGGCAGTGAATTTGCACCGGCAACATTCACATTTTGACAAGCAGAAAATGTGTCTTGACTTATTTGAGAAAACGGTGAAGACTCAAAACCTGAATCTACAGTATTTGCAAGATTGTGTCCTGTCATTTCGGATTCCTGAGGCGGGCTGTTGCCGACCGAACGATCGATCGACAATGCTTCCCTGTTCACTAATGGTCACTGTCCACGCCCTACGTGCATGCCACAACTGTTTTTCTGTACAACAATGAAAAACTAAAACTACAAAGGAAATTCTCCCTATGATTACGCACTAGCAATAAACAATAGCTACACTAATTACACAAACTACAAGAAAAAAATCAGAATATCCCAGTGAGGTATCCTCGGCTAAGGGTCGACATATGAAACGTCCCCTTAGAAAAATAATTGAATTACTGTGCTGATAAATCTCTTACATTATTTGATTTTCAAACAGCTGAGCAAAACTGAACGTACTCCGACATTTCGCTCTTTACCTATTCTGATCAACACTAAACTGACACACAATATTTTTTAGCACAACGCAATCAGACTTTCAATAATCCCTACAAAAGAATGGCCCCGACTAACAATAACCTATACCTTTCACAAATCACTTACCTAACATAAATCTTTCTTTACTCGAACTACTGCAATACAGCGAGCGACACTACTGCCAGCTGAATACACGATTCAAACTACTGAAGGCATTAACTACTGATAGGCATAGTTAGCAAATGAAAGATTTTGATAGAGAACAAATAACGTATTTGCCTTAATAGTGTTCAAAAGTCATAATATATATAGCAGTTCATGGCATCCAGTCTTACAAATTTACTGTCTCTGATGGACACACGTCCAGATCATCCGCTCTCAAAATTCCGCCATCTCTGTTCCCCACATCCACCACTGCTGGCGGCTCACCTCCAACTGCGCAACGCTACGTGCTGTTCACATCCAGCTGCCCAACACTACAATAGCGAATATTACAACAACGCCACCCAGCCACAGACTGCACACAGCACAGCCAGTGATTTTCATACAGAGCGCTACATGGCGTTACCAATATAAAAACCTAAACAGCCTACTTACAAAGTCTTGATAGCGATGTAAATTGTAGTACACACGTCTTCTGTCGGTGAAGTGTCATTGTAATTCTTCTGGTGGCTACAAGTCTCCAAATGAGTCGAAATAGTAGACGTTTTTTTTTATTTTTGTTAACATACGCTATCTAGTGGGTTCCTAGTCCCCCAGCAACATTTAATTCAATATTCCACACTCTCCAGATTTCCATATGGTCTTCCGTGATGCCGGCCGCTGTGGCCGAGTGGTTCTAGGCGCTTCAGTCCAGAACCGCGCTGCTGCTACGGTCGCAGGTTCGAATCCTGCCTCGGGCATGGACGTGCGTGATGTCCTTAGGTTAGTTAGGTATAAGTAGTTCTAAGTCAAGGGTACTGATGACCTCAGATGTTAAGTCCCATAGTGCTTAAAGCCATTTGATTTTTTCTTCGGTAATGTATCCCAATTTAACACACCACGGAATCTTGGAATGTTCAATTTTTTCTTAACTAACGTGAGCAGATTTGTATTTATAAGCGCTCTATCCGGTAGCATACGTAACGTCATTTAGTCCTTTCTTGTATGGTTTGAGGTATAGTCCTTTTCCGGCCGTTGCTGCTCTCATCATGCGGTTGTCTTCTTGCTTATTCTTGCTGCTCCTGGAAGTTTTGTGCGTTCCTGTCTGTTCTGGCAACAGTAGCTGCAGCATCACCAGCCAGTGAACCCATTACTGAGAGACTTGCGAGGGCTGGAGTGAGGAAGGGGATAAGTACGCCTGATGTCTTGCATATCGGTAGAACCCTGGGTGCTTTAACCAATACTTTATGCTTTAGGGCGCTTTTAGCCACATATATCGCTGTCAGAATACAGTTTTTAACACCCCTTCTTCCTCTTCATCGTTGTCCTCTTCTTCTTCTTCCTCTTCTTCTTCTTCTTCTTCTTCTTCTACTACTACTACTACTACTACTACTTCTTCAGTGCACTACGTGCAGCGTTTATAATTTGCTTGAAATTCACACCCAACCCCATAATTTTACCACGCATGGTTCTATCAACTGCGTGTGATGCAATGTGCTGCACTGTACCAGTATCCCTTCTCGCACACATTGCCTCGGCTGTATCAGCTGAAATTAAATCTGCAGCGTGACGTCCTGAGAGATCAGTACATTTTTTGTATGCAATGTCATGTTCTAAACAAGCTTTGCCAAGCAGGTTAATCCCATTACCATCTCCAGCCAAACGTTTTTGAAACTTTGTACCAGGTCCTCAGTAATTATAAGCCGAAATGTGCACTTCGACAGGAAGTTTGTCGAGAATACCACCACCTGTCTCTTATCGCGCATATTATGCTACAGTACTGCTTGTGCTCTGTGCACCCCATTATATAGCAAATCGTTAGCGTGAATCCAGATGCTTTGTGTTGTAGGAAAACCAAGCCATTTCACTAGTGCTCCATTCCCTCTATGTATTGTGACATTCTATGTGAGAAACAGGTGTGGTTCTGAGCTTTTCTGCATTTTGTCACTGTTTCGGAGGTATTACTTGTCAAATTCTGTCTTGTGTTTTGAGATACATACCAAATCATCCAAATTAAATGTCTGTTTACGTCCATCGAGCGTTTTAACACGATAGTACACCACATCCGTGAGTTCATTATCATGAACATCAATCGGTCTCATTTTTATTGTGCCATGTTCGTTTCGATTATATTTGTGCAATTATTTCTGGGAGGATATCTGTCCCTTTGTATGAACCACAAGGACTAAAACACATCCATTTTCGATCTTTTATTATTCTCTTCATACGTTCTACAATACTTGCCTTCAGGTGGGTGCATGTCAGACACTTCGCTCGAAAGGGCAGGTGTGTATAGACCGCGGATGTATCTGTACGTAGATGGAAAATTTTCAGTCTCTCAAACGTAAAGTTAAGGAGCTAGAGACATACGGCCAGACCTTTCTGAAACTGATCAACGAATTAGATGCCAGGATTAAGGGACTAGACATGTACACCTGGATCATTCTGAGAAAGAAAGCAGATGACTTAGCTTCAAAGGTTGAGTAGTGATGTATCTCATGCCGCTGCATCACGGTCTTGAAATACCTATTATAAATGTCCAGCCATCGATTCTCCCTGTCTGCAACAAATGCTCAAACACCTCCCAAAACATTTCTCCCTATTTTTGTTTTAAGAGGTGATGCCCAGGCAAATTTGGGGTGTGTATCAATAACCATTAAAATATATTTGAACCAATTATTCTCATGTGAATATTCCCCCGTATCCACACAATCAGCCTGCCGTAAATCATCCAAACCTCTAATCATTACATACCCACGAGGGTATGTCTTGCATGCTGGTTTGTGCAGTCCTCAAACTACCGTTTCCATACTCATTCGATTATAGCAACGATGCCGCTGCCAATGCATGTCCTGAAATGAAGGTTACTGCAGGCCCCACCGAGTTGGCGGTTATTGCTGCTGGTCTGGACGTGTCGCAGGTCAGCGCTGAACGAAGAAGGAGAAGCAATAAGCATACACAGAGACAAAGGAAATGAGTTGGTCAAAGGAAAAAAAACTCCAGTGAAGCTATATATATATATACTTACTTTTACAGTTCTTCCTATTCTGCTGCTGGAGTGTGCTGCACAATCTCGCCTGCTGCTCGTGATGCTTCATGATTCTTCTTCTTATTCTTCTTCTTCTTGTTTATCCAGAGTTTGACTGCGACTGAGAGTGGCGAGCTGCCACGTCTGCTCTGTATACACGACATGGTGATCATATGAGCGAATGTGGTGTTCCTGCACTTCTATTGTCCCCCGCCAGTTTTCAAGTGATGGTGGGGGGGGGGGGGGGGACACAACCTTATCCCGCTGCATCACCATTATTTGCTGAAAACTATTCTGATGCTCATCCATCACCTTTCCTTTCCAGTCTTCGTTTAGGGAGCTATGGACGCTGTCGTCAGCTGTGTCCTTGCATGTAGGACACTTATTAAAATCATCCCTGCTCGCCACCAGCGCCTCCTCAAGTGTACACAAGGATGCCTGCTCTGGGGTGGATGAGAGTCTTGCCTCTAGCGCTTTGGAAGACTGACTGCACCTTTCTCGAATGGCCTACACTTTCTGCTCATACAATAAACATTCTGGGGAAGCTCAGCACAGATTGAAGCTCCCTCACAAGTGGTAGAGAGGAGGCGAAGTGGGTGATGGGAGGGGAATGGGGGAGGGGAAAGGGACGCCCTCGGGTGGCTGAGGTGCCAACTAAGTCCATGAAATTTGAATTTCCCCTCATTTTTTGAATTTCCTGCCAAAGTGGGGTGGTAGGAGTTATGTTAGCACAGGTAGCCCAATTGCCCTCTTTTCCCACGAAAATTTGAATTTCCCACTATTTTTTCTGGGTGTGAGGAGAGGCAGGGATTTCCCAGAGGGGAAGAGGACACGTGGCTGCCAGGGAAAACCCATGACATCGGGGAAGGTGGAAATTAATTGATCAATTAATTACTTCACATAATGAATTTGACATAAATTTGATGTAGAGTGCCCCAGAACCCACTTTATTTGTCTACCATGGTTCACCAACATAAAAGTTGGCAAAGTACTTGGCCAGGCTCCTCACTCTGCGATTGGGTCACTGTAACTATCATATTAAGTACTCAGTCGCATGTATCAGCTCAGTTAACCATGTTCAACTTAGTGAGTGTGGCATTATGGTATAAAGCGACAAAGCCATCCCTGGGACCATGTGGATTGTTGCCAGATCTGGGCTGCACCTTGTCACATTCTGCAGTGTTGCCAGATTTCCCTGAAACCCTTTCCCTTTTCCCATCCCTGTTTGCTCTAGACAATTTTATGACTTAAAAATAAAGGAAATATAAAGGGGCGTTGTCCCATTGGCCGGTAAAACCTAGACAGATTGTGTGATTGCCAAATTTATTCTGTAATTTATTGCCATTATTTATTGCCCACTTACCATCTTTCACCTTTACAGACATTATTTATTACCTAATTGTAGTGATATATGACCCAAAAAATGATGGGAAAGCTGTATTTGACGCTGCAGTGACTTTACCCTATCCATTTATACAGGCATGCTGACCATCAGACACGCTCGTGGCTTGTGTTCTGTTTGCTATAGTGGAAGGTTCAACATCAAAAAGAAGAAAAGGGACATGTAAGTTTCAACCGATTCTTCATTGTTCCCAAAATAGTATATGTCACTTTCAGCAATTCCCCTCCATAATTTAGCATCTCAAAAATATTTAACTTTTGTATCCTCGAGTTTTCATTTCTACAGATGTGAATTGGTTTATCCTGTCAGGTTACGTGAGGTCACAGAACGTGTGAAACGTCCCCTTTGAACAATTTCTACACGACTGTCCTTAAACTGCCACACCATATTTTTAGCGCAACGCAATCTGACTTTCAAAAATCCCTACAAAAAATTGGCCCTGACTAACATTAACCTACACGTTTCACAAATCACTTACCTCAAAAAAATCTTCGTTACTCGAACTACTGCAGTACAGCGAGCGCCACTACTGCCAGCTAAATAAAAGATTCAAACTACGGAAGGCACTAACTACTAATAGGCATAGTTAGCAAATGAAAGATTTTAATAGAGAAGAAACAATGTATTTACCTCAATAGTCATAATATATATAGCAGTTCATGACAAATTTCAAAACTCCGCCATCTCTCTCCCCACATCCACCACTGCTAGCGGCTCACCTCCAACTGCGCAACGCTACGCGCTGTTCGCATCCAGCTGCCGCTGCCAAACACTACAATGGCAGACAACAATGCAAACTAGACACAGACTGCACACAGCACAGCAAGTGATTTTTATACAGAGGTGGCGTTACCAATAAAAAAACCTAAACAGCCTACTTACACGTGCACCATCATACATCAGAAAATTCGCAACAGTAGTTTGAAGAGTCGCTGCACAGTCTCTAGATTGGTGTTTGGTGTACAGTGACTGGCGCCTGCGTCGTTACACGATTCTTTCACCAGACTGTTAATGCTAAATGTGGGTCAGCTCACGGAAGATGAACGACTGTATGGATATTTTCAGCAAGACGCACCTTCTCACGAGTGCACGAAGAGTTCTGCGAGGGGAGGACGATCAGCAGAGGCAGTCCAACCTTCTGGTCACGTCGTTCGTCTCATTTTTCTGTCCCTCTGATTCTTAGTTGTGGGGCAGATTGAACAGTGAGGGGTACTCATATAATCCTCACACAGTGGGAGAGCTTCGTTATTGTTGCTGTCCCTCTGGTAGAGCTGCTGTGCGTGTGTCACAGTTTGATAAACCGAGCGCAGTGCTGAATCGACGTCACCTAAGACCATTTCCAACGTCTTCTGTTATGTTCATTAATAAGGGTCAGTCTTGCGTGAGTCGTATTGTAAATATTTTCCAGTACAGTTTCATTTTACGCACCCTGTAGTGCGTTCGTAGCCGAATGCACAGTCACATTTGTAATGAGATGCTGAGTACAGACTTATTATATGCCTTCTGTGCTTTATAATGACGTAAGAACGAACGGTCCATTTCCTCTCCTTTTTGCTAACGATGACCGTGTAGGAATCAAACTAGTTGCTCATCGAGCTATCCACCTTGCTTTTATTATGTGTATCCGACTTTGATTCCATAAGGTACCGTTGTGCATAGCGACAGTACACTATAAGGAAGAAGAAGCACACAGCACTCAGTCGCAATCCCATTGGTTTTCATTACTCTTGCGTATCTAGATTTCGGTTATAAATAGCCACGTACTGTGCATCTGAGCTACAATCCAACAAACTCGTGGCAATACATGTCACCATACAACAATCTTACTGGTGAACAGGCAGAAGGAGGGAACCTTCCCCCCCCCCCCCTCCCTCTCGAAACGTCACAATGTTTCAGCAGAATAAGACGACGCGTGTCTTGTGAGCAAAACACACGCGTCCCAGCAGCTGCACACAGTGCCAGAATTAACAGTTTACTTATCCGGGACCTATCTATACCATGACCACACAAGTGGAGAATTGACCGATATTACTCCGGAAAAGGTGTGATGACCGAATAATGTATTACGACGGTCGCATGTAAAGAAGTCAGATGGCACCGATGGCCTCGCTGTTTGGTCCCCTCCCCCACACCAACCAACAAAAGAACTCAGTCACACACTACGACGCATCCTTGCTGATCAGTGTTGTATGGGCATTAGGACGTGGTCTGATGCATGTTTATGCGGCTAACGTTTGTCTTGTGATGGCAGACACATGCTCAGAGGCTACAAAGACTCAGGCAGTAGTTTCAGACTCAAACAAACTGAGCAAAGCCGTATTGCTTATATGTATCCTCGCGATGGTCGGATCGTGACGTTATCAGATCACTTCGCGAGACTCAGCAATCGTTCCAACCTGTCATGGAGCTTACAGCGCGAGAGAGTTGGCAGTGTTTGCATAATTTAACATTAAGGCCCACAAATTGGCTAATTTCAATCCTCTTTTTTTCTGTTGAAGTTGTTTTATCTATATCCGCATCTACAGATTACTCTGCAATTCACAATTAAGTGCCTGGCGGAGACCACCCTTCAGCTACTTCTCTAGCGTTCCACTCTCGAACAGCGCGCGTGGTGGTGAACACTTAAATCTTTCAGTGCAAAGCACTGATTTCTCTTATTTCGTTATGATGTTCATTCCTTCATGTGTATGTGGGAACCAATAAATGTTTTCACACTCTAAAGAGAAAGTTGGTGATTGAAATTTCAAGTGAAGGACTTGCCGGAGCGAAAAACGCCTTGTTTTAATCACTGCCACCTCAGTTCGTGTGTCTCCCTGCTTTCGCAGTGATACAAAACGAGCTGGTCTCCCTTGAACTTTTCCGGTGTCCTCCGTCAATTCTGTCTGATGCGGATACCACATCACATAGTAATACTGCATAAGAGTGCAGAAAAGCGTAGTGCAAGCAATCTCTTTAGTAGACCTGTTGCACTTTCTGCCAATAAATCACACTGTGTGGTTTGCTTTCCTTACAAAACCGTTCCAATTTAAGTGATTCGTAATTGTAATCCCTAAGTATTTATATGAGTTTACCGTCTTTAGATTTGTGTGATTTACCGTCCAACTGAAATTCAGCAGCTTCTTTTTAGTGCTCAAGTGGATGACTTCACATTTTTCACGATTTAGAAAAAATTGCCATTTTTTGCTCCATACAGATATCTTGCCTAAATCATTTTGCAATTCGTTTTGATCATCTGATGATTGTACATGACAGTAAATGACAGAATCGTCTGCAAACAATCTAAGAGGATTGCTCAAACTGTCTCCTAAATCGTTAATGTCGACCAGGATCAGCAGAGGGCCTATAACAGTTCCTTGGGAAACGCCAGGTATTATGTCTATTTTAGTTTATAGCTTTCCATCCGTTACTACGAACTGTGACCTTTCTGACAGGAAATCACGAATCCAGTAACAGAAGAGAGACGGTATTCCATAGGCACGCAATTTAATTAGAAGTCGCTTGTGAGGAACGCCGTCAAAAGCCTTATGGAAATCTAAAAATATGTAATCAATTTGACGTTCCGTGCCACGTTACTTCGTGAGAATATAGAGATAGTTGCGTTTCACAAGAACGATATTTTCTGAATCCATGTCGGCTATTTGTCAATAACTCTCTTTCTTCTAGGTGATTCGTGATGTTTGACCGCAGCGTCTGTTTCAGAATCCTACTACGGTGCTACAGGTCCTGTCCTGGGTACTGGTACGACTTGAGCAACTTTCCAGTGCTCGGACGAGGACCTGTTTCCGTGCTAAAGAAAGCAAACGGCGCCGTCTCTTTCCTACTATAAGCTCACTAATAGACGTCGGAGAGACTGTGCGATCTTGCATGCATACGTAAAACAATTTGGTGTAGTGAGACTGAGTTCGAAACTACTGTCAGCGTATATATTTCCTCTGTAGATGTCTGCATTACTGAGACACGAATTGCTAGGCAGAAAATGGCTCTGAGCACTATGGGACTTAACATCTATGGTCATCAGTCCCCTAGAACTTAGAACTACTTAAACCTAACTAACCTAAGGACATCACACAACACCCAGCCATCACGAGGCAGAGAAAATCCCTGACCCCGCCGGGAATCGAACCCGGGAACCCGGGCGTGGGAAGCGAGAACGCTACCGCACGACCACGATATGCGGGCTGCTAGGCAGAGAAACGTACTTTAGACAATGGCCTAATGCCCATGTAAGTAGGCCTGCCATATGACCGCGTTATTCCCGGATTTGTCGTGGTTTTGAGGGCCTTCGAGGGTGTTCTGCGGAGGCGAGGGGGATTTATACAACTGTCCGGGATAAACCCGGAACCTTTTTGCGAGTGGAGAAATTCAATTGATCCGAAATAAATAGATTGTAATAAATCTTAGTTAAAATACGGTAAATGGGCACTGGTGCGTAGGTAGTTTCGTTCACTTCTTATTAAAAAAAACCAGCGACAAGCACGCTTAGAAGCTTTCTTGTACAGATATTTTCCACGCTTCTGTATTGAGAACACTGGTAGCCGCCGACAATCGACGATCGCATGCACCGCGTCACCCAGTTGTGCGCAGGCTGGCCAACCGTGAAAGTGTCACGTTTCACTCCACTCGACCGAGCTGGAAGATAATACATGTCTCATTTGTGTTCTACTCATTGAATTGTAGTGCAAGTGACTTGAGTCCATATTCATTGCTACAAATTAGTAGTATATTTGAACCGTGAACGTCTCTATAATACACTTTCACAAGTCCTTGTTACTTTAGTGTGTAATTTATACGATAGCTGCTGATTGGTAGTGCAAAGTGGCGTTTTGAGGACGGGAGGACAATCGAGGAAACATTCCCACTCCGTGCTCCCTATCCGCGCGGGCTCTGTGGTCTTCGGCCTGGCACAAGTTTTCATTTGTTCTGGAATATTCTACAGCTGATGGAGCGCCGTAATGGCAGTTTGCGATTTCATTCTAAATTAAATACGGCTGTCGATCGTCAACGCAGCGTCTGCGACACTGGACTGCAGCTATCGTTGGTCGAGAAAAGTAATCTGATCGGACCCAAATCTCCGAGGTTTTCGAAGCCTTTGTCTGGTGTCGGCAATTTAAAGGACGGCGCTTGACGAAACTCAGCAGTGATTCGAAAACCGACCTCGAAAACCTTCGCTGAATGTTGACGCAATTACATTAACGAGAGATGTTTTCGCAATGGTGTGTACTGTTCTGAGTCTAGACCACAATGAGCACACGCTTCCCGCAGCCTATCTGCCACGCACGTTCTCCTCAGCAGCAGCCTATGATATACCACGAGACATCAGTGTGTGTGTGTGTGTGTGTGTGTGTGTGTGCGCACGTGCAGTATTGTTAATAACCTGCTCGTAGCGTTCCTTGCACGTGAGAGAGGCTCGTGCTGCCGGCTCCCGCCCCCTGCCCAGAGCGTCATCCGGCTCTCTCCCGCCTCCCCTTCCCCCCCTGCTGACCTGCTGGCTTGACTGCCGCCCCTGCAGCTCGTTCCGCTGGCGGGCAGCGACCGTGACAAACGTTTCGAAAGACGCGCGCGGAATGGAAACAATGCTGCTGTGTTGTGCCGTGCTGCGGCTAATGCCGCGCCGGTCGCTTCCTGCAGATAAGGCGCCCTGCCGCGCACCGTGCGGGCTTTGCGACACGACACGACACGACACGGCACGGCACGCCGCGGCACCAGCCGGCCAGCGCACGTGTAACGCCGGAGGGCCGCTTACCCCTGTTCCCACAGTTTTCTCCAGTCTTCTTTCACCACTCTACCTGCAAAAAGAGAGATTCTACGTCCACGCTGTGCAACAGAATTGAAGGACCGCTTATTTTAAACCCCGTAATTGTCTCCCAAGCATCATCATCATTTTCTTGCGCCTTTGTCCCACTTCAGCTAGGGGCGGCCCTGTCGCTATGGATTTGGCAATGTTAGTGTCGGAGGGCGGGTTGCCCGATGCCCTTACTGTCGCCACCCCGCACTCCCGGGACGGAAGTACCGTGCCGCAGCTGTCTGCGTCTAGTGTAAGCGATGAAATAGTGCAAACGCTTCCAAATGTCCGCGAGTCGTGTAAGTTAGGCGGGACGTCGGGACCTGCCCGGTATTCACCCAGTGGGATGTGGAAAACCGTCGAGATCACACCCAGAGTGGCCGGCACATCGGCCCCCGTCCTTAATCCGGCGGGCGGATTCGACCCGGGGCCGGCGCGCCTACACGATACCAGTCCAGGAAGCAGCTCTCGGCTAACACGGCGGCACGCGTAATTGTCTCTCAATGGAAAGCTTAATTTTGAATTTTGGCTCAAAAGTGCCTAAAAATCTTTCCATATAATGGTGCAAAAGCGCGGCGCACTGTGACGTCACCGTCGGGCTCGGCGACTCTCCAAACAGCTAGAATGTCGATACGCGCGAAAAAGGGCCACAGTTCGAAAGTTCGTCCGAAGTGTAAGATGGGCTAATAATGTCTCATTGTCACCAAATTCTGCATAATTCTTGCCAGCGCCACTGTGGATGCCTCACAGGACGGGAAGGTCGTCACAACCTCTTCTCGTCCAAATTTGAGCCCATCTTTTGACGCCTCTGAAATGGAGGTCAGTGCGGCGGAACGCTGCGTTTTCTTACAAGTGGCCAAGGAAACGATTTCAACGTGAAAGCAAAACCTTCAGAGGTGGTGGTCCAGATTGCTGTACGTACCGGTATCTCTAATATCCAGTAGCACGTCCTCTTGCATTGATGATTGCCTGTATTTGTCGTAGCACACCATCCACAAGTTCCGTTCAGAATCGACACGAAAATGCCTCAGAGGGCAGCATAAGGGGCGTCAATGAAACAACCCCTTGCCTTGGGGCATTGACTCCGGCACGTTTCGTGGTCAAAAACGACAGTTTTCAGTACGATAAGCAACAGGACCTACCTTACACTCCGGATGAACTTCTGAGCTGTGGTCTGTTTTTCGTGTGTGTCGACACCTTGATGTTTGAAACATTGTCACGCCTGAGAATGACGCCATGCTTTTGCAACATCTACATCTACATCTACATCCATACTCCACAAGCCACCTGACGTTTTGTGGCGGAGGGTACCTTGAGTACCTCTATCGGTTCTCCCTTCTATTCCAGTCTCGTATTGTTCGTGAAAAGAAAGATTGTCGGTATGCCTCTGTGTGGGCTCTAATCTCTCTGCGTTTATGCTCATAGTGTCTTCGCGAGATATACGTAGCAGAAAGGTTTATTTATTTTGGCTTACGGTGAAGGTTGTAGGCACCGTTGAGCCAAATATCAAACATCGGCAGTCGCTGGAAAATTGCTCGTACTGAGATCAGCCTAATCCCCCACCCACCACCAATTTAGGAGGCTTAGGGAAAGACCCCTCCACCCCCAGGGTGAACAAAACCCTGTTCCCGGAGACTAGGCCTCGTGTCCACACCAGCACACAGAAAGGGCACACAGGCGCAACCAGGAAATGATGCATTACTGTGTCAGCATCAGCCACGCGAGGCTGCGGATCTTAACACGGCAGCATTCCTAAGTTTTCAGTTTGTTCAAAGGTTTTATGTCCCTCACTGTATCTGTGATAACAGCAAGAAGAAAACAAGTATTCGTTGTATTCACTTCGCTGTCACACAGGGATAAAACTTCCCATCCTGCGTTACGGTACTGTGCCCTCAAATGAGCACACCTGCGGGAATTGGCACGAGCGGGTAAAACGATAATGGACCGTAAGCTCTCAAACGCAGAGTTTTATCTGCGTTGTCTACGAGCAGTAAAAGTTCCCGCTGCCGTCGTTTGCTGCATGTTTAAGCCTGCCTGCCATCTCCACGCCCTGTCCTGCTCGTCTGACCGAGTAGCACTCCCGTATGTCCTTTGTGTCGGTCTGCAAATTTCCACATATTTTCCGCAGTCACGCTTCCCGTAAAATAGCCACATCGTGCTGCTACGACTCCTTCATATTCCGCTATAAACAGAGCGCGGAAAAGCAAGTGTTACGTCCCCTTTCCTTTATGCTCTCTTTTTTCATTTAATGTGATTTCGTGATTTACTGTGCTGTCTGAAGTCGTTATTTACTTTTCAATGCTCCATGGTCCATGCATTAGGGATAGGCGGCTTGTGTATTGAATGACACTGTCTAAGACTGGATATGTAGAACAGCTGGAAGAAACTTTTATTCCTTCATTTTAAGGTACATTTCATTTGATTTTATTTTAGAAAAAGATGTAACCTCTACAGGTGAACACTTACTTCGACTGTCAGCGAGGATTTTCTTGTCAAGCTACGTTAATTTGTTTCAATATTTCCGCCGGGTGTTATCGTTATAGGAGATGATTATTTTGTCAGTGACAGCATCCAGTGAATGTTTAGTTTTCTGTCTGTCAACCAAGTAGTAAGGCTGCATGCTTTAAACTGTACTGCCGCACTGTCCATTCTTCTATTTGGTGTTCGTTATGGTTTTGTCCTTCGTTCTTTACTTCGTTTTGAGAAGAGCAACAATACGTCAAGATATTCGTTCTCAAATTTGATCCAGGAAGACACACACTTTCTGTTTTACTATATACAGGGTGATAATAATTGAACTATATGAAAAAAACGTAAGTTAGTTACAAACAACGGAGTGCACACACTTTACTCAGCATGTAAACGTCACTACAGATATTCGGATTTAGGTTATAACATGTTCAATATGCCTGCCGTCATTGGCGATCATGTGGCGCAGACGAATAACGAAATTCTGCATGACCCTCTGAGGTTTCGGAACATCGATGCTGTCGATGACATCCTGAATGGCTGTTTTCAACTCAGCAGCTGTTTTGGAGTTATTGCCGCACACCTTGTCTTTAATATATCCCCACAAGAAGGAGTCACATGCGTTCAGATCCGGCCAATCGATGCCCATGCCAGTGGCCAATCGATGCCCATGCCTGGATAGCCCAAATTGCTCCTCGAGGACATCAAACACTCTCCTGTTTCTATGGAGACGAGCTCCGTCTTACATGAATCACATCTTGCCGAAATCAGGGTCATATTGGATAATGGGGATGAAATCATCTTCCAAAACGTGCACCTACCGTTCGGTAGTCACCGAGTCATCAAGGAACGTCACTCCGATTATTCCGTGACTGGACATGGCACACCACACCGTCACCCGTTGAGGTTGATCGCATGATGCGGATTCCCAGTCCCCCGAATGCGCCAATTTTGCTTACTGACGGACCCATCCAAATGACTGAGATTCGTCGCTAAACTAAACCAGACACGCACGTATTAATTCGCATCGTGCCCCGCGGCCAACCGTGCAGTTTGAGTGTCCTAACGCAAATCGTTTGGAAGTTATGACGATTTTATTTCATGTAGTTCAATAGTATCAAGGAGGTTTAGTTCGCACAAGGATCTTCCGTCTCGGTACATGGACTATGAGGAACATATACATTTTCATTACATACCGTTTATTTCTCGATTTCGTTTTTATTGTTGTAAAGTCGAGAAGGTTATGAATCACGTTCGTCGGCACGTGACATCTCAGTTTTAATTTAACTAAATCAGTGAAGCTCGCCGAATCTTCGGAGAGCGCAAGGAACGGCCTTCAACAACAACAACAAAAAATCCACGCACGTTGTTAGTACTGCTGTCGATGTGAAACGCCTTCGCACGTAACGTTAGCTGAAAAAAAAAACCGAAGCACCCAGAAGAAGTGGTCGCATTTCAGTGTAACTTCATACACATACACACACCATCGGCTGGAATGTAAATGATAACACTTGCAATTCTCTGCGACAGGTGAAACAGCCACCAGAGTGAATTTGTGTCGTTCGTGTTTACTGTATTTACGAGACTTGGTAGGCTGTATAAATGGCGTGAACAGCGTCAGATGTTGAGCGATGACCGCGAAGGACACGGAGATGCCTCCTCCTCGTGTGAGGCAGCGTCATCAGCGCCTCACCGAGTATGGAAGGGCCCTCACAGTGCGTGTCCATTCGGCCGACTGGTGGACTCGTGCAGGATCCAGGGTGGTGGCGCTGGCCCGACGTTGGACTGCATGCGAACGTGGTAGCAGGCACACACTCACTGTCAAGGTTCTGGTCGGCCTCATCTGGCGACTAGGAGGGAGGACTGTGCACCGAGCACGTTGTACCGCTCCACGTCTGCCGTCCGAGGACGAGTGACGCACTTCCAGCCACGTTGGGCGTCACTCCGGCCCGTTGGTCGGACACGAGCGGCAGGCAGACAAGGGAATTACCGTCCCATTGACAAGCTGCCGTTAACACCACAACGCAGACGGCCGCTTTTTGAATGGCGCCGTGACTGGCGAGCGTGGAGTTCCGATAAATGGCGTCGCATTGTGTTCCGGCCTTGTGGTCATTCTGGTCTGCTTCCTGGTGGAATCGAGCACGCAGAGTTGTGGACTTCGCTGGGTCGGCAAGTATAATACAAAGAACTAATGTGCCTTATTCCATAATTTGCTTCTGGAGCCTTTTTTTCCTTTTTCTGAAACGCATTCGGTTAAACTTTCTCAAACTTTATTGAGTTAAATGACTAACAGTTTATGTCGATTAAGTTAGTGAGTATTAAGCCTACTGTGTAAGAAAGAGAGAGAATCTATGTTCTTCATTGCTTCCTGGGCCTAAAGCCTCCTCTGTCGATGATGATGATGCTGTGTTCTGCCCATTAGGCAGATCCATCACTGCAACTTCAGCATTCTCCAGTTCTCTCCGTTATTTGCCATCCTTTTCGTAGGAGTATATGCTGCATTTATCTTAATGTCGTCAATTAACTGGTATCTTCTTTCTCATCATCACCATTCTTTCTGCTGTATCCTTCCGTTTTCTATATGTACCAATACATACATCTAAAATTTGAAATGTTTTGATTAATAAATTTTATTTCTTCGTCACACAGGTAGAATACGTGGTCTGGAATTCATGTCTATATGTTAGTCTTCCTAAAGAACAATTACAGAATCCGTTGAATGGACAGTCTAGTGAGTACAGAATATGGACTGAAAGTAATTCGAAGAAAGACAGAAGTATTGAAAAGTAACAGAAATGCAAAGCGCGAGAATCTTAACATCAGAATTGGAATCACGAAATAGACGAAGTTAAGGAAGTCTGCTGCCCAGGAAGCAAAATAACCCATGATGGACGGTGCAAGAAGGACATAAAAAGCGGAATAGCACTGGCAAAAATGGCATACCAGGCCAAAAGAAATCTACTAGTATCAAATATAGGCCTTATTTTGAAATAAAATTTCTGAAAATTTACGTTTGGAGAACGGCGTCGTATGGTAGTGAAACATAGACTGCGGGAAATTCTGAACAGAAGAGAATGGAAACGTTTGAAATATGGTGCGACACAAGAATGTTGAAAATTAGGTGGCTGATAAGGTAAGGAATGACGCGGTTCTCAGCAAATACGGCGAGGGAAGGAATATTCGGAAAGCACTGTCAAGAAGGATAGGTCATCTGTTAACACATGGCGGAATAACTTCCATGGTACTGGGGGGAGCTTTAGAGGGTAACGACTATAGAGGAAGACAGAGATTGTAATAAATCCAACAAATAATTGAGGATATAGATTGCAAGAGCTACTCTGAGGTGAAAAGGTTGGTACACGAGAGGAATCAATGGCGGGTGGCATCAAACAAGTGAGAGGACTGATCACTCAAAAAATGCTGGCTTTCTTTTTATGCTCTGATAAAAATCATTCTCATACAACATTCTAGACCTTTTTTCTGATTTTGTCGCGGTCTCGTGGCTCCACGATGGACTCATGTTTGCTTTCCATCCATTATTATGTTTTTAATGCCTACAGGCATCCCTACGTTTTGTTCTTGTAATTCAACCTGATGTTATTCACACGAACTTAAAACAAGCACAAAACAGGCAAACCAGAATTGCACAAGCAATAACAGAAATGGACACACCAGTAAGAATCAGTCCCAAATCAGTGTTTCAGTACCGCGTACAGAGATTGGGCGAACATATAGAAACACCGCGTGAAATGCGGGCTTGAACATTAATACAGATGTTCAAATAACTTACGGGTTTGCTGCCGGGTGACGTCGTCGAACACCGCCGATATTTCGACAGGAGCACACCCTGCCATTCTCAAGGCACAAATGCAAGGAAGTGGAAATGTGCTAGCAAATTTAATACCTCGATTCACAGAGGAGAAACAAGGAAGACACCACACAGAGAACAAGTGTCAATACAACCAAAAACAACCAACATCAGAAATCTCGATAGTTACTATTAATCAAGAGGTGAGGTAGCACTAATTCTGTCCCTCTGTTTTTTGATGAGAGACAGAGTCGGATTCCAAGCAGCATTTAAACAAAATCGACCATCTCTGCTTATAAGGTTGCTTGATAGTCTGATTTCAACAGCTTCCTTAATAACACTATCCCAATAGCTGGATGTGCAAGCCAGAATCTCCGTGTTGTTGTATTCCATAGGATGACCGGTGTCAGGGCAATGCTCTGCAACAGCGGATTTGCTCGGCTGTTGTAAGCGTGTGTGACGTTTATGTTCAATACACCAGTCTTCCACAGTCCTGATTGTCTGACCAATATATGACATGCCACAACTGCAAGAAATACGATAGACCCCAGACTTACACAAACCAAGATCATCTTTTACGGACGCGTAAGGCTGGGGTCTACCGTATTCCTTGCAGTTGTGGCATGTCATATATTGGTCAGACAATCAGGACTGTGGAAGACCGGTATATTGAACATAAACGTCACACACGCTTATAACAGCCAAGCAAATCCGCTATTGCAGAACATTGCCTTGACACCTGTCATCCTATGGAATACAACACAGAGGTTCTGGCTTGCACGTCCAGCTATTGGGATAGTCTTATTAAGGAAGCTGTTGAAATCAGACTATCAAGCAACCTTATTAACAGAGATGGTGGATTTTGTTTAAATGCTGCTTCGAATCCGGCTCTGTCTCTCATCAAAAGTCCGCATCTCATGGTCGTGCGGTAGCGTTCTCGCTCCCACGCCCGGGTTCCCGTGTTCGATTCCCGGCGGGGTCAGGGATTTTCTCTGCCTCGTGATGAGTGGGTGTTGTGTGATGTCCTTAGGTTAGTTAGGTTTAAGCAGTTCTAAGTTCTAGGGGACTGATGACCATAGATGTTAAGTCCCATAGTGCTCAGAGCCATTTGAACCATTTTTCTCTCATCAAAAAACAGAGGGACGGAACTGGTGCTACCCCACCTCTTGATTAATAGTAACTATCGATATTTCTGATGTTGGTTATCTTTGGTTGTGTGTTGACTTTGCGGTTACTTGTTCTGTGTGTGGTATCTTCCTTGCTTCTCTTCTGTGAATCGAGGTATTAAATTTGCTAGGACATTTCCTATTAGTGATGAAGAGTAGGCTGAAGTTCAAGACATTAGTCAGGAAGAACCAATACGCAAAGAAGTGGGATACGGAAGTACTAAGGAATGACGAGATACGTTTGAAGTTCTCTAACGCTATAGATACAGCAATAAGGAATAGCGCAGTAGGCAGTACAGTTGAAGAGGAATGGACATCTCTAAAAAGGGCCATCACAGAAGTTGGGAAGGAAAACATAGGTACAAATAAGGTAGCTGCGAAGAAACCATGGGTAACAGAAGAAATACTTCAGTTGATTGATGAAAGGAGGAAGTACAAACATGTTCCGGGAAAATCAGGAATACAGAAATACAAGTCGCTGAGGAATGAAATAAATAGCAAGTGCAGGGAAGCTAAGACGAAATGGCTGCAGGAAAAATGTGAAGACAACGAAAAAGATATGATTGCCGGAAGGACAGACTCAGCATACAGGAAAGTCAAAACAACCTTTGGTGACATTAAAAGCAACACTGGTAACATTAAGAGTGCAACGGGAATTCCACTGTTAAATGCAGAGGAGGGAGCAGATAGGTGGAAAGAATACATTGAAAGCCTCTATGAGGGTGAAGATTTGTCTGATGTGATAGAAGAAGAAACAGGAGTCGATTTAGAAGAGATAGGGGATCCAGTATTAGAATCGGAATTTAAAAGAGCTTTGGAGGACTTACGGTCAAATAAGGCAGAAGGGATAGATGACATTCCATCAGAATTTCTAAAATCATTGGGGGAAGTGGCAACAAAATGACTATTCACGTTGGTGTGTAGAATATATGAGTCTGGCGACATACCATCTGACATTCGGAAAAGCATCATCCACACAATTCCGAAGACGGCAAGAGCTGACAAGTGCAAGAATTATCGCACAATCAGCTTAACAGCTCATGCATCGAAGCTGCTTACAAGAATAATATACAAAAGAATGGAAAAGAAAATTGAGAATGCACTAGGTGACGATCAGTTTGGCTTCAGGAAAAGTAAAAGGACGAGAGAGGCAATTCTGACGTTACGGCTAATAATGGAAGCAAGGCTAAAGAAAAATCAAGACACTTTCATAGGATTTGTCGACCTGGGAAAAGCGTTCGACAATATAAAATGGTGCAAGCTGTTCGAGATTCTGAAAAAAGTAGGGGTAAGCTATAGGGAGAGACGGGTCATATACAATATGTACAACAACCAAGAGGGAATAATAAGAGTGGACGATCAAGAACGAAGTGCTCGTATTAAGAAGGGTGTAAGACAAGGCTGTAGCCTTTCGCCCCTACTCTTCAATCTGTGCATCGAGGAAGCAATGATGGAAATAAAAGAAAGGTTCAGGAGTGGAATTAAAATACAAGGTGAAAGGATATCAATGATACGATTCGCTGATGACATTGCTATCCTGAGTGAAAGTGAAGAAGAATTAAATGATCTGCTGAACGGAATGAACAGTCTAATGAGTACACAGTATGGTTTGAGAGTAAATCGGAGAAAGACGAAGGTAATGAGAAGTAGTAGAAATGAGAACAGCGAGAAACTTAACATCGGGATTGATGGTCACGAAGACAAGGAAGTTAAGGAATTCTGCTACCTAGGCAGTAAAATAACCAATGACGGACGGAGCAAGGAGGACATCAAAAGTAGACTCGCTATGGCAAAAATGGCATTTCTGACCAAGAGAAGTCTACTAATATCAAATAAAGGCCTTAATTTGAGGAAGAAATTTCTGAGGATCTACGTCTGGAGTACAGCATTGTATGGTAGTGAAACATGGACTGTGGGAAAACCGGAACAGAAGAGAATCGAAGCATTTGAGATGTGGTGCTATAGACGAATGTTGAAAATTAGGTGGACTGATAAGGTAAGGAATGAGGAGGTTCTACGCAGAATCGGAGAGGAAAGGAATATGTGGAAAACACTGATAAGGAGAAGGGACAGGATGATAGGACATCTGCTAAGACATGAGGGAATGACTTCCATGGTACTAGAGGGAGCTGTAGAGGGCACAAACTGTAGAGGAAGACAGAGATTGGAATACGTCAAGCAAATAATTGAGGACGTAGGTTGCAAGTGGTACTCTGAGATGAAGAGGTTAGCACAGGAAAGGAATTCGTGGCGGGCCGCATCAAACCAGTCAGTAGACTGATGACCAAAAAAAAAAAAAAAAACAAAAAAAAACCACATTTATTCTTCCTTACATTTGTGCCTTGAGAATGGCAGGGAGTGCTCCTGACGAAATATCGGCGGTGTTCGACGACGTCACCCGGCAGCAAACCCGTAAGTTATTTGAACATTCGATTCGCCGGGAAGAGTTAAGGTCTCACATTAATGCAGATGTTATACAAGTCTCCAAGCTGCGTTATTGTATTTGACCATGAGCAGCACGTGGATAATTATAGATCCTGTGAACAACACATTTCCTCAACATGTTCCAAGTGTCAGCCGTGGTCAAGACAGTATTCTGTGTAGTTGTTAGTGCATTACGTCGCAGCTAAGTGAATTCGAACGTGGGCAAATTGGTGATGTTCATGTGGTGGATCCTTCTGTAACCAAAGTAGCCGAAGTGCTTGGTGATTCAAATGGCACCGTAGCGAAGATTTATACCACATACAGGGAAAGCGAAAAAGTATAGTCTATAAGTCAGAACGCGGACGAAAGGGTGCGATGAGTGATCGTGACAGGTGGTCATTGAAGAGGATTGTGACGAAGAATAAGAGGACTGCAGCTGTAACAGTCACTGCAGACCTGAATGTCGCACTCGCGAACCCTGTCAGTAGTGGGACAAACTATATATGGTCCCACTCCCCATTGTTGCCGAATTTATTCAAGACAGTGGATCCAAGATGGCGGAGATAGATATGGCAATGCAGCAATGACATTGTGGTGGGAAGTTCAAATTTTGTCGGCAAAATAGGTCAGTTGTGCTACCTCCACTAATCTAACCCCCTCCCTTCCCCCCTCCACCCCTCTCCCCCCCTCCCTTCCCCCCAGAAAACGACGGGAAGTTCAAATTCCAGTAGGACAATGCAACACACTCTCCCACAGAAAATGGCGGGAAGTTCAAATTTTGGCAGAGAAAAGGTCATTTGGACTACCTCCACTAACCTAAATCATCTGACTGCCATCTCTTCCTTGGAATTGGCGGGAAAGGACTCAGTCTGTCGTCCCATGTCAGTCGGGGGAAAAATGGTGGCAAAAGGACTCGGTCTGTGTCCAGCTGTTGGAGAGAGGAAGGAGTGTACTTTATTTTGGAACAATTTATTTAGCGATGGATTTCACGCAGTTAATTTATTACACAGATACAAAACACTCGTTCTGGCGTGCTTGGGGTCACAATACACAGTCTAAAGACCTACAAACTACTCCTAAATTATCTAAATAATACAGTACACATTTGTACAGACACGCAAACAACTCGTAAATTACCGAAATAATGCAGTGCACTGATGTACAGACACGAAAACAACTCGTAAATTATCAAAATAACGCATGTAAAAGGCTCTGCAGACAAGCTCACTAACTACAAACTGTCCAAATGATGCAGTACATAGCCTACAGACCTGCAAGCTACTCGTAAATCACAGAAATAATGCATATATAATGCTCTTATAAGACGCTCACAACGCTTAAACAGCCGAAAATGATGTAGTGTACAAACACTCAGTGCACATAAAAAACGCTTCCAATCTATCGTCAAACACAACATATCAGAGGCTCCAACACACGCACATGCCACCACCGCTGCAAGTCTTCGCCAATCAGACGAGGGCAGGGGTGCGAGCTGTTGCTATTAGGCCACTATCCCAGGTGAAAGTCGGGTCTATTTTTGGGTATACAGTTAGACTTCTTCGAGGGTTATACTGACATCAAATGTCTTTGTAAATAGGAGCCAAGTCACCCTCTGAACGCACATGTGTTTACTGTTGCTGGCTTGATGCCTCTCTACCTGCTGTCCAGCAAAGACCTAATTGCCGAGCGACCCACCCTTGCAGATGCAGCTAAAAGGTTCTCAATGCTGTACTGCTGTCACAGGACGCACTATAGAAATCTGTTGCAATGCTTTCCAGAATAGCACACAGTGCATTGTTGCTAGGGATCCTAATGGGACATGTGAGACACCTCTGGGTGCACACATGTTTACCGTGACTGACGTGTACCTGCAAGCACAGCATCAAGCGAGAGGTGTTTGCACAGTAACTCACAATCGCAGGTGCATCTAAAAGAGTCTCAGTGTTATACTGATGTCACATGGCTATGTAATTAAGACCCAAGTCTACCTCTCAGAAGTTGTAAATTGCCGCAGAAATAGTTAATATTCGCTTTTGCAGGAGTTTTCGTGAAATCTGAGCTTGTCTGAATGGAAATTCTTGTCCTAACAGAACCCGTTTACGAAAATAGCCAAGAATAATCCCAAATGCAATCCTCCTGATGGTCCTAACATGGCACCCCATCCATCACATGTTACCCTTCCTGGAAATCGTTGAGTCCTGCTTTCAACAAACATCTCTGAAACGCAAACATTCTCACCGCTATGCAGAGGCTCCTATGTCCTGGTACAAATGATGTCTTGTGAATGGAGCATTATGATTGGCTCTTACTGACTTTAACTACCAAATTACTGATTCCGCCGGCGTGAAAGCACTGTCCGCCTTTTTCTTTCTGCAGATGAGACTTTCAGTGACAAAACTATTTTGTACAGATCGCCATATTGCAATGACACTTAAACCCTCCAAAAGTGACCTACATAAAGTCAAATACGGAAAGACTCTTGCTCAATTACACTGCTCTGTCACTGAGGATGGAAGCTTGAATATTAGAGCATGAAACCGATCTCCAACCCTCCAATGTACCACCGCGTACTGTGTCGATATAGTAAACATACAATTCGTATCCTGCGCCGTAAAAAATCGTCCCTTTTGCATCATGCATATAGCTATCGACCGCCAGACACTCGTACATATACCGCAAAGACTGTTGTACAAAGGCTGGGTCGGTTCTCCTCGACACAAAGGCATCACCATTTCTGGTCCCGACCTGCTTCCTTGCTTGTTTTCTACACCAATCTCCAGACACTGAGATTACAAAAACACGTGAATTTTCACATGGTTTGCCAGAATATTTTACCATTTACACGATACTTCTCGATATCAAGCATATAGCAATATCACTTGAATAGCAGTATCACTTGTGCAACACAATTCT